>NC_056735.1:150242491-150404991 GCF_019279795.1 Protopterus annectens | reverse complement strand
ACTGAAAACCCTCGGTCTTCTCATTAAATAAATGCAGCTGTCACACCTGTTCCCGACACAGACACACCTCACCACTGCAAGGACATGTGAAAGAAACTCACACAAATCCTGCAACTTACAAATGTGTAACAATAATGAAAAAAAGGTTATAGTGCTATACAGATAAAAAGAAAACATTATAAAAGAAATTAGATAAAAGGCATGAGTCCATCAGGGCACACACAGATTTTGAAAGCCAGGGGTATTAAACTTGTAATCACTATTACAAAATATGAAAGTAATTGATAAAAAAATGTATGTATATATGTCTCTCTCTCTCTCTCTCTATATATATATATATATATATATATATATATATGTGTCTTTATATGGTTTCCCTTCAAAACATCTAAAACCCATAACATCTAAAATCATAACATTGAAACCATAACATCGAAACCATAACATCTAAAACCCACAACATCTAAAACCCATAACATTGAATTTCATAACGTCTAAAATGCGCATCACAACATCGAACACTACAAATTACAAAATAACGTCCCATCCACATCTAACAGCACCAAACTAACAAACACATTTTTTACTAAGTTTCTGCAGGGGGCCAAGCCCCCCTTCCCCTTGCACCTCCCACACCTCCTGTAAATGATATATACCAACTCCGAGATCACACTACAGTGGGGAAAAAGTAAATTTCCTAATCCCACTGTATCACGATCACCATAAAGGATGTACACATTATGTCTATATCACTTACCTGCACGGCCTAAAAAACACATGCAGAGTGGCAAAATGAACACTATATAAATAATATAAATTCCTACACTATATAAATAATAATGATAGAAATAAATACTACAACATCTCATAGTGATACCACAAGATTAACAGATTAAACTATAACATTTACACGTTTGATGATACACTATTACATATTAAACATTTTAGATATTATGAAATTCGATGTTAGGAGTTTTAGATGTTATGGATTTTAGATGTTACGGTGTTGATGTACTGATTTTGTATGATGTGCCTCCCACACCCCCCCTAATTTTATATTCTCAGTCCAGGGTTGCTCTGCAGTGTGGCAGGGGCTATATTCCATTTTCAATCAAATGGAATTCTACCAAATGAGCTTTCAATCAAATGAGCTTTCAGTGAAGTGGGCTGCCTGAAATTATTTTCAACTAAATGTAATTCGACCAAAAGCAGTAGACCCATATATATGTATATATATATATATATATATATATATATATATATATATATATATATATACATATATAGAGACAGAGATACACAAACACATGCATTCATATATATATATATATATATATATATATATAGTTAAGAATTTTGCTGTTTGGTTAAAATCTTCCTCCCTTATCTTGTGTGTCCATTGTACTTATTAGGCATTGCTAGTCATGTCATGATGTGCTTTTATTATGCAGCAGAAATAATCTCAACATCACATGGGATGGAATTTCGTGCGGGTCACAGTCACCGTCCTTTGCACAGTGTACCAACGGACACAGCGTCGCATGAATGTCTACAGGAAATGGATGTGGAACATATGTCACAGAGGCTGGATGCTGGGGTGCATGACTGGAAGGATAGATGGAGTAGACAGCTGTTTCCTCCCGCAACATGAATAGGAAGCCACTGCCTTTTTATCTTATGATGCTAATGTGCCTGTTAAGGGGAGGCTCAAGAACTCCTCTGGTATGAATGTTATTCTGCTTCATGACATTCACTTGCTGTATCTTTCCTGGTAAGGCTGTGCAGAGCATATGACCTCTTGGGGGGCGTGATGATGTGCTACTATGGGATAATTATTTGGTGATATTCACCGGTGTGTGTGTGTGTGGGGGGGGAGGGGGGGAGTAAAATTTTGGTGTTAGACTTATTTTCCCATATCATCACCCCTCCCACCAAGATGAGGGGTACCAGTGCTTCTGCATTGTCCCACATACACAGCTACCTTGTGTTCGAACCCATCTTCAGTCATGGGCAACACTGCTGATCAGAGCAGCTTTGACCACTGCTGTATACAAATGTGGTACACCATTGACTGAGACACTGTTGGAATGGGTCAGGGCAGCACCAACATCTGTACCTCTGCCATAGATAAATGCTGTGTTGATTTCTCCTCCAACCAGTGATAGAATGAACTCTTCCATGTCTGCCAGAGTGGTTGACCACTCCTGTGATATATTACCCTGCTGTAATCATTTATACCTTCTTTTTGGCATAAAATGTATTTCATTATCTTCTTCAAGTCACAACAGGTGGCAGCATCTGTGTCCTTTTGATGGGCCCTTGACAAAAGTGGATGCCTCACATGACCTGGCCCTGATGTTTGTCAAGGCTACACATCTCCTGTGGGCTACTGATTACTTGTCCAGTGACTATCATGGCCAATACAATAAAAGTTCAATATTTTTTCTTTTATTCCAGGTAAAAAATAAGGATTTATATTAAAATGTGTCACATATATTATTAAAAAAGAAGCCTGATTCATTTATATGTTTGAAGCAATGTCCCTGATGGTTTGAATGAAAAGTTAAATATGAAATATTGATTACAAAGGCTGGATTTGAACGGTAATAATTTATCCATTAGATATGATGTTATTAGCTAGAAGTTTGACTGGGGAAAGGGGGTATTTAAGTTAAGTGAATGTGTATTTGTATAACCTTTAAAGGCAACATGGCAAGGTGCTAGTTAGTTGTTTTTAACTAAATGAAATGGTGATTTTAGGTTTTAACCATTTGTGTGTTTGTTTTTGAACTGCTTACAGAACATTGGCAGCATAAAGGTTGACTAGTGTTTGAAAATAATGTCAGCACCACTATAACAACCTGGAGCAATGTCCAGAGGTGTACCTGACATGTGTGTGTGCTTTTTGTGAATTGTTTTATCCTCAAGACAAATGTATAAACCTGAAGGTGGTTCTAATGTGCTGTGAACTTTTACCTTTCAGGTCACGAGGAGCCACATTTCAACACAGTAGAGTGTCACAATAGGTGGGAAGGGTTAGCTACCTGGCAAGATGGGGCAAATATTAATGTTCTCTGTCTTAGAGTCCACTATGTGCTGTTTTTTTTTCTTGGGGGGGAGATCCACAGGATCTAACCAGTGGCTTCCCCTTCCTACACTAAACTGACCTATTTGTTCCTATTTTGGGGTGACAGCCCTGAAGCCCATTTGCTCCACAGGGAAAGCATTAGTTGGGAAATAGGGACTGGACCAATCTGCCAATCCTGTTGTCTGTCCTGTCTTTACACCATCAGCAGGTTGTTGAGTTGCACAATTACTGCTCTCAGGAGGTGCATGCTATCACACACATAAAACCTGCAGGTAAAGTGACATACTGCTATGTAATGTGGGCTTGCTTGGTTTATTGTTACAGCTGATAGACATGCAGTCCTGCAGATGTTAGCCTGCTTTCTCCCATCCAGGATGGGTGAACTGGCATTGGTTGCCCACTCCCATCTCCTCTCATCCAGCCCCTCCAGCAGCCCTCCCACTAGCCATACAGGAGATATATGGACCAAGCAACAGACAAAAAGAAAACTAATTCCATAACAATAATCATACATAAAACTGTCAAACCAAAACCTCAAATCATAACAAGCTATCAAATGGAAATACAAAATCACTCACTTCCTATGTATGCCCCATGCTCTCAGGGCAGGTTTCAATGAGACCTTATCATTAAGGCCAAACCTCTTATCCACTTGAAGTTGTAAAATCCATGACAGCTCCCTACATTCAGTCCTGTTCAAAATGTCGCCAAGTCTGTTCCCTTCAAAAACTATGTGTATGACTAAAAACTTAAAACTATGATTGCCTCCTTCCTCAGCCACATGTTTAGCCAAGGGGTTACTAATGTCACTTTGTCTAATATTTATGAAATGCTCTCTAATCCTCTCATAAAACATTCTATTTGTCTTCCCCACATAAAAAATGGGCACGCAACACACCTAGCTAAATATACAACATGTCTAGTCTGACAGTTGGCAGTAACTCTGAACGTGTACTTTCTCCTAGTAAATGGGTGCCTAAACAAATTGGTAGTATCAATTAAATAGCAATAATTGCATTTCCTACATCCAGTCGTGCCATAAGGCATCCTCTCTACATAGCATGCCTTTTGTCCATAACACAATATTCGTTTTAGGGAACTCTTATTCTTAAATATGAATCAGGGTTCTTTTCATACTAATGCATTGATCCCACTGTCTGACGTCAAAATGTGCCAATTCCTTTTTATGGCTGCACAAATACGATTTACATTATTAGAATAGTGTATATAGATTGGTGGGGCATGCTTAACCATTCCTTTATTGCCCTCAAAGACATGTGTACACATTCCTGACACACGTTCTGAGTAAAAAGGCGCTGCTCTCCCTTCCCTCAAAGTCATCACTGTCTTTATTTCTGAATCTTCCTCTTGACCATTGTAACCCCTGGTTATAAACTCATCCCTTGTAAGAGCTAGCTCTCTTCCAAAGGTACTGGTCTCACTACTTAAACATGAGATCCTCATAGCTTGTCCTCTGACTATATTTTTGAAGATATGCCAAGGATGATTACTGCTCCTATGTAGAATGTGATTGCGACCTACTGTTTTCCTATATCTGTTTGTAACTAATTCATTCCCAGCAGTTCTCAATAGTCTAACATCAAGAAACTCAAATTCACTGTGAGATTGCTGCTTAGTAAATTGCAAAAACTCAGCGGTTTGCTGTATATAATCAAAAAATTGATAAAATAAATCTAATGGGCCTCTACAAATAAGGAAGGCATCATCAACGAACCTTCTATAAAAGCATATGTAGGGAGCATAAGTGCTACCCATGATATATTTGATCTTCCACTGTGCGACCACGCTTTTAGCATAGTTATTCATGCACGACGCCCCCATCGATACACCTGTACGTTGTCTATAATATTTGTCTTCGAACACCAACACATTGTTCTCCAAAATAGTTTCGATGACCAGGCACAGCAAATCTATAAATTTAATGTTACAGGAAGTATTAGTACAGAGGAAATCACTCACCATTTCAACACCTGTGTGATTAGGAATCACAGTAAAAAGTGAACAGATGTCCATCGTCACTTGCAAATCATTGTCTTGTAGTGGTTCTTCACTGATGCAAGCAAACAGATCTATTAGGAATAATTTGGTGTCTTTTAGAATGGTGTTGATTTCATTAACCACTGGTCTCAAAAAATTCTCTACAAAAATGGACATTGGTTCTGTACTCCTTCCTCAAACAGCTGCAATGGGTCTAAGCGGGGGTTTCACTGGGTCTTTATGAATTTTAGGTAAACAATTGAAAGACGATATTAAAGGTTTGTCCATGAACAGAAAGTGATAAATACTTTCTGCTGTGGAGCCACCGAGCACACATTCTATTAAGATACATTTAACATTTCTAATCACTTCTTGTACCTTTGCTATACTCAATAGTTTGTACGAATCTACATCATTCCACATAGCTGTAACCTGCTCTTTATAGAAGGTTGTGTCCATGATGACAATGGTCCCACCTTTGTCAGCGAGGTGAATATATATAGTCTGATCAGTCCTTAGCTGGTCCGATGCTCTCACTTTTCATTGCTCAAGTTAGACTTATGAAAATTACGTCTATGAAAAATGTTGAAAATCATGTTCAACTGCATTACAAAAACCTCTAAGGTTGCACTCAGTACAGGATTAAAGTCACTAGGTTTCTTGAAACCAGTGACTCCAGTATCTAAAGGAAATATAGTTTTAAGGTTTTAAGGTGTAGATTCCAAGCAAACAATCTAACATCAAGTAATGCATCATATAAATCAGTATTACATGTGGATACAAAAGACAATTCCCTCTCTAGGAGTGAAAGTTCAGATCTTTTAAGAGTTCTTTTTGAAATATTGTGTATTGATGTCTGACATCCTTCTCCCACATCCATTTCAATGATCAATTTTGTGACTTTTCAAGATGCTCCAGTCTCCTTTTCAGAGTCCTGCTGGTGGACCATCCTCTGTCCCCTTTGTTCCATCCTGGTAATGAAAACGGAAAAAAAAACTTGTGCTGTTGTAGAGCCCCCTTGCTTAGGTCTCACATCTGGTTCATGTCTCTCCATACCTCTATTGGCTTGTTGTTCACCTATGTTCCATGAGCCTTCATTAGTGAGAAGGGGTGTGTTCAACACACGCGGAGTGTGTTCGCCATTGTTGCCTCTAGGTCGAACCTCAACTGCCCCATTGTTCTTATTTTGAGAGACAGTTTTGGAACGTGGCCAAGAAAAAACATGACCTCTCATGAAATCTGTGAGATCTCTCTGCAGCTTCATCAATTTGGTCTGTCATAGATGAGTTTCAACAAAATTCACTGTATTCACTACATTATCAAGTTTCTCAGAGATACTATCCTCTGGAAAATGGTCATACATTCATGGCAGCAGATTTCTCAATAGGTGTAAAATAATTAACTAGCAAACGTAGATAGCTATAACCAGTTTGTAAATTCAACTCCTGCCATTGCTTCAATAACTCTGGATGTCCACTACTAAAAGCTGGCATTACAAGAACACATACTTCTATGAATCACCTTGTGGTATAGGCAAGCCTCAAAGTAGTACCATTGCCATTGCAAGTGTTTATACTCCATAATTTCATCCTCTAGAGTTCTAAATTCAGTGTAAAAAAGCACCATATCGTCAGGCTCACCTTGATGCATCTCTCTTTCTGGTAGACACAACAGTGGATTGCTGCTCTGTGTTAGGAGTCCACTGATACAGCACTTCCCTTGGCTGACATTGAATCGTGTCACTCCTTTGCCATTCCTTTCTGGATTAAAGTCCAATAAACGCACAGGCTAGTGAAAGCGGATAACATATACATACTAAATCTAAACACTTGCTAATCTACAATGTATGTACTGTACCTGTGTGCTATGTATGTATTCTACCTATGTTCCAAATGTCAGCTGTACACCACAAATCTATTAATTACTTTTATTTGTAAAATTAATATTTTTTTTGTTTGTTCTCTCCACTGTAACTATGTGCCGCATACCACTGTAAAAACATGTCTCTTGTAATTTGTGTGTATACTGATCATGTCTAAATAACTAAATGTGTCTGTAATTTTTCTTTGTGAAGCTTTTCTCCCTGGGTCTCTGCTGAAAAAGGGCCTTTTCGGCTCAGTCAGACACCCCCGGTTAACAAAGGTAAAATAAATAAAATAAATAAATAAATGATAAAAAACATTCCAGCTGCAACCCAGTGGTGTAAAAGAAATATTGTAAAAAGAAAAAACATCCACCACAGGTCTGTGAGGAATGGACAACTTTAATCAGAATGAAATGTTAAAATATAAAACGATAAGCACTTTCATAATTTAATTGTCTCAATGATTATCTGGATTGGTGTTTACTTTTAGGTCTTTGACCTCATTAAATGTGATCATTATAGGCAGGATTGTAGGCATAATAAGCTACAACAGGCTGCAGTCTTATTTTGTAATAACTATTCTTGTCAAATGTTGCTGGAATATACAGCTTCGCTCTATAACTGTCATTTCATGAGGTGGAGCTGTGGGACCGATGGGAGCAAACTACTGGGATTAGTTAACCAATTGCTTTGTAGATTTCTGATACATTAACATGTTTCCTGTGATTATTTTCATAGGACAGATTTCTCAAAAGGTTTAGATTATTGGTTCATTGGTTTGCTGAGAGTATTAGTCATGCACAGTTAATTTTTTAATTGCTGTTTAACAGTGATTGGATGTTTTTTAATTGTTTAATTATATAACATTGTGTATTTGGTGCAAGTTTGAATGGTCTGAAGACCTCTCAACCTCTTAAAGTAAGAAATCTGGACAAAGCCATAAATAATGGGGACAAAGGTCCAAAAAAATAGGGACAGTTTTTAAATATACTCTTACAAACTTAGAAATTTGATAGAGTAATAGGTCTTTCATTAACATAAATTTTCTGAAGGTATGAAGTTTGAAACTCATATATCTGCCATTATTTTTTTTCTTCAATATTTAATGATTTCCCACTGATTTTTCCAGAAAGCTACAATTTTATGAGAAAAAGACCAAAAATATGAGGCAAAAATCTGTACAGTTGAGAGGTATGACTCATGCAGACATAGTAATATTTTATTAAGTTATTATAAGATCATAATGTTATAAGTATTTTAACAGTGTTCAGTCCAATTGACAGACAAGGAACACTGATGCTGTAATATTAGGCTGGAATTTAATATCTCCTGCCCAAGCATTAATATTTTTCTTGTAGCTATTTAAAGTAGTTGACGACTTTCAGTAGATATGTTATTCCATAAAACTGCCATGAAGTTTGTTATAAATAAATATCTTAACCTGGTTTTACATAAATAGATCTTAAATTTCATATTATTGTGCTTTAGTGCTTTATCATTTTGTGTACATCTCCATATTAAATAAGATTTGCATGATCTCATCATGAAAGGTTTTGTACGCTGGAATAGATTTTTCTCATATGCCTATAAATTAAAGAATAAACATTTAAGTATTTACAGGTGTCAATGTATACAGGATTCTTTTAGTGAATTTACGTTCAACACTCAAGAGTCTTTGTATCGATACAAAACATGTTGTTATGTTGTATGACGGGTCTTATATACGTCTTGTAAACAATAGTCAAGCAATCCATATCTGTGGTGGTTAAATTCTTCAGTAAATAGCCCATCAGTTCCATAGCCTTTGTAATGATCTGATATACACAGATTCTAAATTAAAAAAAAGAAGAAATAGTAATACCCAAATCTTTATACTGGTGAACTTCAGTAAGTTCTATTTCATTTAAATAACTACATTCCTTTGTATTTTTAACTAAAATAAATGAGGTTATATTTGTCTAAGCTAAAATTTAAACTTGTAGCAGTAGTTCAGTTGCCCGGTGATTTCATGCAGGCATTTAATTCTGCAAAATCTTTCTTATTTTGTGTAACAAATGTCCTCTCATGTGTGTGCTTATGGGTCCACAGATTTCTATTTCTTGGCATGGTAGAAAATACAGCGTTTAACAGTATAGGTCCCAACACTGATATCTATGGAACTCCCGCTGATATGGGCAAATAACTAGATAATGTATTCCGATATTTAACACAGTGCTTCCTCTCCTGTAGTCATTCCATTATCCATCTAATGATGTAACAGTTAGTATTCAGTATAATTACATTTTTATAAATGAAAGAGAATGGTAAACAGTCTACGTATATTATACTGGGGACAAGTCCAGAATCTAAGGCTGCCATAATCTGTTCATAGAAAATTATTTAATTACTTAAAGTAGATCTCTCTTTTACAAAACCATGCTGTGTAATATCAGTAATCACACTACTAGCGTTAGTTTTGTTCATTAAAACAATTACACATATTTTAAAACATTTTCCAACTATAGACTTCAAGTTGATGGGCCTACACTTTTTAGCTTTATTTTTATATATCAGACTAACATTTGAAAGTTTCCATGATTTAGGAATAGTACCATTACCTATAAACCTGTTAAATATGCTATGCAATATTGGGGGTAGTAATGGTTTTAATATTAACTAAGAAAGACACTGGGATCTTATTTGGGTCCACTGATGTTGTCTTAGTAATTTTATTTAGAGCATCTTTGACCATATCTTTAGTAAAATTGGGACATTGACCATACACTGAAATAAGAATGTTATACTTTTTCTTAGTGTTAGTACAAATATTAACAAAAAATGTTAGATGTATTAGCTAGGATTCATGGATCTGATTTTAATATACCTTTAATTCTTATACAGGGAGACAGTGTAGCATTATTAAATGAATTAATATAGGGATATAAAGTTTTTTTACATGTAAGATTATTTATCAGATGAGTTTCAAAATTAATTTTAGCTTGTCTTATTCTGTTCTTAAATGTCTTATGTAGGCTATTAAGATTTTTTTTTTATTCAGAGTGGTAGGATATTTCTTATAAAGATTATACTTTATTTTCTTCTTTTTGATTAATTTTGTAAATTCTCTGTTCCATCACATAGTATAGTGAAATCCTTCCCTAATTTCATATCTAGTAGTTAACATTCTGGTGGACAAAAGTTCTTCAAAATTCTTATAGCTGGTGAATAAGCAGCATCTAAATGGAGGCCCAATGAGAACCTGTGTTCAACAGCACTTATGTCATTAAGTTTCAAGACAGGAAGGGAAGAGCCTGTTATTGTTTCTTTATCTAGTCTACTTAGTTTCTTTACAGGTGGGCCTTAACATGGAATCACCAAGAACTAAAATTTGGTGAGGGTCTCTCAAAACAGTATTTTCATTTATAGATCTTGTGTCAACAGCTTGTTTCTTCCTGATGGGATATGAATTATCTAACAATTCTTCACTTGCTTTTCTACAGGTATATATTTATTCATCGAAAACTAATTCCAGCGAACGGCCATTCATCAAACACAAACCAATGAATGACCATTCATCAAACGTTCACTTCATCAAACTTTTTTTCTAAGGGAAGGCAATTACTTTTCCCCCACACCGACCGTAACACAAACTACATTATATCAAACTCACCAAGGTGGGGTGGGTTACACCTCCCACACCCCCCTGCTTAGATATACCATATCCAAAATTGCACTACAGTGGGGAAAAGGGCACATTTCTTAATGCTGGCCAACTAACTCCCTTCCATTATAAAAATGTTCGCTGAAGTGAACGTTTGATGAATGGCCGTTCGCTGGTTTGTGTTTGATGCACGGTCATTTGCTGGAATTAGTTTTTGACAAATTAGTATAGACCCCTTCTCCACTTCTATGCTTAGTCATAATATTTTTGTTAATACATTCTTCATTGCCATGTTCTGCAAAGTTTATTAAATCACCCTTATCAATGAATGTAAACTTCCTATCTTTTATTCTACCACCTTTATTTATTATTGTAATTTCAGGATAGAGACCACAATCTGGCTGTTTAATTCAAATATCAGGCAAGTTTTCAACATAAATCTCACCTGAGCTCCCACCTTTGCTGTTTCAACATTTGGCTCTACCAGCTCCCTAATTATTTTCTCATTACTAATGCTTACAGTTTCTTCAATGTAATTTCACCAGATGTCCCACCATTGTTAATTTCAACCTTTGATACTAACGATTCACTAATAGTATTTTCATCAAAATTAATAAGCTGTTATCACTATCTAGAGTATTTATTGTTTCTATGCTCACTAAACTTGTATTGGGTAAGTCTTTATTGTAGGATCCCTGTTCCACACATTTTTTATTAGTGTTCTTATTTTTAACTGTCATTTTTTGGCTTTTCCTAACCTTTGTTGTGCCTGCATCATTTAAGATACCTTTTTTAAATGTTGAGCTAAAAGTGTGTCTTCCTGACTATTGGTATAGACAACTGGAATGGATTTATTATCTAAGGCTGTATTTTTATTTTCATATCCTTTAACAACTCTACTATAAATTAATGTACTGAGGTAAAAGCCTTCACATATGGGCATTTAGAATTGATGTTATTTTTCATATACTTATTGTTAATAATATTACAAAGTTCCATCAGTCTGACACAACTGAAACAGTGACCCCTCTAAGTGTTTTTAGATATACACCACAATTTCCACATTTAAGTAAATACTGACTTTTAATCAGGTCTTCAAATACACAAGTATTTAAGGAATCCATTTTAAGAACCCCCAAAGAATTCAACCTTATATTAAAAATGAGCAAGAGGTCTAGAAATGTACTCCTATTGAATCAAACTCAAAACACTCAGTTCATAGGTTCACACAAGGGCCTTTTTAACCTAGCCATACATCCCAAATATCTGACAAGTTACCCTTGATAAGTGTAAGGAGGGGCTTGATAGATGACGTATTTATAAGCAGTGGCCTGGGAGAATAACCACTTACAGGCTGCTTCTGTCCATTACATAGTTGCCAAACAAGGATACATTTCCTGTTCCCCATCCAGTTGTCCAAGTTACACTTGAATTGAGTAAGGAAGGAACTCTGTTTCACATGGATGGGGAACCTGCTCCAGAGAAGGGATAGCTCTGGGATTTGCACCTGTCACTCCAGCAGGTCCTATTTATATCACAGGCAAAAGTTAAGTCTTTAGAATGAATAATTCAGGTGCTGTTTGTTTTTTGGATATGCAGGAGGTCTATCAGGTCGGGGTCTGACAATGCCTTGAACGCTAGGCTTAGATTTCCACTTAGCCTGTAGGAGACAGAATACAAGGATATGGCTTTGAGGTGGTCTGCATAGGACATGCTACTTACAGGTCTATATCAATTTGCCGAAGGTTCACTTCCGCGAACCTTTCTTCATCAACTTGAAACCACTGACCATTCAGTTCGGCAAACATTCACGTCCACAAAAGATTTAAGTAGGGAAAGGAAGCAGTCGGACAACAGCACAAATTTGTCCTTTCCCCCACTGTAGTGCGATCTCGGAGTTGGTATATATAGTTTGGGGGGTGTGGGGGACAGCCCCACCCATTTGTGTGGGTTTGACATACTGCAGTATTTATGTTCCGGTGTAGTGTTGGTCAAGTGCTTCCTTTCCCTGGTGAAATATTTTTTCAATGTGAACATTTGTGGAGCTGAGCATTTGGTGGTTTCAGGTTGATGAAGAAAGGCTTGTGGAAGTGAACCTTCGACAAATTTGTATAGACCTGTTACTTACACCCTTTATTCTTTTAGTGAGGAACATCTGTGGGGTTTCCAAGAGTCGGATGTGCCTGGTTAGGTGCATACCAAAGGGGGCACTGTACTCAATGATAGGTCTGATGAATGCCAAATACAGTAGAACAATGGCTTCCTTGGACCTGGATGCCATACCTTTGTTTAAAAGTTGCATAACATAGAATTATATTCTCACTACTATAGACACATGATGGTCAAAGGCTAAAATTACTGTTTATGTGTGTCCCCAAATCCCTGACTACTAGGTCAACTCTTAGGGGTGTGCTGTTAGTATGATAGTTGCTAGGAGTTGATGACTTTCCAAAGGACAATATTATGCATTTCTTGGCATTTAGTTTTAGTCCATGGCTCTGACACCAGTTATTTGTCTGTGCTGGCCCTTCCTAGAGAACATTTGCGTCACTGGGGGATTCTATGAATGCTCCTCATTTGCAATCATTTAGTGAGACAGAGGCCACTGACATTGGTCTTGATTTTAAAGAAGTAAATGGCAAAAAGGAGTGGTGCCAGGACCTATCACTGATAGGCTCCACTTGTAACTAGCCTCTTTGTGGAGGTGGACTTCCCAGTTCTAACTTCCTGGGTCCTGTGAGCCAGCTGGCTATCCACTGGATGACATAAGGGTTTATACCTAACCTCTTGAGTTTGTCAGCAATGCTTGAGTTCGGTATTATGTCAAATGCCTTGTCCATGTCAAGGTAGGCATTGTTTTGATGACCTTCTCAATGAAGTCTACCAGGCTGGGTAGGCACGGCGTGCTCTTGAAGAAGCCAAATTGGGTTGGGTCCAGTGTCTGGCAGTTTCCTGTGTCATTATTGATCATTTCCATGATAATTCTTTCCATGGCTTTGTATATGAGACCAATGAGACTTATGGGTCTGTAGATGGCCCACCTCTGTGCAGAGGAATTACTGTTGCTGTTCTCCTTTCATCCATAGGTTCATAGGTTCATAGGTTCATAGGTGTGTACTAGGCTAATAGCCCTGGTGCCTTTACAAGCCTAGCCCATAGAATTACCCGGGCATCGTGCCATCCAACCTTAGTTCTTAGTGCCTCTGTCGAGTAGAGCCACTGGAGTGATCCCTGGGGTGAATTTTCTATTTCCCATCCACTCATCAAGATTTCTCTTGAAGAGGGTCGGTGAGGTGCTCTGCTTGACATGTATGGGGAGACTATTTCATAGCATGGGCAGTCTGTGGGTTATAAACCTATCCCTCCAGCATGTTCTGTTGATTGTGGTAATGAGGTTGAGGTCTCTGGAGCGTGTGGTGTGGAGGGATTGGGATTTCTTTAGATGTAGCATTTCTAACTGAGCTGAGTCAGACATGGCTTTATAAGTCAAGCAGAGATCACCACTAAGTAGGCGATATGAGACAGAGAATAGTTGGAGTTTTTTGAGTCTGTCCATATAGGACAAGTGTTTAAGGCCTAGGATCCTCTTTGTGAGGTACTTTTGCAGCCTCGCCAGTTGTTGCAGGTGTCTAGTGAGGTACATGCCAAATGGGCATTTTACTTGATGATTGGCCTAATGAGGGAATAGTAGAGGGAGACAATAATCTCTTTCATCCTGGAAGCAAAACCCTTAGTAATGAGATGTGCCACATAGAAGGACTTTCTGACCACAGTGGCAACGTGGTGGTCAAAAGAGAGGTTGCTGTCAACCTGTGTTCCCAGATCTCTTATAATGCCTTCTGTGTTCAGTGAACTACCATCAATGTGGTAATTCTAGGGAACAGGATTTTTCCCAAGGGGGATGATGACACACTTTTTGGCACTGAGCTTAAGGCCATGGTTCTGACACCAGTTGTTGGTCTCATTGAGGCCTTTCTGTAGGATGTCAACATCACTTGGGGAGTTAATAATAGCTCCCAACTTGCAATCTTCTGCAAATTTTGTCAGCCAGAGTTCCTTCATGTTGGCCTGGACTTCAGAAAAGTAGATACCAAACAGGAGAGGACCCAGGACTGAACCCTGTGGAAACTCCACTCTTGACTGGTCGGCAGTCTGACTTGGAGTCAGCTACTTTCACACTGTGGGTTCTATCTGTGAGCCAGTTTGCAAACCACCTAGTGATATAGGGGTTGATGCATAGCTTAGTAAGTTTTTCTATGATTCCTGAGTGGGGAATTGTATCAAAGGCCTTGGCCAGATCAAGGTGGGCTGTATGAACCACCTTGCCTTCATCCACAGCTCTGATGACTGACTCATCAAAGAAGTCAACCAATTTGAGCAGGTATGATCTACTCTTCACAAAACCAAACTGTGCAGGATCCAGAGTTTGGAGATTTCCTATATCCTTGTTTATTAGGTCCATGATGATGCATTCCATAGCTTTGCATATCAGACTCATCAGGCTAATGAGGGTGATAATTCCCAGGGTCTGTAGTCACTTTTCCTTTGCGGAGAGGGATGACTGTAGCAGTGTGCCATTTGGTAGGGACAAACCCTGAGGTGAGGCTGTGATTGAACAGGGCACACAGGTGAGGTGCCAGTTCACTCTGTAATTCATGTAGAACAGCCAGGGATATTGTCAGGTCCCATAGAAGCTGTATTCTTGGCCTTGGAGAGTGCTGTTTTAACCTGTGCAGCAGTACTACTGGGTGCCTGGCAATCTACTGGTATTGTGATTGATCTTTTGGGGGGGGGAATAAAATTAGCACTGAATCTGTTGGCCAGTATATTGGCAATATATGTTGGCTCGGTATAGGAGGTACCATTTTGCAGTAGCTCAGAGCAAATCTGGGTATTGCCATGGAGATTCTTTGCATAACTATAGAAGGCCTTGTGGTTGTCTTTACTATCTGCTGCAATTTTGTTTTCATAGCTAGCTTTAGAGGATTTGATGAAGGATCTCAACCTTTTGTTGAGGCTGATAAGGGAGTGTTTCCAGTCTTGGGACTTTGCCTTATTCCGCATCAGTTTCCTCCTTCTATTGTAGAGTTTGTTTATGGCAGGGGACCACCAGATTGGCTTCCTTTTTTTTGCGGAGAGTGTCTTGGTTGTATTGGGTATGGTGAGATCCATGCATTTGTGTACATGTTTGTACAGTGCATTGGTGTATGTTTCAGTGATCATGCAACTATTCTCCATTTGCATGGGTGCCGTGAAGTTAGCCACCTCTGTTTTTAGGAGCCCAAAGTAGGCTTTGGAGAAGTTTTTCATGGTGGTTACCTTTTTCATGGTGGTTACCTTTGTGGGGGGGGTGGGAGGGATGTGGATTTCCAAGGTGATTAGTTTGTGGTCGAATCTAACCAGGTAGGAGTTGACTATTGGTGTAGAGCAACAGTCGCCCATGATAGTAATGACCAGGTCAAGGATGTTGCTACCTCTAGTGGGGGTAAGAACGAGCTGGTCCAGAGCACTGGAATTAATGATTTCCAGAAAGCATTGGGCAAGTGTATTGGTACATGAGTAGTTTTCCCGGTTAATGGAGGAGTAGCTGAAGTCGCCCAGTATGAGTGTGTTAGGCTGGACCCTAATATTCTCCAGGGTGCTTAGGAACGTGGAGTGTGAGTCTTGGGACATGGTTGGGGACCTATAGTAGGCTACGACCTGAATCACTGTCTTACACAATGTTAGCTGCACCTGAAGTATCTCAAATGCATTATGTTGGGCTACCAGTCTGGAGGTGTATGCATCCTTTATGAATATGGAAACACCACCACCTTTGGAGCTTTGGTCCAAGTTCTGGGGCTGAAAGGGTGGAATGAGTTATAGCCTGGTAGTGCAGGGGTACTTTCTGCTGCCTTGAACCAGGTCTCTATTACAGCACAAATGTCAATGTTCTCCATTTTAAGGAGTGCTTCGAGCGAGTGCATTTTGAGATTTAGACTTCTAGCGTTGAGCAGCATGACTCTCAGATTGCATTTGTTTGTAGCTGTTACGGTGGTAAGGCACAATGTCTGTTTGGAGAGTACAGTTAAATAGCAATTCCACAGGGTCTGATAAGTCATGTTTCACACTATTTAGAAAGCATCCTGGAATATTGTCTGGGCCCATTGATGCAATGCTCTTGGCCTTAGAGACTGCATTAAGGACCTGTTCCCTAGTGACAGTAGGGGGAGTTATATTTGACGGTATTTTCTGAGGGAAGGTTAATGGGGAAAGAGGGGGAAATTTGGAGCTGAATTTGTTGGCCAGTAGGTTTGCTATATCTTCTGGTTTGGTATAGGTGGCTCCATTAACAATGAGCTCTGCACACAACTGTGTATTGGCTTTGAGGTTGTGGACATAGCTAAAGAATGCCTTGTGGTTGTCCTTGGCCTGGGAGGCCAAATATACCTCATATTTGGCTTTGGTAGACTTTACTTGTCCTTTGAGTTGTTTGTTTAGGTTGATAAGAGTGCTTTTATCCTACTAGGTGTTACACCTAACTTTTGCCATGATTGTTTTCCTTCTATTATGCAGCCTATTGATGTTGTGATTCCACCAGGGTGGCTTGTTTTTTGAGTTGGTTCCATACTTCCTCTTTGTGGGTACAGCTTCCTGCATGCAGCTATTAACATGCTTGTACTAGGTTTCTGTGAACAGTTCCATGTAGGCAGCAGTATTGTCAGGGTTTATGGGGGCTTGAAATTTTGACAGGTTATCACTTAATAGTAGGAGGTTATCATTAAAGTATTCCTGGATATTCCAGGGTTAGCTGGGAATCCAGCTTTTAATTTTACTTCAGAGGAGACTGTTTTGTGGAGACATGCAGCACTCTCCCATATTAGAGCCAGTATGCTTGCACCCCTGGTCAGTGTATTTACAATCTGGTCCAGGCAGTGTATGCTTACAAATCCAGGAATCTATCTGCCTGCATGTCTGGTGTCATATATGATTCTCATTTAATAGTGGGGTAATTAAAGTCACCCATGAATATGGTATTGGGTTGGAAAATTAGTGTTTTCAGTAGATTTAAATACATGTTATGGGTTTCCTGGGTTATAAAGGAGGACCTATAGCTATAGCTTACAAGGAACGTATATGGGATTTTGCTTATGGTGATTTGAACATGGAGAAGCTCAAATGCATTGTCCTGTCTGACCATCCTTGAGGTATATTTATTGTTGATGTAAATTGAGACACCTCCACCTTTAGTCACTGTCTGTGTAGTAGCTGGTCTAAATGTGTGGAAGGTATTATAACCTTGCACTGCTGGTGTGCTCTCTCCGGCTTTAAACCATGCCTCAGTGACTGCACAGATGTCAGCATTCTCTAGGATGAGGAGTACTTGTAGGAAGTGGAGTTTTTTGCTTAGACTCCTAGCATTGAACAGTAACACCTTTAGATTTCCTTGGTTTTGATTTGCTATGTCGGAAGTACTTCCAGTTTGGCATTCCCTAAAAAGGCACTATGGGGGAGGAGAATGTTTTAGCTAATATTCAAAAGTTTAGGGGGGAGAGGTGCAGACCATCCCTGGCAAAGTGGCATGGTCTGTTGCCCATCTTCTTCCATGCTGTAAAATATTACACCTCCCTTAGAATGACCCCAGAAACTAAGACAATTGTAAAAGTCAGTCATCTTCTGTTCAAATTGCAGCATCATCCTTGGAGAAGGTAAAATGCTGGTTAATGCTAGGTTCATACCAGTCTGGGACATATATTCCGAGACCTCCATGATATCTCTCTTCATATAATCTAGGAAGGTACATCTCAGGTCATTTTCACCCATATGGACTATGACTGACTCATACTGGTACTTGTGGTCCAATGTCCTGAGTGCATGTGTAATGTGGCAGATTCCTGGCCCTTGATAAGCAACTGACCATGACTTTCTCCTTAGCCTGGTGAGAGGGACATCAGTGTGTCTCACAATGAAGTTTCTAACAAGAGTGTTGGACTGTGTAGTGTCTTGCCTTATGAGCTTAGAATTAGAGGCTGCATGAAATTTGGCTGTATGTGTTGATGCAGGTGTTGTTTTGAAAGAGTACATTTCAGGCTGCTGAGGGTATTTGTTTTGTATACTTTGTCTAGGAGGTCTTTGGGATTTAGGAAGGCTACATTTAAGTGCCTCATCATATGTGGAGGTATGTGTTTGTTTTAAACTGTCAGTGATGGGTATAGCGTGTGTGCTACTGACAACTTGATTGACATTTTATTTTATTTTATTTTACATTTGTTGACCGGGCTGGTCTAACTGGATACATGTCCATTTTCAGCAGAGGCCTGGGGAGAAAAGCTCCAAGAGAAACAGTTGAAAATAGCAAATTTACAGATTTTACTCAGATAAAAATATACAATAGTACACAATAGCACACAAAAACTTCAATCATGGAGAAAAAAAGTACAAGATAAAAAATAAGTAATAAATAACATAAGCAAAAGTGCAGTCATATATTACTGAAGTAACAAACTAATGCAGAGAATATTACAGATACAACAACAGGAATTAATTACAGGGAGGGAGTTCAAAATTAAGAGAGTGTGGCGGCCCCTAACTGGGAAAAGCCAAAAGAAGAAGAAGAAGCATAAAGGAAGATAAGTACTACTTTGTATGCAGAAGAATGTGAACATACTAGTAGGAAAGGCAGTCTAGTCAGGGTTAGTGCAGGGGCAAAGCCAGTGAGTTTTGAGGTGGGTTTTGAGATGAGATGAGATTTAAAGCTGGGAAGAGAGGATATTGAAGTGAGGTTGTCAGGAAGAGAGTTTAAGCTTTTCCTACAGTGTTAGAGAACAAGGAGGCTCCTACCAGGTTATTGGATTTACATGTTGATATAAGAAGTTTGTTAGAAGAACGTAGGCTTTTGAGGTTGCAATATGGTGTAATAAGAGTATTGAGAATAGGGGTGTTGTTGGGTTTATAGAGGATTTTATGGGCTAAGGAGAGCTGATGAAATAAGATCAGATTTTGAAGTTCAAGCCATCCTAATTGCCTAAGGTTTAAGCAGTGATGAGTTCTGAACGTGGAGTTAGAGGCAAATCTGGCAATGCTGTTGAAAGTGACTGCCAGTTTGGAGAGGTTAGTTTTGGACAGGTTAGTGTAAATAGGGGAGGCATAAAGTAGGGTGGAGATCAGATGTGAATGGGCAATGCAAGTTTTAGCAAGAGGTGTAAGAAATGGTTTAATTCTATACAGGGAGCCTAGTTTTCTGTGAACTAATTTTATAGTCTTGTTAATGTGACAGTCAAAACATAGGTTGTTGTCTATCTCTGTTCCGAGGAGCCTGGTGGAAGAGTCAGGTGTTATGATAGTACCATTGTTAGACAAGACAGAGAAGTTGAGAGGAGAGGATTTACGGGTGGGGGAGAAGAGTAACAGTTTGTTTTTTTGGGGGTTAAGATTAAGCAACGTTTAAGAAACCAAGTTTCAGCTGTTCTGAAAGTTTGTTGGGTGATGGACTGTAGTTCTGAGGGGGACGAGGCAGAGCAAATCAAAGTAAAATCATCAGCGTATTGTATACAGGTTGCAGAAGGAATAGTGGTGTGAAGATCATTTATAAACATAGAGTATAGGAGGGGCCCAGTATAGAGCATTGTGGGACTCCAAGGGTAATGGGGAGGAGGTTGGATAAGTTATTTTGCCAGAGCACAGCCTGTTGTCTGTTATGTAAATAAGA
Organism: Protopterus annectens; assembly: GCF_019279795.1. Lineage (NCBI taxonomy): Eukaryota > Metazoa > Chordata > Ceratodontiformes > Protopteridae > Protopterus > Protopterus annectens. Next base: position 150,384,713 of record NC_056735.1, on the reverse strand, counting down.
CTCAAACCACTTTATTGCACTAGAGTCATGTCCAAAATTTTTGAGTAAATTAATCAGAATATAGTGATTAACCATATCGAAGGCTTTGGACAGGTCTCTAAAGAGAGCAGAGGTGAGAATACTATTATTTCAATTTTTGTTGATGCTGTCAGTGAAGGAAAGGAGGGCTGAAGTGGTGCTGTGGAAAAGTCTAAAGCCATGTTGACAGACAGCAAGTAGGTTTTTATTTAATAGGTGTTTAAGAAGTTGTTTTTGGACGCCTTTTTCCATGATTTTAGCTAGGGGGGAGAGAAGGGCTATGGGTCGGTAGTGGGAGAGTTCTGTTGATTTACCACGTTTGTGTAGGGGAATGATATGTGAAATTTTCCAGATGGAAGGAATGAAGCCTTCTACAAAGGTTCTGTTAATCAGAATGGAAATGGGATAGGCTAAAGGTTTGGCTGCAATTTTTAGATACTGAGCTGGTGTAAGGTCAGCAGACGGGAGGAGGTCTTAAGTTTTTGGAGAAGAGAACAGATAAGAGATGTAGGTACAGGATGCAGTAGAAAAGATGGAGAAGAAGTGTTAGAGGAGGTGGACTGAGAGGAGATGTTGGGGGCTAGTTGATTTGCTAAGGCCTGGACAGTTTCAGAAAAGAATGTGTTAAAGGCATCAGCAGTTTGTTTAGGGTTGTTTTGGGGAGTACCTATGGGGGAAGGGGTGTCAGAGTGACCAGGCTTTAAGAGGCTATTTATTCCTGCTCAGAACTTTTGATGAGTTTGCTGATTAGCTAGTTGTAGATTATAGTAGTAGTTCCTTTTGTCTAGTAGAACAGCTTTTTTAGTTGCATTTCTAATTTGTCTAAAGTTAAGTTGGTCGGTAGGAGCTTTAGAGCAAGGGAATTTGGTCCAGAGTTTATTTTTCAGAGTAATTTTATGTCTTGTATCTTTTGAGAGCCAAGGGGCTGGTTTTGATCTTATTCTGATAGATCTTAGGGGAGCATGAGCGTCTAAAATAGACAGAAACTTGGAGTTGAAGTAAGCTACAGCATCCTCCAGATGCAGTTGTTTAAGATTAGACTAGTTGCAAGCATTAAGTTCAGAAAGGAAGATTTCAGGGTTAACGTTTTTGTTAGTCCTGACCATTTTGTATTTAGTTAGGTTAGGGGATGTAGTTTTAAGTTGGTATAAGTAAGTAAGAGCATGGTCACTTAAATCATCAGGTAAGGTAATGTACCAACTGTGTAAGTATGGTGGTGCTTATTTATCAGAATCCAGTCTAATATGCTTTCTTTGTTGTTAGTTTTGTTGATTCTGGTAGGGGCTTGAATGATTTGAAAAAAAACATGCAGATTTAAGAGGGTGGGAGGGTTTACAGAGGTTCAGGTTATCCAGCCTATATTGACATCTCCAAGGACTATAGTTTCTTTTGGAAATTGAATAGAAAACGAGCTAAGGATCTCGTCTAGGGTACTGGTATTATTTCCAGGGGGAATGGTGCAGATTATATAGATGGACTTGTGTGGCTTAAGCTGGAGTTTGGTGACAAGGATTTTGGCATTATTTGTGGAGGGAGGTTTATCTTGTATGACAGTAATTTGTAAACCAGTTTTGTAAAGGATAGCTATCCCACCACATTTTATGGCTTTACGGTCAAGTCTGTGGATGTTGTAGCCGGGGGGGGGGGGTAATCTCCCTATCTAGGGTTGTAGGTTTGAGTCAGGTTTCAGAAAGGCATAGGATGTCGAAAGACTGTGTGTCTAGCAGAGCATGGATGTGGGTTATTTTATTATTAATGCTGCGGATGTTGATGTGAGCAAAGGAGAGAGAGTTAGGGGGTTTAGAGGATATGTTTGGGTATACAGGAGGGGGACAGAGTGGGTTTATGACAGCAGTTTTGATTGGGCCAGGGTTGGGATGAATGTCACCTGATAGAAGAGATGGAAGTAGTATTTTTATAAGGTCTGAGGGTTTGGAGAGGAAGAGTAAGGATTTTCTGCTTCTCTGATAAGAGTAGGAGAAGTTGAGTTTTCTGTGGAATTTAGCACAGTGGTAGCTGGGGGAGGAAATGATGTTTGGGGAAGGTTGAAATGTGTTCAGTGGAGGTGAACTAGTATCTTGAGAGAGGATGTGTGGTTCTTTGAGGCTAAGATGTTCATAAGAGGTAAGAAGTTAGGGTAGTATAAGGAGAGGAAAAGGTGAGAAAAGGAAGAATAGTTTTAAATAAGGTGAGGTTACAGGTGAAGGCATAGTGAATGGGGAGGTAAAATGAGAGAAAGCTTGGGAAATGGAAAAGAAAGTATACAGAGGTGTAGAAGGAGGAAGTTAAGTAAGAGGTAAGATACAGGAGGAAGGGTATTGGATGACAGAAAAAAAAGAAATGGGAGGGGCAATCTATGGTTGGAGAGTTACTGAGAATGGGAGTGGTTAGGAAGTATAAGTGTAGGTGCAGTGGGGGGTGGGTGAAATTTGGGGTAGGGTAGGAGAGCGGAGTGAGCCCAAAGGGCAAACGGAGCGGGTTCAGACAAAGTGAAGAAAGACAGTCAGAAAACAATTAAACAAAGCGGAGAAGGTAAGTTGGAGTGGAAGAGAGGAGAGACAAAGAGGCAAAGCTGTGTAAAGGATTCAAAATGTAGGAATTTGCAGCTAATAATTATAGAGCAAAGGTTAAGGGAAAACAGGTAGTGGAATACTCTCAGGAATAGGGCACCATCTAGTGGGCAAAATAGTGTAAAACATAGAAAGGGGAGTTGGGGGGAATTGGAGCAGGGAGAGAGGAAAGAAAGAAACCAAGAACTGACGATTTTCAGGAGGGGGTGTTTAACAAAAGGAGGACAGGCCAGAAATGTGGGAAGCAGCAGCTAGATACTATGTTTTGTGCTAGAGAGTAGAGAGGGAGGCGAGGCTGCTAGGAGTCCTGACTAACAGGCGTCACAGTCGGCCAGGGCAAAAAACAGACAATTAATTAAAAAAGAGAAATTAAAAAATAGCTAGAGGAGCAACACATACTTTCTAGCTTCTTGAGAGTACTGGGTTTTGAGTGGAGACCCAAAAAATTGAGAAACAGGGAAGAGGCAGGAGAAGGTCCTTAATAGTCATTCTTTCTTGCCAGGAAATTCCCAAGGTTCAGGGAGTAGCAGGTTGTTAAATATGTTTCTAGCTTCTTGACAGTACTGGGTTCTGAGTGGAGACCCAAAAAATTGAGAAACAGTGGAAGAGGCAGGAAAAGGTCCTTAATAGTCATTCTTGCTTGCCAGGAAATTCCCAAGGTCCAGGGAGTAGGTGTTTGTTGAAAAAGAGGTACAGGAATGCTTCAGTTGGGAACACCTAGCAGCCAGGGGGATACACCAGGATAAAGATACTGAGTGCTTTTATGCGAGAGCTTTGCCTCCAGTGACATTGTATAAATACATCTCTCACATTCTATATCTGTCTGTTTGAGAATTAACTAGTTGTCAGTAAACATGAGGTAATTTCTACAGTGCCTCGGGATGCCCATATTCACCAAGTTTGAAACAGAGATAGTGGGAAAGTTCATATCCGTGGCACAGGCCCTTTTTTATTGATTAGATAGTTAGAGTGGGAATATAAAGTAATGGCAGGAGTATCTGGTTTGCAACTCTGGAGGCAGTACTTGTTACTGCAAATTAGCCGTCCTAAGTACAAGTAGGTGAAATTTTAAGGGTGCCTTTACAGGTAAAATGGCAACTCAAGGTTTCTGCATCTATACAGGGCACTGCCAAATACACAATTGGAAACTGATAAGTATACCTTGATGATTTTACGGATGAAGTATTAAGAAAGATAATCTGAAGTTAGGTTTGTCAGCAGTAAATCAAGCAATACTTACTGAAAAAAAAAAAAGAGTTAGCTTTGTTGAGAATGATGAAAAGAGGGGATTTGCCTGAATGGCTACTGCCTGGCTACTACCAGTGCCGGTCTACAGCTTCGCGCATTATCAGTAAATGCAGCTGCTACCTTCCTGACAGGTAAAATACCTGTCAATCACCACAGATCACCAAGCAGAAAAAAAGTATGTGATACACATGTCTCGAGAAGGCTGGAAGAGGAAGTGACGACACCATCAAGCAGCTTGATGGAGAACACATTCAGTGTTTTGGCTTTCTGCCTATTGTGTTAGTTTGTGATAGTGTGTTTCTTCTTTTTTATTTTTCATTTTTCACTTTTCTGCTACCACTGATGTAATTGTTTACTTGGAATTAAGTGCTGGCAGAAAACATTAAGCTTGTTACTTTTTGTTTTATTTAATTTTGTTTTACTTTGTGGTAGAATTCATCACTTTTCTGCCTGTGCTTGCACTGAAGTAATTGCTTATTTGGCAGTAGGTGTTAGCAGTGTTGTTTGGTTTGTTGCCTTTTTTTGTGGTAGAATTCTTCATTTTTCTGCTTCTGCTTGCACTGTGGTACTAGCAATGTTTTCTAGCTTTTTGTCTTTTATTTTATTTATTTTTTACTTTGTGATATAGTTTTTAACTTTATGCTTCTACTTGCACTGAGGTAATTATCTGGTAGTAATAGGTGCTAGCAGTGTTATTTGGCTTTCTTTCTTTATTTATTTACTTTGTGGTAGAGTTCTTTACTTTTAAGTTTTTTGCTTGCACTGAGGTAATTGTGTATCTGGTAGTGGGTGTTAGCAGTGCTATTTGGCTTTCTACTTTTTGTTTGACGTTATGGCAGTTCTTTACCCTCTCATTTTGTTTGTGCTGAGGTAATTGTTCAATTCATGTGAGTTATATTTGGAAAACAGTGCTGCGGAGTTTGCATTTACTTCTGTCTTTGTAAGGACTTTAGCGTATTTGTCTTATTTTCTATTCATTTGTGTGCTTTTGCACATATTTTTTAAGAAGTGGAACATAGTTTTTTTTCTACCTGGTGATCTATGGTGACTGAGAGGTGTTTCACCTACCCTCTTCCAGCTGATTCACCTCTTCTCAATGACTTCTCTACTGGTTGCAAAAAAAGCAATTACTAGAAAATGGGAATCAAAATCTAAATCTTATGTAACTGAAGTGCTGAATGTTGCAAAAGAGATAAAAGAACTGGAAGTGGGATACTTAGAAAGGGGAAGGAGCAGATTGCATAGATACTGCATGAAAATAACAAAGGAAATGTCAATATGGTTCAATATGTTTGTTTTCTTTTTTGTTACTGTATATGCATGTGTAACTTTTTAAAACTTGTCTTGTTTAATAAAGATGTTTCAAAATAATTCACCACTGTTTTTTAGTATACTACACCATTAGCAAGGTTTATTTGTTTATGTATTTAGTTGTATAGTTTATTTTTTTTTTAATTTATTTGTTTATTACAGTTGTTAACCCGATGAGTGAACTTGTCAATAGACACAACTCAGGCCCAATAAGAGTGAAAAATGAATTCAGAGCACAACGTTTTACACAATAAATGGTTTTATAATAACTGCAAAATCAATGATAATGGTAAACTTAATGACAGAGGTGGCAAGAATTAGAAAACAAGAAGAGAAGAAAAAGAAACTACACGGACTTTACATCTGAAGTCTATACAATGAAGTAGTAGTTGAGTCCTGTGAAAGGTATAGACATAATATTAAACTATCTGGTGCCTCTAAATGATTTCCATTTTACTTTTTATATAGTTGTTATTTTAACATTTCCTACAATGAGTTAAGTCATTAATTTGCTTGAATTCCTTAGATATGGCATTTTAGCAGGGAAGTGCTATCCTAATAAGTAGTAGCTAATGTAAATGAGGTCTAGCTAGTTAGGTGTACTTTGGGCCCTGAGCAGTTTTCAAAGCATGCCTCCCCTCTATGCACACACTTTTTTGGACCACATATAAATGTACATGTTCTTCAGGATACACCTTCCAGTTGATTTAAACCATAAAATACCATTAAAATTGCTGTTATTATAATACATCAATATCTGTACCAAGCAATTACAGCTATATGAGTGTGTACACTTCAGAGGTCTGACTGAAATAAAAAAATGGCTATAGTAAAGTATTCCAAGTTGCTTTAAAGAAACACACATTAAGTTCATGGTTCATTGGTAGATACAAAACATGCAATCAAGATGACCATTAAGGAGCCTCTCCCAGTTTCTCAAATAACCAAAGGCATTGTCTGGTTGCACAAATTGCTCAGAATCAGAGTAGGAACATGGAGGCTGAGGGAATGCATCAGCAAGAATGATGCTGCAATACTGGCAAAGTATTATGGACTTCAATAATTGACTTAGCTTCTGAGATCATTCTAAGGTGGTACAATATATGTCTGCCTGAGGGGAGATGGTAGACAATCCAAACTGCTTTGCCAGGATAGTTGGCATCTATTCCCCCAAGACTTTTCTATATTAGCTAAATATTTGTCTTCATTCATAGTGCCTTTTTTGGCAGCACCAGCCTTCTAAAGCTTTCAACATACCAGAATTGAATCTGGATAACATAAATGTATTGTTGCTCAATGCTAGGATCCTCAGAAACAAACTCCATTGCCTAAACTGGTAAACTTATCACAGCAGGTCAGTCCAGGGGTAAATCCAAATGAACACAGTACAGTCCTCCACAGATAAAACACTGGTTTATTAAAACAACAAAGGATTAAGTGCTTTCATTTAATAAAACTTATTCAGAATCCATTGCCTACCATTGCCTACAAGTACTCCTTGTACTGAAAACATGATATGTATATGCATCACGTACATAGACCTGGTGCAAGACCAGTGAGAGCACCCCATCAGTACAAGGTTTCAATGCCTATCACTTTTCAGGGCCCCCCACACACACACTAGATGAAGGCACTAAAGATGGTGGTGTCTCCACATTCTTTTAAAGAAAATCATCTTCAGACTCATTGGACAAGAGAATGATCTGGAACTCCTTCATTTCCAGCTTACTATCCCTGTAATATCATAGCTGACTATAGGACCCCCCTGTATATCCCCTCAGCCCATATCTCCTATCTAACTAGTATGTAGTCCGTATGCATTAAGCCAAACACCATTCTCCTAGGGGACTTCAACTATCCCTCCACTAACTAGAAGACTTCAATAGCCTCAAATAAGTCTGACCAGAAATTTCTGGACTTCATCAGTACAAACCTTCTAAACCAGGTAGTCCAAACTCCGACAAGGGGCAATAAAATCCTGGACTTGGTCCTTACCAGTATGGGACAGCTTTCCTCCCAACCAATTGTCACTTCTAATCTGGTCAAACTGGACCATAAATCAGTCATATTCACCATAAGACTGAAGCCAGAAGCAGTCTCCAATACCATGGAATTCAAAGGTTATACAAAGGCTAATCTTCTAAAACTGAGTGATAACTTGACTAAATTCAAAATACCCATCCAGCCCGATGAACTCACTGCTTAGTTATAATCCTTTGCTACCAAATTCTGTGCACTTGGAAACACTGCATAGTTACATCTGTCCCCCTGTGAAATAAATACACCAAATTTAAGAATAAACAGCTGTGGTAGAACCCAAATACAAACAAGCCCTATAATAAAAGAAGGAAAAACAGTGTATGGAAAAATAAATTTAACTCAAAATGCTAAAAAAGTCTTGTTAAACTTATCAGGGAACTACAGACCCTGTTCAAATCAAGCAAAGCCAGATACGATTTAAAATTAGCCACCCAGGCAAAGGATAACCACAAAGCCTCCTTTAACTATGTTAAAAAACACAGAAACAATGCACAGCACTGCAGAGAACTAATAGTAAATTATATAAAATCCTTGGATCCAGAGGACGTAGGCAATCTGCTACTGAATAACTTTAGCTCAAACTTCACCCACTCTCACGTTATATTTCCAGATCACATAACTGAATCTAGGCTTCCCCTGAAATCTCCCAAGAACAAGTCCTCAAGGCATTATCCCAGGCCAAAAACACAATGTTCATGGGGCCAAATAACATACAGGCTGCCTCCTGGTCAGCGTGAAACAAGACTTGTCAGAACCCCTACAGAGGTTATTCAATATCTTCCCAAACAGGCTTTGTGCCAGATGAATGGAGGACAGCAATAGTCAGCCCCACTCAGAAGGATGTGGTGTCAACTGCCCCAGATAATTTTAGACCCATATGTCTGATGTGCCCCATCTGTATGGCTATGGAAAGGACCATTATGGAATTAATAAATAAAGACATAGATGACCTACAAACCTTTGACCCAAGCCAGTTTGGATTTGTTAAGGAGAGAGCCTTCCAACTTAACCTGGACAATTTCTTCAAGAAGGTCACTGATGCAATGGATGAGAGTAAATCAGTACACAACACATATCTAGACCTCACAAAGGGGTTCAACACCATCCCACATTAAGGCATTAGAGACAAACTCTCCAAGTTAAGTATAAAATCTAATATAACTCATTGGAAAGTGATTTGGCTCAAAAAGCGAACTCAGGAAATTAGGCTGGGTGGCTTTACTTCCTCCAAAAGACCTGTCACTAGAGGTATACCCCAGGGTTCAGTCCTTGAGTCACTCCTCTTTGGCATTTACTTCTCAGAGGTCAAAGCAAATGTTCAGATGACTGTAAACTTGGTGCCATCATAAACTCCAACATCTTCCTTGGGGTCCTTTCTCAAACAAATAACTTGTTCCAAAACTGTGGATTAAAACTAAATGCCAAGAAATGTTTAATAGTATCCTTTGGCAAGAATGACCAACATTGTAACTATCACATTGTCAGCAATTATCACTATATCTCCAGTATTATAAGGAAGTCGTTTTTCATTGCACAGCTTATATCTAAGGCATGGCATTCAGGTCCAGGGATGTAATCTTGCCGCTGTACTCGGTTCTCATTTGGCTGATCATTGAATATAATGCTCTCTTTTGTACCTGTCCAAACACTTGTAATAACTAAAATGACCACAATCCTTTCTCACTAAACAAAATGAAAGGCCTGAATCATAAACGATATGCAGACTATCACAAAGCAGTGAGATGATTCTTACTATCATATAGGCCACTAAGAGGTGACTTCGGCCTCATATATAGAGCTTCAGTAGATATATTTGCAAGTCCAATGGTAGCATAAATAGCCAATCAAGGGCTCTCAATCTAATTTTCAACATAAACATAACATGCTGGAGGGATAGATATTTATCATATGGAATACCACGCCTACTGAACTATCTTCCATGCCGCATAAAGCAAAGTACTTCTCTTACTCTACTCAAATGAAATTTGTATGACTAGATGGGAAAACATAAAGCCACACCGAGCTTAGCATCCATGCCCCATATGGAAAATGGGCAACAAGTAAATTCCCCAACACATCCTTGGTCTGTCTACCTCTGAGTTATTCATGCACAAAATATAATGGCTATAAAAATACCATGGGAGTGTAACCTAGTCTTCTTGAGGTCTTCACAGATCAATAACCTTGTAAGTACCTATGAACCCTGGCATGCAAGAAGTAGGTCATTATCATCTCATAGTCATAATCCTCTGGGATAACTGCTAGACTTAGGCCAAGAATTACAAAACTTTTTCTGCACTTGTGGAAACTATTGCCACCAAAACAGGCAGTCTCCATGATAAAGGGAAATGTGATCTAGAGGCATTTTAGCCACAATGAGACAAGACCTTATTGTTACTAATTTGCATTTCTCTGAATTGTGTTGTATTATAGTGCTAGTGCTTATTGTCACTTTCATGCAGTAATCATCTGTGATGGCTCATGCATCAAGTTGGCATAGGCAACCCCCGTCATTCACTCTCACACACTCCCACATATATGCACACATGCACATATTCAAATAAAGACACACACACATACAGACACACACATCCTCATAACTCACAACTGCACCTGATTTTACAGAAGATCCTTGATTTTGCCTCTTATATTTTCCTTGTCACTCTTAAATCATGAATGATTACAGTCAGTCAGTATTGTCATATATTAGAATGTCATATTTATTTTTTAGAAAATGCATTGTGCTGCAAAACCTGTTGTTCTCTTAACTTTTTAAGTAACTTAAAATAATTTTTAAATAGAGTCCCTGGTTTGGGTTGAAAGGTATGACAGCCAGCCCCCCCAAACACAGATACATTCAGCTATGCATGTAAAGTCATGTACAAGCGAGCGCGCACACACACACACACACACACACACACACACACACACACACACACACACACACACACATGTACACAGACACATACCTACAATAACAATCATCTAACTCCATTACTGTGACCACCCAGGCAGACACACACAACACACACACACACACACACACACACACACACACACACACACACACACACACACACACAAAGCACCTCACCCAAAACCTCTTGTACCCCTACACACACACACACACACACACACACACACACACACACACACACACACACACACACACACACACACACACACACACTGTCCACCACCACTAGCTGTCTGGGATCTGTCTCATTAACTACAATAAAATAACACAGCATTTCAGTGTTCATTTAAATTGCCATCTGTGCTAATTTATGCAGCTGCATCACTTGGCTGCATAAATCACTAAATGCAGGCATTTCTGGGGGAGAGCACATGGCTAATTATCACAGGCCCCTCCGCTGGAATGCCACTTTAACATTCAGCATGGCCATGGAGATGGTCCACTGGGGTGATTCTACAGACTAGAAATACTGTAGTGGGGTAGTCGCTGCATCTGAAAGGGCTACTGACAGCATAAAAGTGAGCATGTTAAGGCTTACCAACAGCAGTAGCAGGGCTTAATGCTGGCAGTAATCCCTTCTGTATCCCATCCTTAATTATTTGTACTTAGGGTTACTGTAAGTTTTAACGGATGTAATTGTTCACATTTTGATCTTCATTTGTTTTTTCCCTTATAATTTTTCCATATACTCTTTGGTTTGAGGGGTTAAGAATTTATTAGATAATACAAATTCCCAAAAATACATTAACCTTTGCTATCAGTGCCATAATTAGATAGTTACCTGGGAATAGGACTACAAGGCACTCAAAATAAATAAACTTGTCTATTCATTGATGACCCTGAGCATTAAATACTAATGGGTATCGCATAGCTATATTCTTAATGTTAATTTATTCATTTGTTATCCCGGCAAGGAAACTTATCAACATGGACCTTTTTCTGACATGATCCGGATCTCAATCGTGTAGCTAATTTTTACAATTTTTAATTTATTCATTTGTTAACCAGGCAAGTGAACTTGTCATCATGGACACTTTTCATCCATTGCCTATCTCACAAAAGAGTAGCATAAATAGATAAATAGAATATACATGGACACTTTATGGCAAGCAGTTAGCATGTTTTGGTGGCCCACACAGTTTCTTGCATTTTGTATGAACTGCAGTAAGGTAGGGGAGAGGGGCTAGCAAACAATCAGTAACCTATACGCAGCCCAAAAAACTAATTGAGCTAGATGGAAAACAGTGCATATGGTAAGATTCAGAAAGAAGTGGTCGCCCTTCCCACCACATGCAATGTCAGCTAGTCCCAGCCCCCCCCCCAATACTGTATTTTTATTGGCAATCTGTCCCATGATTACAGCACATTCCCATCACTGGTGATATGCCTGCATCATGGTCATAAACCCCTTCCTCCTTCTCAGAATGGGTTAGCTGGCAAAGACACTCTTTCCCATCCCTCCCACATCAGCTCTTCCACTGCCCGAACCGCTTGCTGATCTTGGATCATCTGGGTCATAGTAAGAACTCCATTCTTCCATGCCACAGAACCAGCCACAATAAGTTCCTGTCATGTACAAAGTGCCCCCATCCTCACTGATCTGCTTATCAACAGCTTAGAGCCTTAATATTTTGTGCTAATGGCCACACTTTGCCATGTACAAGACATCTAAAAAAGAAAAGAAAAGAAAAGAAAAATACCTCTCTACCTATTAGCACAAGAATCAGGAACAAAGACAAAGAAATAATGATTGTCAAAGGCCAAAAATCAAGCATAGACTTAAAATATTGTTCTTATATAATTAGAAGGTCACCAGAATAACAGTTGTTGCATTAGCATGCATTTTCTGAAAGCTAAGAAGCCTGAAACTCAAATGTCTGTCATACTTTGACTGCAATTATAAGTGATTAACCAGAAAATCAAACATTTTATGGGGAACAATCGCAAATATGAGACAAAATAAAGAGCATTATACAAAATCAGGAGCAGCTGAGAGCTATATAATTTCAGATTTGTTTCAGATAAAGAACAGCCACAAGTCTTCCAGCTTATTTCACACACACCAGTCCTACAAAGTCAGTTCACTGAGAGGAAACACTTTTATCCACAAAACTCCCCCTGCCTCCCCACTCAATAATTAATGCCACATTGCATGTTGACAACTCATCTGATTGTGATATGAAAACAATCCCACATCTCTTCGCACAAGAATCAGGACAAAAGCCAAAAGTAATAAAAGACGATTAGCAGAAACAGGAACAGATTTTAAATATTGACTTTTATGTGTTTGGAAATTTGCTGGAATTAAAAGTATTGCATTAGCATGGATTTCCATTGTTCATTCCCCAATCCCTATATCATGTTTCATCAAGCCTTGCACTGACTTGAGTTTCCGAACCTGTTAAGGTACCATCAACTCAGCCTAGCTCATCTAATTCTGTACTATCCCGAGAAAACCCCTGACCTGACTGGCATTCTAAACTTCTACAATTCAAATAGACAACTTCGGTCCTCTAACAAAGCCTTAATCGAAACAATCACATGCAAAAACAACTCCGGGGAATCACTATTTGTCCATGAAATAGCAAAAATATAGAAAAATCTTTCCCCTGACCTCAGATGACAAAGCCCCTCCTTCAAAAGCCTACTTAAAACATACCTTTTTTCTTTTGAAGTCTGAGGAATTGATTCTGTAAGGGTCTCTCAGTGCAGAGACAGTTTTAACACCTCTGCAGTAGTGTGGGGGAAGGGGACTCTCAATTCCTCTTGAACTACAAAAGAAAACACTGAACAAAGACCTGCAATTTAGTTACTTTTCTGGCTGTAGCTGGATAACTTCTAAGTATAGTATAAAATAAGGTCTGAGCCAAACATAGATGAGGGTGATTAGAGACAGAAAAGAAGCAGTCATTTTACAGACGGCAAAGAATATAACAGTGACCCTCCCAAATCCCATTATATGTCAATGGCATGGGAATTCAAAGTTACTTCCTTATGTCTGGCATGAGTCAAACAAAGTATTATGGGAAAGAGAAAGGGTAGAGGGAGTACAAGATCACGTTGATACATCAAGCCCCATTGGTAGCTATGTTGTGGAAAACAGGCTAAAATTACAAATAAAGCACTTAGAGTGATTTTGAGGTGTTAAAATAGGTCAGGAAACAAAGACAGAGTGAAAAAAATTTTTTTAGTTCTAGGGTGGAGTTTTCCTTTAAACCTAACAAAACCTTACTATGTCCAGACAATTCAGATCCTGTATCTCAGCTCAAAAATAATTTCCTTATTTACGCTCATTTGCTCACCCAGTACACTTGATAAAGGATTCTGTAGGGAATTTTTTAAAGTCTGACAACTCATTACTGTCTGAGAATATATGCTCCTAAGTACCTCTTTCGTCCCCATCACACCTCCAACATTTGACATCTACCTGAGGAAAAATTCTTTGGAGTCTGGTTGGGGTATAAAAGTATCCATGCAAACATTTTCAGGCAGAAAATCCTAAATCCTCTAGATTTTGTTGCATATTTGAGAGCCACACATATGTCTTCCCATTGTTTCTTTGTGAATTGCTTATCTGATATCTATTCCCAATCTTTTCTAACCTCTTCTGATTGATTCTTATAGTTATCATGCAATATCTTAAATGGCATACTAATTATCTCTTTTTTAACAGCAGCTTCTGTTCTAGATTAAATTAAAAACTCAACCAGTGCAGGTCTTTCATGTAGGATTCTCCTATCCCTTTCTCTTTGTTTGTACTCTGATATCAATCCTGATAGGGAAGGCAATTATTTCCTTGCAATCCAAATGTCTTTTTGGCTTCTTCCCATTCTATTACCTATCTCTAATTATTTGTTCCAAAAACCTTGGTTCCTTTGCCAGCTTCCTCCAATAAATTCCAGCACCCTCTTGATTATCTTGAGCACCCCTAATTGTAGTCATCCTTATCGACAGAATCTCTGTTCTCCATTCCTGTGTTGGGTTGGTTCTTAGTATACTTTCTGCTACTTTATGAATATAATATTCTTCAAGACTGTTGTTATTCTCCTTAAAAATTTGCATCCAAAATCAAATTCTTTCCTTATTTCTTGAATTACGCCCCCCTGACTTCATCATTATTTCTTTGCACTTTAAATTATAGCTTTCTGCTTGTGTTATGCATAACAGCCTTAACTGTGCAGCTCAAAAATATCCCATCAAACCAGGTAATCCTAAACCTCCTTGTTCTATTGGGAGGCTCAACTTACCCCATTTGATTCTTTTCCCATTCCCCTCCTAAATAAAATATTTGAACTCTCTATTAATTACTATCCACAATTTCTCCTCTGGCTTATAAAAATATGCCTGACTTGTGTATAAAACTAAAGAGACTAAAACATTTTTACTACTTGTATCTTGCTATGCATAGCCATAGGCAAGAACTTCCAGTTTCCCAATTTTTGTATTATCTTTTGTTCGGTCTCTTCCCACATATCCCTAGCAGCCATAATCGAATCCTTTTTAGTCCATACTCCTAAATACTTCATTTTATCATGTCCCCATAAATATGGGTATCGCTGAACCAGTTTATGTGTGGGTACATAGTTTATGGCTATAGCCTTTGTTTTATCTTCATTAATTTTATATCCTGAAAAAAACAGAACTGTCTCAGAATGTTCCACAACACTTATATGTCACTTTCTGGTTCCATCAGGTACAAAATAACATAATCTGCAAATAAAGCTAACTTTTCTTGAGCATCGTACCAATTATAGGTTCATAGGTTCATAGGTTCATACTAGGCTATCTGCCCGAGGGCATTTACAAGCCTAGCCCATAGTTTTGTGGCTTACGCCACCCCTTTAGTATGGGGAACTATACCCATTATTTTGCTGTGCCTCTGTTGAGCAGTGACACTGAGGTAATCCCTGGGGTATATCTGCGATCTCCCATCCATTGGTCAAGATTTCTCTTGAACAAGGCCAGCGAGGTGCTCTGCCTCACATATACCGGGATTTTATTCCACAGCATAGGGAGTCTTTGGGTGATGAATCTATCCCTCCAGCACGTCCTATTAATAGCCGTGTCGAGGTTTAAGTCTCCCGCCCTTGTGGCTCTGACGGATCTAGATTTTTTGAGGTGAAGCATATTCATCAAATCTGGGTTTGACATGGCCTTGTATGTTAGGCAAAGGTCACCTCTGAGCAAGCGGTGGCGACTGAATAGAGCTGGAGTTCTTTCAGTCGGGCAGCATAGGACAGATGTTTGAGACCCTTTATCCTTTTGGTGAGGAACTTTTGTGGCCTCTCCAGCTGCTGCAAGTGTCGGGTCAGATACATTCGAATGGGGCATTGTACTCAATCATTGGTCTGATGAGTGATGAGTATGGGGAGACTATGACCTCCCTTGATCTAGATGAGAATCCCTTCATGATAAGGTGGGCAATGTAGAAGGTCTTCCTAACTACTTTAGCTACATGGGTGTCGAATGACAGACTACTATCAACCTGGGTCCCCAGGTCCCTGATAACTTCTTCTGTACTCAGTGGATTGCCACCTATTTGGTAGCTAGGGGTAACCTTGTTTTTCCCGAAGGGTATGACTATGCATTTTTGGCATTTAACTTTAGGCCATGGCTCTGGCACCAGTTATCCGTTTCTGTGAGACCCTTCTGAAGGATATCTGTGTCAGATGTGTTTTCTACTATGGCCCAGTTTGCAGTCATCTGCAAACTTTGTCAGCCATAACCCTCCTGTGTTTGCTTGTACTCGGAAAAGTAGATGCCAAACAAGAGTGGGCCCAGGACTGAGCCCTGTGGTACACCACTTGTGACAGGCTTTGAGTCTGACATGGCGCCAGCAACTCTGACCCTGTGGGTTCTGTCACTCAGCCAGTTTGCAACCCATCTTGTGATGTATGGGTTAACATTTAAGCTGATGAGTTTTTCAATGATACCCGAGTGGGGTATTGTATCAAAGGCCTTCGCCAGATCGAGGTAGGCTGTATGGACTGCCTTTCCCTCATCAATGGCTTTGGTGACTGTTTCAAAAAGTCAACCAAGTTTAGAAGGCATGATCTGCGTTTGACAAAGCCAAACTGGGATGGATCCAAAGTCTGCAAATTCCCTATGTCTTTATTTATGAGGTCCATTATGATCCTCTCCATGGCTTTGCAGATAAGGCTTGTCAAGCTAATGGGCGGTAATTTCCAGGGTCGGTGGAGGCACCGCCTTTGTGAAGTGGGACCACAGTTGCAGTGCGCCACTCCTGGGTGCGTATCCAGAGGTAAGACTATGATTAAACAGCTGTCCTAGCTGTGGGTTTAATTCCTCGTTGAGTTCGTGGAGCACACAGCCGGGGACACCATCAGGTCCCATGGATGCTGTGTTTTTGCTTTGGAGAGAGCAGTTCTCACTTGGGCGTTGGAGATGTTTGGGGGCTGCAATCGCTTGGTATAGATATCTCTCCTTTGGGGAGGGGGAGAAGTTTGCACTGAACCTGTCAGCCAGTATGTTGGCAATGTCTGTAGGATCAGTAATCTTCACATCATTTTGAACTAGTTCTGAGCATATCTGGGAGTTTCCTCCCAGGTTTCTAACATAGCTAAAGAAGGCCTTATGATTGTCTTTTGAGTCTTTAGCTATTTTTCTCTCAAAATTTGCTTTGGATGATTTTATGAGAGCTCTTAGTTTTTTACTTATAGTGATCAAGGGTGTCTTACCTTTTAAGGATTTTGCTCTATCTTGTAGTAGCTTCCTCCTTTTGTTGTAGAGTTTGTTTATGGCTGGGGTCCACCAGAGTGGACGCTTGCCTTTGGTACAAAGAGTCTTATAACATTGAAGTTCTGAGTCCCTTGTTTTCTTTGCCAATGGTTTTAAATATAATGCAAATAACAAAGGGAAAAGAGATACACCTATCTGGTTCCTCTGTTCAGACACAACATATTGGAAAGGAACCCTCTAACTTTGAGTTTTACCACTGATTACACATATATCCTTATAATTGACCTTATTATTGTACTGGGATGTGCAAATGCTTCCATTGCCTTGCTCATAAAGTCCCAGCTTACTCTGTCAAATGCTTCCTCTGCATCAAGATCCACCAACAACAATGGTATTTTCTTACATTCTGCTTCTCTCTGGATCATCAATGTTCTGTTAATTCCAAGAACAATGGCAGAAGATGAAAAAATCAATAAATCAGCACCAAAGCAGATCAAAATAGCATACAAGAGTATTTAATAACCGCTTTCATCTCACGACTTCATCAGAATACAAGTTAGTGATAAAAATTAGCATCTTAAATACAGACTTAATCAATCAATTAGAGCAGAACAATTAAAATTTAAAAGCATACTATTCAATTTCCAAAAAAACTTAATAAATTATGTTCTTTCTTAATACATAATTTTCGATGTTTTAAAAAACATTTAACATTTACTGTCTCATTCAAACCAGGGATCTTGTCAGAATTTAATCTAACCTGCCATAATGTCTCCCTTTGTTCCACATAATTTTTAAAATCCCCTGCTCTCTTATCTGATTTACAGACTTCCAACACAGAAAACACAAACTTTTTAAAAAATAAACAATTAATTGAATGTTTATATAAAGCATTATTCTCATCCTTACATTTAATACTATATATATATGTTCCTTAATACGAGTAGCCAAACTGCGTGTAGTCATTCCAACATAGAATGCTGGACAGGCTGTACACATACCTATATACACTACCCCACTGGTATTGCAATCAATAAAACCCGGTACTTTAATAGTCCTGTCACTAGTGGCTACAGAAATATACGGGCCAATTGATATGTAGCGACAAATTCTACAACCCTGACAACAAAACATACCTTTCTTGACTGTAATAATGTTG
This sequence comes from Protopterus annectens, assembly GCF_019279795.1. NCBI lineage: Eukaryota > Metazoa > Chordata > Ceratodontiformes > Protopteridae > Protopterus > Protopterus annectens. The sequence continues at coordinate 150,366,691 of NC_056735.1, read as the reverse complement.
TCTGAAATCAAATCATTACACTCCAACATTCTTTTAATATTATTAGTGTTTCTGAAAACAATTCGTGGTTTGTTGCCAACTATATACTATGAAAGCGGTTATTAAATACTCTTGTACGCTATTTTGATCTGCTTTGGTGCTGATTTATTGATTTTTTCAACTTCTGCCATTGTTCTTGGATTTAATTGTTTTTTGCTACTTCTGGTTCATCTGTGAGTTTTTTGCATTTGTTATGGCAGAAGTTGCAGATGAGTCTTTGCTCAATCTGTCTATCCACGCTACACCCTCGGCGGGGGGTGATAATGTTAATAATATTCTTCTTGCTACATTGATTGACATTCAGACATCTTTAAAAATACTCATGGCTAAAGCCGATAAGCCTAATAGCGGTTTACAGACTTCTAGCCTGACTACTTCCTTCCACGAGTGTGACACTGTAATAGATCTCGGAAGTCCGACGCCAGACGTTAACGGACAAGGAGCAAAGAACAAGCGTTTGCCGTATCCTGTTTGCGAAGCTGTCGGCGTTTGTTATGAACAACTACTTAACAAAAATGAAAATCCGTTTGATGTTTCTGGATGCTACTATGAGGATAACAACCACGAGACTGTTTCGGTTCAACGTGAACAACTACTGAGGTTGTTGAAAAGGTACAAATCTTTGCATCTCGAGAACTGTTATTTTAATAGATGCATTGAGCTTGGTATAGTCCCGAAGGGTTTAAGATTCTTTAAATGCCCTAACGGTGTTGGTTTGGGTAACCCTATGTTCAGTGTGTTGGTGTCATTTTTCAATGAGGCTGGCTTAAAGTTTTTAAAGCTGCTCATTGATAACAACATTGAAAAAATGGAATTATTGCGGGCCGAAATTAATAATGTTGAAGCTTATATTAAATCTAAATTATCCAGCGATAGCTTTAATTCTCTTTTTAAAGCATTCTCAAATGAAGTAAGCAAACATGCTTCAGAGGTTACCAGTCGGAAGCACTCTAAACTGAGGCGTGATATTGCCTCTTACAACAACAAGACAGCGTATAACAACTTTGCCCTTAACATTCGTAGTAACAAACCGAATGGGCAGCTTCCACCTATGGCCGATAGTTCAAATCGGCGTTCTTTTAGTGATGTTGTTGTTACTTCAAATACAGGGGGTAAAAATATTACCTCTAGTGCTAAAGAGAACATTAATGAATTTTGCGACGCTGGGGCTATTTCTAATATGCAGACTGACAGTACTGTATCCACCTCCGGGAATAATACTGTCAGCATTAACACCGAACAGCAGAATGCCTTTTCCAACAGACAGTCTCCATTTAAGACATTAAAAGACAGTAGTATTAAGAACAAAAATGTCAGCGATTCTATGACTACTAGAAAGAATCAAGCGGTTAATGGTAACAGATTGACTGTGTTGACCCGTAGTCGTACTTTTTTGGGGTCGAATTCGTCGGGGGACAAGGCATGACAGAACATATAGACTGTTTCAATATTTTTAATTTGACTAGACATGTATTTAATGATGTTGAATTGAAAGTTTTGAAATATGGTTTCAATTTTGTTCCTTATAGTAAAGCTAACTACAGTAAAACTATTATTGATCTCAAAAAGTTTACTAGAATTTTGAATTTAACATATTTATTGCATGAGATACCGAATTCTGATAAAATCCTTGTTAAACCTTCAACATATACACCTAGATTACATCATACTATTAGAGTGTTTGAAGATTTATGTATGGAAGATTTAAACAGAATATTAAAAAACAAAAGGAATGGTAAAGACAATTTAAATTTTGATGAAAGAAGGGCCTTAGAAAATCTTAAGTCTTTGAGAAGTACTTATAGATTTATGAAAAGTGATAAAGGCTCTAATATAGTAATTATGGAACAACTTGATTATCAGACTAATATGTTGAATATTTTGAACAATAAGGAGGAATATCAATTGATTAGTTTATGTGAGATTCGTAAACAATTTAGTTTCATTAATTCATTTTTGTATGATCTATTGATGTCTGGGTACATTAATATTGATTTATACAATTTTTGTGTAGTACAAGAACCAAAAATTGGGGTGATGTTCGGAATTCCGAAATTGCATAAAGACCCAAAAAACCCCCCTTTTAGACCCATAGTGTCGTCCCCACATTCTGTAACCAAAGGTATCTCCTTGGTCATAGATGCTATTTTAGGGCCCCTATTAAACAATAATTCATCTTTTATTAGAGATTCATGGCATTTTTTAGAGAAATTTAAAGTGTTTGCAAATAGTAAAGTTTTTGATTCAGCTAAACATATAATTTTCACACTTGATGTGGTATCACTATATACAAGTATTCCGCATGAAGATGGAATTGAAGCAGTACGATGGTATTTGACAAAAAAGAAATTGCTTCCTAATAATGTCATCTCTACTATATGTGAATTTTTAGAAGTTATACTTGAGAATAACTTTTTTATGTTCAATAATAAATATTATAAACAGAAGAGGGGTATAGCTATGGGGTCTTCTGCTGCCCCAGCTTTTGTTAATACAGTGATGGCGTGGTGGGAGACTGAAATTTTAGCACTGTTGAGTAAAAAATTTAACATCAATTTTTATTGCAGGTTCATCAACGATTTGATTTTTATTCTAGAAGGTGATGATACAACTATTGATGTATTTTTGAATGACATTAATATGTCTTCTGAATATTTAAAATTCACCAAAGGTGACAGTGGTTTGTTGGTGAATTTTTTAGATATTTGTTTATGGTGGGATCTACAGGAAAACAGGTTCCATAGTAAGATACACAGAAAGCACACTTTTACTAATGGTTATTTGCATCATAAAAGCTATCATCCGAGACATATGGTCAAAAATATACCAAGGGGTCAATTCATTCGAGCTTGTCGGATGACTAGTAGGACTACTGATTTAGTCCATGAATTTCATTTTATAGTTTCTATGTTTCTAGAGAGAGGTTATAGTGGGCAGGTTTTGATTAGTGATGGTATTGACATTTTTAATAAACATCATACACACTACCCAGCTATCCTTAATGATTCTCACAATATTAATTCGGTTCAGACAAGTCACCCTAATGATAGTAGATTTAAATCGGATGTAGTATGCTCTTTTGACATGAGTGGTGATATGAATAGTATTACATCTGTGCTTAACACCAGTTGGAGAGTGAGTCAGGGTAACAGTGATATCATAAAAATAGTTGGCAACAAACCACGAATTGTTTTCAGTAACACTAATAATATTAAAAGAATGTTGGAGTGTAATGATTTGATTTCAGACAACATTATTACAGTCAAGAAAGGTATGTTTTGTTGTCAGGGTTGTAGAATTTGTCGCTACATATCAATTGGCCCGTATATTTCTGTAGCCACTAGTGACAGGACTATTAAAGTACCGGGTTTTATTGATTGCAATACCAGTGGGGTAGTGTATATAGGTATGTGTACAGCCTGTCCAGCATTCTATGTTGGAATGACTACACGCAGTTTGGCTACTCGTATTAAGGAACATATATATAGTATTAAATGTAAGGATGAGAATAATGCTTTATATAAACATTCAATTAATTGTTTATTTTTTAAAAAGTTTGTGTTTTCTGTGTTGGAAGTCTGTAAATCAGATAAGAGAGCAGGGGATTTTAAAAATTATGTGGAACAAAGGGAGACATTATGGCAGGTTAGATTAAATTCTGACAAGATCCCTGGTTTGAATGAGACAGTAAATGTTAAATGTTTTTTAAAACATCGAAAATTATGTATTAAGAAAGAACATAATTTATTAAGTTTTTTTGGAAATTGAATAGTATACTTTTAAATTTTAATTGTTCTGCTCTAATTGATTATTAAGTCTGTATTTAAGATGCTAATTTTTATCACTAACTTGTATTCTGATGAAGTCGTGAGATGAAAGCGGTTATTAAATACTCTTGTACGCTATTTTGATCTGCTTTGGTGCTGATTTATTGATTTTTTCATCTTCTGCCATTGTTCTTGGATTTAATTGTTTTTTGCTACTTCTGGTTCAATGTTCTGTTAATGTTGTCAAATGTTTGCCTCCCCTCCACAAAACCAAATCAGTCCATATCTATCAATTTTAGCATTACCTTTGACAGTCTTTTAGCCATTATAGACATAAACACTTTATAATTATGGTTTAAAATTGAAATGGGCCTATATGAAACTGTGTTAGAGGGTCTTTGCCATCTTTAGGTATTACAGTCACCACAACTTTTTTCTAGGATGTTGGTGCCTCCCCTCCTTTTAAAATACAGTTAAACAAAACTTTCCAGATCTGTATCACTTTCTTCCCTCCTTGCTTCCAACCTTCCACCAGAATACCATCTATTCAGGGAGATTTTCCTGCAGATTGATTATAAATCACTGTTTTTATTTCATCTCCTTCTATATTAACTGTTACTTGTTGAGCCTCATCTACGTTTAACCTTGGCATATTTAAGTCTTCCATAAATATTTCCATTTGTGCTTTTTCTTGAATTCCCCACTTGTCTGCTTTTATAAAATTTCTTAAATATTTCTATACCTCTACAGGATCTCTGGTTATTTTTGTTATTATAGGATCCCTAAGTTTGGCAACAACCCCGTCTACATTTTGTTGCCCAAGATGTTGTGCCAAAAGTTTTTATGCTCTGGAGTTATTACCAAAATCCAGCTGCTTAACAGCAGTCCTTCTAAACTTATACATATTATCCAAGTAGTCCCTTATTTTCTCTTTAGCATTCTGCAGTTGCAACACTTCTTGTTCTGTGAAATTCCCCTTATTTTGCAATTCTTTAATCTTTGTCTGCCCCTATTTTTGTCTACCTTCTTTTTAAACTCCACTTTCATTTTATCCCACTCACTAGCTACAACTTCTGGAGTTGGAGTATTTTCTATCTTCCCTAATAACACATGAATAGTTTCCACTATTCATTCCTTAAATCCCCCTGTTTTTAACAGGTAGCTGGTGCCAGTGTCTCATCTTTACTTCATCACCCTGCATTTTTATCTTGGTAATTATTGGCACATGATCTGAAATAGTTATTGGATGTGTGTCAAAGTTCTCAAGTAAATGCACATGTTCCCTTGAAGTATAATTTCTGTCTAGTATAACCCAGTTATTGTACCTTGAGAAATAATATGTAAATTCTCTCTGAGTTCCTGTTACTAAATTCATGTCTTTCATAACAAATATTTTCATAAATGTCTTAAGAAATCTACCCTCTTTTGTTATATTTTCCCTTTCAGGCCCCACAGGTACATTAGCATTATTGCAAATCAAGTTCAAGTCCCTACCTATAAGAAATATTCCTTGCTGAAAGCTGATTATTTTTCCCAAATTTTTTAAGCTCCATAATAGCAGTTTTAGGTGGAATGTAAGTACATGCCGGCATAATCCTCATCCTTTGCCAGTAACCCCTTTCTACCACAAATATGCCATCATTATATATTTTTTCTTTTCTATCACTACTGGAGCTCCTTTGGCAATTAATGTAAGTACTCCTTTTTTCCTTTGTTTATGATATTCTGCAGAATATCCATCCTGAAATCCTTTCTTTATCAAATTCACCTACTCAGTTCTTTCCGAATGTGCTTCCTGTAGCATTGCCATTTATACTGTGCATTTCTTAATATGATTATATATTCTTTCCTTTTTGTGTATGCCTGTGAGACCATTTACCTTCCAAGATAATATGGAAAGTGTCGCCATTATGGTACAAAGTCATTATTCCCACCTATCATATATGACAGCTCTTTTAAATGTCTGTTTCCTACTTTTGTGATACATCCACCCATTAATGTGTGGCAGGTTAATGTTTTATAAATTTTTCTTATCAACATTAGAACCAATGTCAGTTACATTTTACAATACTTTTTGTTTTAATGAAAACCCTCAAATGAAAAATTAACACCCCCACAACATACCTATAACCTGCTAAGTTAATACAAATATAAAAATAACTATGCAAATCTTTAATTAATGAAGTTTAACCCTCCTAATAAGAACATATGTGCCAAATAGATAGCTGCTAATAAACAGGCCCTAAGACAGATGTTATTGTCAGTGCTTTTACTTACACTAATTGATGGCTGTTCTTTTTGTCTTTATTCCACCCAATGTGAAAACAACTTGAAAGCTTTCAGAACTCATTAACTTTTAGCCTTAAAAAAACAATGCTCTGTCTTTTATTGCCCTATTATCATCTTCTTTTCATGGAAATGTAAAAGAAAAAAGAAATGGCAGTCCTCTGCTGCAGCCTGAATGACAAGCTGAAACATTTATTGCTAAAGGAAAACTTTTCATTGTTGTTCTCATATTTACTTGTTTTAACTTAAAATTTGTTATTAGATTAAGCCTATGTTATTAAACTGTAACCAGTCACTTATGCAAAAGTAAGCTATATACATATTATGATCTATGTACTTTTACACCCCATCCCCACCTCAACAACCCAAGGTTACAGCCTAGTAACTTAAACATGCTTTGTCTAGTTTTTCTTCCCTTTTTGCACTACAAAGCCTACATTTCTTAATACCAATAAAAGAAAGAAAGAGAAAAGGAAGAAGAAAAAGGCATCTGTTTACTTTAGTAACTTTATCACACACAAGAACAACTAAAAATACTTCACTATATAATATAACATATATATTGTGAAAAGTTTCATGGAAATACTGTTAAGAACATAAATTACTTTACAAAACAGTTGCATTTTTCCATCTTCTTCCCCTCCCATCAGTGTCCTTCCAAACATTAATGACATGAAGTGAGGCACATGCTTTTCAATTCCCCACAAGTTTAACAAAGTCAAAAAAGTCCAGTCTTTCCTCTACATCTATATTTCAAAATTGCAATTGATGCTTTGTAGTCTCATATTTATTCACTAATTTCCATTTTGCTGGTCTTCTTCTTGTTTATCTCCATTTCCCAACTCTGGATTTTGGTTCAATTCATGGAGTATAGTTCTTTAGCAGATATAGTAATAACAATCTGATTTGAATCTAGTAGATAATTGATTTAACAGAGTTCCCAGGAAAGGTAACTGCACACCTTTTCACAATTAATAGGTATTTTGCGCAAAATTTCTTTCTAAGGCTTTTGCATTGCACTTAGTAAGCATTTAGAAATTCTGGTTCTTATTTAACAAGGCTGTTTCAGTGATTTTTGCTTCCCTACCTACATTTTACTGCAGGCACTGAACCACTTACATTCACTTTTCAGCAATATACCACTTTGTTATGAAAAGTTTAGACGTGCTTGTTACGGCAGCTCACTTTCTCATGCAATACTTTAATGTTAGCTAGACAATGGACAAAATGTACATCTTCACCCTAATTGGGTGTTAATGTACTGGTAAAGCCTGGTACAAAAAACAGTTCTGCTCCTTCTCAGCAGAATGTTAAACTGCCACAAAGAAAGGACTGAAAAAAATTAAAAGGTATCATTTTTTATTAGTGAGCAGAAAAATGATAAAAATGTTAACAAAAAACTCAACTAGCAAAATTAACTGCAATAGCAGTTACAAGGCCCTGCACTTTTACTTAAACAGTTAAAAAAGCTGAATTTAGCAAGGTGAAGATATAAACAAAAAAAAAGAGACAGAGATAGACAGAGACTGATATATATGATATAGTGAGAGAGGGGGGAGGGTGCATACCTTTCAACTTTTTCCCTCATAAATTTCAATCCACAGAGGTGTTCATCAAGACGCATTATTTGAACATTAAATATGAAACTATAAAGTCTTTATTGGCTACCTGTAATTCTTAGCAATTTACCCAAAAATAAAGGAAGTGAATCAGGGACGTTGTGCAAAATCAGGGATATTTATGGCATGGCAATGCTTTGCATTATATGACTTTTTTTCTTTTTTTATTATTTATTTGATCACAATGACAGATGAGGTGTATTCAGTCAAGAATATAGCTGTAATTGCTGGGGACATTTGTGTGTGCTTGTGTTTGTGTGTGTTTGTGTGTGTGTGTGTGTGTGTGTGTGTGTGTGTGTGTGTGTGTGTGTACTTCTATGAATATCTTTGTGTGTGTGTGTATATGTGTGTGTGTGTGTGTGTGTGTGTGTGTGTGTGTGTGTGTGTGTGTGTGTGTGTATGTATGTGTGTCATACCTCTCAGCTGTCCAGTTTTTTGCCCCATTATTTTGGTCTGTTCGTCATGAAATTTATTTTTTTCTAGCAAATCACTGAGGATTGAAGTCATGAAATAATTGATACACTTTTGAGTTTCAGACTTTATATCCTTCAGAAAATGCATGCTAATACAAAACCTGTTAGTCTATCAACTTTCTAAGTTTATAGGAGCAATATTTATAATATGTCTCTATTTTTGGGCCTTTGTCCACTGATTATTTTAGGCTTTGTTCAGATTTCTTGAGCTAAACTGTTGAGATATATGGTGTCCATATTTCTGTGTATATGTGTGTGACTTTGTTGCTGCTTCTGCATGTGTAGCTGTGTGTGGGTGTTTGTGTGTTTTTCTGTGAATATATGTGTGACTTTGTTGCTGTCTCTTCATGTGTAGCTGTGTGGTGTGTGTGTGTGTGTGTGTGTGTGTGTGTGTGTGTGTGTGTGTGTGTGTGTGTGTGTGTGTGTGTGTGTCTACATACTGACATGCTGACATTAAATACTTATTGATATGAAATACTTCCTTCAACAACAATTACATATGTTACAGCAACTTTGAAACATTAGGCAGGGGAACTATAGTACATAAAAATATATAAAAAAATGAATATACTAATAAAACAGCAAATATGAACATATTTCACAGATAGCCCACTGTTTAAGCACAAACATGCCCTCTAAAGTGGGTGCCATTGGGAAGATAACACCCTTCTATGGGTGTAGAAGCCTTCCACCTGTAGCACTGGGCTTCACAACACTGTTGGGTGGGTATTTCTCCAGTAATCCGCCCTGTCAGGTATTATTGCTTGTTATAAATTGCCTGCACAGAACTTTCACCAAATTTAAACACAGTTCACCACTTTTATTTTCTGGCAGAGTTAGTGCTGGCAGCTTTAAGGTGAGTCTGTCTACATTAGAGAAACATATGTAATATTTTAAGGGTTTTCTGGCTGGGAATTTTGGGATGATTCATTTAAAATAATATATTTTGTATGCATTCATCTCTATTCAGCTCAGATTTCTAACTTTCACATGGTCTAATAATACTCCTAGAATGTCGTTCAGATCAAAGAAACAATCTTTACAGGGTATCAGTTTTCAAACAGAAATAAGTTAACTAGAATTTTTTTTTTTTTAGAGAAAAGTAAACTACTTCAATTCAAAGCTGAAAGTCCAGTGAAACAGTCTTTTCTTTACTCACACAGAGAGGCTTTCTTTAGACAGCTCCTCAGTCCAAGGCAAAGAACAAATAATAGGTAATAAATCCAAACTGCCTTACTTCAGTCTTCTTAATTTCAAAGATGGGGATTATGCTCACAAATTCCAAATACTTTTTCCCAACCTCATTTACCGCACTGCACATTGTTTCAAGTGACTGCCTCTCAAAGCAACTTCTTCTAGGTTTCTTTTTCTTCAGTATCATTCATCGTTCCCCACCCCCTCAACTCTTTCATACAGTGCGTCTCTCTTAACAGTCACATAGCCTATGCATCTCTCCATCTCAAGCTCTGATATCTAAAACTTTGCTGAGCTATCCACTTTTTTTTAAGGGCATGAATTCGTGGCACACTTCCTATTGCTCAGGCCTGGGGAACATTACAAACCTCCTTCCCCACTCATATCTGGGGGTATAGTTCCGGCCCACTATATCCATCTGTAACACTACAGTAGAGGACAGTTTTCAACTCTATAACCAGTATGTCAGGGATGTTTATTTGTAGTTCTTCAAATATGTCCATGGATATCTCAGTAACACCTTAGGATTTACCACTAAAAATTCCTTATCTATATCTGTGAAGATTACCTAAGCTGTTCTCATTCAGGGCTTCACTAACATGCTCAGCAAAACACAACTCTTTTCCTACATGTGCTGGTGTATGATTGTTATCTTGTTTGATAGGATTCTATAAAACCACACATGCATACTCAGAAAGCAAGGAAATCTTTATATATCTGTAATACAAATGTAAATAGACTGTAAGAAATTGTTCAATGTTTAAGGGAAATCACTGTCTATTGTGAAAATAGTGTGCTTAAGTCATGTTAACAGTTAGTCAGTATTCTAAAAAGCACCTGAAACAATTGTTCTGTGACTGGATAATCACACAGCGTTACCAGCTGTGTTTTCTCTCACCATTCAAAACACTTCTGAAATGTTTAATTTCAAACAAACCGTATGGAAAGTAAACACGCCAGATTCTATGAAAAGAAAATATAAGCTGCACTAGTTGTCTTAATATGAATAATTTTTCAAAACAAGTTTTGCTTTAAACTCAATATTTAGCCCAAAATGTTGACAAATTGTATGATATTTCACTAATACATACATCTTAAGTGCACAGAAGGTAGCAAAGAAAAAAACCTTCAGAGTTTTTTTTAGTTTTTAAGAAACAGACATGAATTGTTTAAATAAAATAAGTGAGTGTCAATGCTGGTCAGAATAAACATATCTATAAACAAGAAGCTTCACTTGCACAAATTATTGTAAATAAGCAAACTGGCATAGGTCATGTTATTAGATTATATGTGGTATTACCATGATTAGTATTTAGTGAGGAGGGGATTACAATGCAGGGGGCAAACAAGTGTAATATGTGTTAGTGTAATACCAAGTAAGCTGTTCACCCTGAAGGGAGTATGAACAGTTTGTTCTATGTTATTTTGATTGATAACATTAATGTGTTGGTGTTTGACTCTAACAAGCATGCTGTTATTTTCTGTATTGCTCATCTCATAACCATAGTATTATTTTTCTCAATATATCTGACAGTATCCACTTTTTATCAAACAAAGTTTCATTCATACTGGCTCACCATATAAACCATAGTGCACCTAATAATTTCTATTTACAGCATATTTTTTCCTCTTTCTTCTGATCCAAATATAATCATATGTATTTCTAGCTCTTTTCTATTTACAATCTCTTCTAAAAAAACTTCTCTTTATACACCTTGCCCCACACTTTTTTTGTTACTGTTTCACATTGCAAAAACACAAGCTCCACTGTCATTCTGTTTACAGTAAAAATACACCTTTCACTTACTGCCTTAATAAGCATGTTCTCTTTTACTAGCAATGTATTGCAGGCCATATTCAATAAAGCCTACAGTAAGTATACACTAAGTGTACAGGATATGTATTCAATAAATATTCTTATCACATTTTTTGCGCTTTCTAGTCACTCAGAAAGATTACACTAAGTGTACATGTAGTCTACAATTTGTGGTGACCTGTATGAATCCTTGTCAATATGTAAAGCTGCAAGAATATCAGTAGGAAAAGTAAAATTAGGAGGAAGGAGGTATGAGTTATGTCTGGTTTTCTGTTCACTCAGAACAGTGTACACTTAGTATATGTGTCATTGAATCCTGGCCTTAAGTCTTCAAAAAAAAAAAAATCCTGACATACAATCAAATCTTTACATCTTCTCTGCCTGTTCTGTATTGATTCTTTCTTATTACCATCTAAACCTTCCCAGTGATTAACAATATAAAATGTATTTAATATGTCTTTATACCATTCTCTCCTAATCTTCTTAACTTCTGTTAAACTGAATTCCATAGTAGAATTTTTTTTCTTAATATTCTTGTCTATTCATTTTCGAAATAATTTGCTCACTTAATTTTCATATTTTTCCAAAACGTTTCATATTTCATATAAAACCATGTGAAACAATCCTTTTCATCCTCTCTCATCTTCAACACCCAAAAAAGTGCAAGAATACAGCATATATAACAGGATTTATTAAAATCAGCCCCTTCCTTTTCATTAAAATACAGTAGTCTTGTCTTATCATGATTTAATATTGAACTCCACAGTAAAAGAACCATTATGGTTTTAATTTTTTTTCAACCTCTCCGTGTAACATAAATACATTTGTGAAATGTATAATCTTAGCTGAAACATCTGAATTTATTAAATGCACCAAGTTTTTGAAGCTCATTCTAAACATTTCCCCAAAAAATACTTATCTGTATTAAGTGTTCCAGTAAAGTTTTCCATTGTTCTTGTCTTCTCTTTTCCTACACCTAATCCCCAGAACAGACATCTTATCCACATAAATATATTCCCTCTGTTCTCGCTATACATCCTCTAGACCTTTACATTTCTCTTTATTAAACTCCAACCCAACTTCTTTGAGCATCTTCCCCATTACCACTGTAGCACCCCACTGCAAGATCTTTCCTAGTGAGATCTGACCACAAATCAGTTTAATTCGAAGCAGCTATCACACCTGACCACCCCCCAGCAGAAATTAAAGTAAAAAACTTCTCCAAAGCAGATTATAACTTCTTACAGGATGGTCTAAATAGCTTGTACTGCACCTCCCCCTTCAGATGGAACTGGTAACTATGCCAAGTTCTACACCTATGCTTTATACAAACACCTGTATAACTGCATTGACTTGATCGTACCTGATAGGACCAAGACAAGCTCCTCAAAGAAAAGCAAACCTGCCTGGTGGACAACTACCATTAACAGGCATTACAATAAGAGGAAGAAATTGCTGTTTAAGAGTAAGAGGGAGTGAGCCCTAAACTGGAAGCACTCCCGCCTCAGCTTAAACAAGCAAATAAGGCTTCTTGTGAAGTTCTCCAAAGCAAACTCAGAATCCAAATTAGCTTCCTCAATTAAGGACAACCACAAGGTGTTCCATAGTTACATCCATAACCTAAATGGAAAATCCCAGATTTGTGCCAAGCTGGTAGTTAATGATACCACATATATTGAGCCTGTAGACATAGCTAACCTGTTAGCCAACAGCCTGCGTTAAAACTTCACCCCCCTGTCCCTGCCCCAATTACCCCATGACATCCCTACCACCTGTCGTCTACCTTGTATCTCTAAAGAGCAGGTCATAAATGCCCTCTCTAAGGCCAAAACATAGCATCTATGGGACTCTCAGGCTCTTAGCAAGAAAGCCAGACAAGTCCTAAAATAGTGGGGTGAACAACTACTCCAGACTGAGTGTTAATTTTAGGATGACCGTTTATTGTGGTTACTATAGAAATGAACCACAATAAATAGTATTAATGTATGGAGACGTTGTAAAGCAGGACAAACCTTACCATACCTCTCAACCTCTTAGATCCAGAAATACGGACTTTTTTTTTTAATACTGCTTTTACAAACTTGGAAAGTTGATAGAATAATAGGTTTTGTATTAGCATGAATTTTCTGAAGGGTATGAAATCTGAAACTGAAATGTCTGTCATTATTTTCTAACTTTATTTGTTAATGATTTGTGACCAATTTGGTAGAAAACTACAATTTTATGAAAAAATGGAACAAAAATACGAGGCAAAAATCCGGATTTCTGCCATTGGACTGCAAAACCAAAGAGTAGTTGACACTGGGAGCCAAAATAGAACTGGAATTGAGGACATACAAGGTATTTAAAAGAAAAAGGACACCATGGGTGGGAATGTAAGTGACATTGTAAAATGGGCGTGACTTTGTTCAGCTGTAGTGTGGACCCAAGTTTTAAATGCTGGGATTGTCTCTTTAAGTTATAATAGACTGCTAGGGTAGTTTTCATGCTCTACTGCAGAGAAAAAATTGTGAACTGTAGAATCCAGTAAAGACAGATTCCATTTTATCAGCTGCAATTTTATATGCATGCATTATAAATATATGAGTTTCTTTTTCTATCAGCTTAAAATTTAAATAACAAAGTAAGGTATCCCTCCATACTGAACAAGGGGGTTGTCGATGTCAGAGTGTTGCTTGGCTGTTATCTTACACTTACTGTAAAAGTGGTGAACCCTTGTACATAACCACTGCATTTAGTATTTTTATCAAGTTTAAGTTATGATGCAAATCTTTATTTAAACGTTTCAGTTTTTTTTGAATTTATCAAGACTATCTTCAGCTTTGTTTCACTGAGAATATATTTTGTCATATTTTTCAAGTGAAATATCTGCAGTCTAAAAAATACTCTGTACAGACAAAATGCTTTCTTTTCAATAGCTGTACTCCATATGAACACAGTTATAATTTATTCATTGCAAAGTGGTCAGCTGTTCCCACATATCAAACCTGACAAATAGGCATATAATCAAAATTATTAAGGAATTTCAGATAAAATCAGAAACTATACTGCAAACCCTTGGCACCTCGGCTGAGACTTTGGAAGAGATAAAAGCAGAATGACAATAAAAAATAGTTTAAATGTAACATTTACTTAAAAAAAACTATCTTTAAGTAGGCCTAATCAATCAGTAAAAGAACCACCAGTAAAATAATGTCACTTAACTAGATAGTAGTCTTAGTTTGAGTCTGAAAAGATCTATGTAGATCAGTGCTCTACCTGGGTTAATGATACAAATACAAGTCAACAAACAAATAAACAATCAAATATATAAATAAACAATTAATGCAAGAAGAATTTCCTGTTTTACTGCACACTAAGACCATCCGGTGTCAGTGTTTTATATTTTGGTTTTAATAGATTATTTATTTATTTATTTACACTTGGTAGTCCCAGTAGGCCTCTTTTCAGGTGAAACTTGAGGTGGTATTTATACTGACTAGGGGGAATTTGGCCAGAGCATCAGGGGAATTCCCTTATGCATCCACCTGAGCTAACATCAACGCAGGCAGATATGACCTTAATTTAACACCTCATGTTAAGAAAAAATCCAACTACCTGATGTGGGATTAGAACCCACATCATTTTGCAGCAAAAGAGAGTGCATTAACTGTTAAACTTCTGAGACAGTACTACAGCAAATCTTTCAAGCTTTTACCGCTTCTTTCACAATTGTCCACTTTCTGCAGAATACAAGATTTGAGAATGGCACTGTAACTACAGCGATATAAATAAAAAAAGTAAAGATAGGGGTTGTACATTTTTTGCCCTTTAGGTATTCCTGTAGTCTTACCTTCCATATTCTAATATTTTCTCCTACATAGAAAAGATTACAGGACTACCCTAGGCATATACCATACCTTGAGCATGGAAAGAGAAACAGCCATTAACAGTAAACCTCATTCCATTTGTCCATTCAAAAAAATGTAACTATATACTGGCAGACATTGCAAGACCCACAAGGAAGGTATCTCTGGGGTAGTTACAGAAGGCAGTAGACTTTAGGTCTTATAAATTAGCCGTATACCAAATGTCATTAATATTCTGCCGCTTTCATATGAAATAATAGGATACCTACTGAGAATGTTGTTGTTGTCTTTCGGCTTTTCCTGGTTAGGGGTCGCCACAGAGGAACTCCGGTCCGCTAATGATTGGCAGTAGATTTTGACGAATGCCGAGGTGCCAGCTCAGCGTTTAACCTTCAACAAAGGCACGCCCATTTACGCATGTCTTTCGAATGCCCACCCAACCCAAGGGGAGGGCATGCAGACTCCACACAGAAGGCACGCCCATTTACGCATGTCTTTGGAATGCCCACCCAACCCAAGGGAAGGGCATGCAGACTCCACACAGAAGGCACTCCTCGCACTCCAGCCGAGAATCAAACGGGAGAACCTCTTGCTGTGAGGCAACAGCGCTAGGATATCTACTAAGAATCTACTTCAAAAAGTTATCCTGTAATAAAAAAGTCTACAAAACAGTAGTAATGACTAAAAATCCAAAACAATCCACAAAAAGTCAAAATGATAGAAGAAACACTCACTGGTTTATTAAGAACCTCAAAACTAAGCACTTTCATCTCTCTAACTCAATGTCAGAGACATCTTCGGACTGAGGCATTAGTACCAAAGCACATTAATTAATGTTGTTGTTGTGTCTTTCGGCTTTTCCCGGTTAGGGGTCGCCACACATTAATTAATACACACTTAAAAATGACATGATAAAACACATGATTAAAACTTAATGGCTTAATGTTTTAAACCTTTTCGTTTTAAAAACATTACAAACTCTTCCCTAGTGTTCAAGCCGGGTGGAAAGCAAGCATTCAACTTCACTTGCCAACAGTATTCTAGCCACCCTAACTCATCCTCTACATTAAATACATTCTGAACATTAAGCAAGGCTTCCAACACAAGAACTTTAAGTTCTACTTTACAGGTGCCACTTTTGTAATGCTTATTTAATGCAAATTTTTTCATCAGCACTCTGTATCGCATATTTTATGTTCATAAATCCGTCTATTTAATTCTCATGTTGTTCTTCCTACCTAATATTATTTGCATGACACAAAAAAACCTAAATATATCACATTTTTGGATTTGCAAATGTACACTCCTTTAATACTAATTGCATTACTACCTAACATTAGCTCTTCAAAGTCTGTGTACAAGTATTGGCACATGTTGCAATTGTAACATTTAACCATTCCCTTTCTCTCCAGCCTTTCTCTTGGTTTATTTAATTTCTCCTGGGAAACATTTTTATTACACTTGGCCCTCTTTTGTGTAAATAATGGTTTGCCTCCTATGATCTTAGTTATTTCAGGGCACCCTCTGAAAAGCCCCCAATTATTAGTAATAACGTTTTTGATAGCAGATGAATCCATGCTGTTTGTTACAGGCATCACAAGTCTATTGTTAATAATGAAGGAACCTGTAGGAGAGTTTAAAGTGCAACCAGCAGGTAAAGCCATGAAACTGTTACATAAGCCTGTGTGATTCTCCATCAAGCTGGACCAAGCAAAATCTTCACAAAAACAGTAGTAATGACTAAAAATCCAAAACAATCCACAAAAAGTCGAAACAATGGAAGAAATACACACTGTTTTATTAAGAACCTCAAAAGTAAGTGCTTTTGTCCCTCTAACTCAATGTCAGAGACTTCTTCAGACTGAGGCATTAGTACCAAAGCACAGTAATTAATACACACGTAAAAATCACAGACAAATAGGGTAGCTATGGGGGCTTTAATGCCCCTGAGCTATGCAAATATTTGTATGTATGGCTGGGAATCTGCAAATATATTAGATAGTGCATATAAAAATCATATAGTTAAAATGTTTAGATTTATTGATGATGTGTTTTTAATTTGGAGAGGGTCGATAGACACTTTTGAAAGGTTTGTGGAATATATTAACAATGTATGCTCTTATCTAAAATTTACGAGCTGAGTCAGTGCTAGTCAAATTAATTCCTTAAATGTAACAATTTTTAAGGATGGAAATAAACTAGTGTAGAAGGTATATAAGAAGGAGGTACAGAATAATAGCTATTTGCATTACAGTAGCATGCACCCCAAAAAGACCAAGACTAATATTATAAAAGGACAATCGGTTTAGGTTTAGTAATTTAACAAAGAGTAATAACGTTTTTTTAGAAGAAGCAGAGCATTTCTGTATGAAAATGACATCTAGAAGTTACAAGCAATAAAATCCATGAACTTCAGGCTCCTTATTTTACTTTGAGTACTTTAATTGTAAATTGACTTCAAAACAACGAGGAAAAAGTAAAACAACAATTAAATCAAGCGCTTTCACCCAGGCTCTCCCAGGCTTTTTCAAGACAAATTCCAAACCATGTTCTTTAACCTTTTATACAAAAATGTTATGAACAATCATGTAATCAATTAAACATTTAATTAATTCCTTGTCACAATTCATTAACTCTTTGCTTGCAGAAAAAAATACTTTTAAAATCTGCTGTGTATTAGTCTTGTTAGATACCTGAACAAAAAGCTACTATCAAAATACAATTCTTAGTTTCAATATAAGCTTATTAAACTGGAATTATATTTATGATATAAATGCTTAAAAAACATTTGAGTTATTTAAATGTTAGCGTTATTGTGTGCAAGACTGCCATCAAATTGTTACGTTGCAGTAAAATTTCATCTCATACAACAAATGTGTAGAACATTTAAAATGTAATAATGTAAATAATATAAACAATGTAAAAAATATATATAAGTATATTAAATATTTTAAATATTTTAAATATTTTAGATACATCAACCTAAAAACTCTATCTCTACAAATATGTTGAAAATACATACTCAAAATACATATTAAAAATACATATTAAAAATAATTCATGTGCAAGTCCAAATGTGGAGAAATAGAAATTTTAAATTAAAATTGTTAAATCAACATCTTGTAACAGGTGTGTGCAAGAAGGATCTTGTAGTATTTTGTAACAATAACCTCACCCTTCCTTTTAAACTAATTATACATAGGAAATGTGTACAAAAAGTATATGCAAAGAAAATATAAAAAATTATTATGTTGAAAATCACTATCTAAAACATTTTTTGTATGGTATTTTAGTGTGCCTATGTTATAATTTTGCCCTCCTGAGTTTAAGTGCACTGCTCAGACTTATAGCGTCATTCAAACCAGGGGGTCTTGAGGCGTCTAATGTTAACTGCCAAAGAAGTTCTTTATATTCTAGGGAAGATTCCCAATCCCCCCCTCTTGGGTTACTTTTAACTTGTTCTAACACTAAAAATCTAAGGTCCATCTGTTTACATCTTAGAGAGTGCTTATAAAATGCATTTGTTTCCTTTTGTTTGCTTATTTCATAAAGATGTTCGTAAATCCTTTTTGCTAGTGTCCTTTCGGTTTTGCCTACATAGAAGCTCAGGCAATGTTGACAAATTCCAAGGTAGACTACCCCTTTTGTTTTACAATTATAATAGGCTATTGATCCTACATATCTTTTCCTTGATTTGAGGTATAAACCTTTCATGTTCATAACATAAGGACACTGCCTGCAAGCCTTACATTTGAATGTACCACACCTAGATTGTCCTTCATTCTCTTTCACTAACAAGTTAGCCTCAAAACAATTTTTTAGATTCATATTCCTTCTCTTAATAAAATGTGATTTGTTCCCTAATATTTGTTTAAACTCTTCATTAGATGTCAAAATTGGCCAATACTTTTCCACAATCTTTTCTACTACTCCACTTTCATTACAATTAGTGTGTACAAATGCCTTAGTTTGTCCCTTATTTGCACTCTCTACTGTCACCATTTTGTGACTGTGGACTTCACCCAACAGAGGAAAATATTTTTCCTTTCTACCAGTTGTAACCTCCATGGCTGTCGATTCAAACAATTGTGTAGGATAACCTCTTTCTGCAAACAGTACTTTTAAAAAGGCAACTTCCTTTTTAAACACGTTTTCTTCTGTACACATTCTAGAGGCTCTGATCAGTTGCCCCTTAATAATCCCTTTCTTTTGGAATAGGGGGTGATAACTATCGAAGTGTAAGTACGTATTTGAAAAACTCTTTTTCCTATATATACTAGATTCAAAGCACTGCTTTTCAAAATTCTTGTACAAACAAACATCCAAGTAATGTAAACTGTCATTACTAATGCTGCTTGTAAATTTCCAAAAATTTGTACTTAAATTGATGTAACCAATAAATTTGTGTAATTCTTCTTTACTCCCCTTCCAGAGAATACAGATGTCATCTAAGTAACGTTGGTAGTGTATTATATCTTTCTTCCATTCAGTATTAAATATACAATTTAACTCCCAGAATCCCAATACTATATTAGCATATGCCGAAGCACAGGGGGTGCCCATTGCTACCCCTCTCTTTTGACGAAATAGTTCTCCATTGAAAAAAATAAAGTTGTTGGTGAGAATTGTTTCCATGAATTCTACAAGGAGCCCTATTGTGTTTGCTGTTAAACCTGAATATCTTGTCAACATATCGTTGAACCATTTAAGACCTGTCTCGTATGGTATGCTTGGAAACAACTCGATTACATCAATTGTAACCAAAAGTTGTGTTTCCGCAAAGTATTCATTTTTAATGCTCCTTAGGAACTCCCATGAGTCCTTACACAAACCTTGCATTGAATCCACAAACTTCTTTAATGTGATATCCACAAATTTTCCCAATGGCTCTGTGATGCTCTTTGCACCAGCTACAATGGGATTAAATTGCAATGGGTTAAGACCCTTATGTACTTTAGGGATACCAAAAATAATGGGAGTTACGGGTTTTTGTACCCATAAGTAGTTGTATAGTTGTTCATTTATTGCCCCCTGGTAAAGATGGTCTTCCAACATATATTTAATTTTGGCGTAGGCAGCGTTCCGTTCATTAATTGAGTCACTATTGTACTGCTCTGTGTCATGTAAGGAAGAGTAAATAGAAGCTTCATAATCGTGTTGATACATGAGTACAACCCCCCCCCCCCTTGTCGGTTTTCATAACCCTAATACCATCACTGTTTAATTTTTTAATTAATCCAAATGCTTCTTCAGGAAGGTTATTAGGATAATTTTGTTCTTTCTTATTCTTAATATTCTTAATGCCTCTAATTTTAGCTTCATTCATTTCCTCAAATATTTTAAGTATTGGATGTAGAGGGGGATTCCACGTACTAGCTCTACACAATGACTTATTGGTAATTTCCTTCCCTTTTAAACAGATGTTTAAATTAAGTTGTCTTGTAAACATTTTTAAGTCTAAAATTGTTTTTGGAATATTAATAGACTTAGTTGGTACAAAGTGCAACCCTTTGGTAAACAGTTCAAAATACTTGTCATTTAAAACAATTTCAGTAAAGTTATAAATTATAAAATTGTCCTTCTTTGACACCTTGCACAACAATTCATCATTAATATTTGGTTCCATGTCCCTAATACTTTCTATCTCCTCCCTGTGTTCCACTTCTTGGCATATGGGGTGTACTGCTTGTGTACTTGTCGCCCCTGGCCATACTGAAAACCCTGTTCCATCTGATTGTAATGTAGGTTGGATTTTTGGGCCAGCCTTTCCCTCCTTCTTGGACCCTGCACTGAATTCTCATCATCTAACATTTCTTTCTCACCATTATCTAAGTTAAAATTATTAGTTTGTTCTCTAACCCATTTGTTTTTAAAATGCACATTGTTTGCTAATCCTTTGTTATACTCTTGTAAATCACGCTCTAGTTTCCTAACTTTTCTGTTAAAAATTCGCATACAATGATTATCAACTTCTTTAAAAGTGTTTTCATAGACTTTTTTAACCCCATTAAAACTTGTGTCATTAACAATAGAGTCATTAAGAACATTGGCTTCTTGTAACAATGCTGAAGCTTTATGTTCATAGTCTTTAACCATTAAATGCATCATTTCTAAACAAGTTTCATTAAAAAGCGAAGACAGTTCCCTAAACAATTCAGAGCCCTCTACTGCATTATTCGGGAATTTGTTAATACGAAGTCCTTTAGGTACTCTTTTAACTCTTATACATTCAGACAGGTACTCAATTTCCATCTGAATGGTTTTGTAAGCATATAGCTTGTTATTAAAGTCTTTAAGTGACTGCTCAATTTTATCATTGACAGTATTAACATTCTGTACAGTACCTTGTTTGAATGAAAAACCATTGTTTGTCCATTTGCTGAAATTAAAGCCTTTTTCAGCTTCAGCGACCACGCTGCTGAAAGACGCTTGCTTTCTGTTGGTGTAATGCATTTCATTAGCGTTAACAGCCTGCGCTCCTTCAGAAGTTCCTGACAACGGAGAAACGGCTTTCTGGCCAGCAAGCTCATTCAATTTACGAAAGTTCTCTTGGTTTGCCGGTATTGCTTGGCTCTCTCCAAGCGGGTCGTTGATCAAACGCTCATTTAACTGAGAGAGCAGGCACATAACCTGCTTAAACTCCTTCCTTGTAACAGGAGCGTCATCTGCTGGTAATTCATTTTCAAGCAGAATGGTAGGTGTATCCACAAACTCGACACTGTTAGCCCTTTCAGCCATGGATTTCTCGAGGCAATAACAGAACAAAGTTCAAGTGCAAAGCACCGCAAAAACCAACTAGTAACAAGCAATAAAATCCACGAACTTCAGGCTCCTTATTTTACTTTGAGTACTTTAATTGTAAATTGACTTCAAAACAACAAGGAAAAAGTAAAACAACAATTAAATCAAGCGCTTTCACCCAGGCTCTCCCAGGCTTTTTCAAGACAAATTCCAAACCATGTTCTTTAACCTTTTATACTTCTGGGAGTTAAATTGTATATTTAATACTGAATATAATACACTACCAACGTTACTTAGATGACATCTGTATTCTCTGGAAGGGGAGTAAAGAAGAATTACACAAATTTATTGGTTACATCAATTTAAGTACAAATTTTTGGAAATTTACAAGCAGCATTAGTAATGACAGTTTGCATTACTTGGATGTTTGTTTGTACAAGAATTTTGAAAAGCAGTGCTTTGAATCTAGTATATATAGGAAAAAAATTTTTCAAATATGTACTTATACTTCGATAGTTATCACCCCCTATTCCAAAAGAAAGGGATTATTAAGGGGCAACTGATCAGAGCCTCTAGAATGTGTACAGAAGAAAATGTGTTTAAAAAGGAAGTTGCCTTTTTAAAAGTACTGTTTGCAGAAAGAGGTTATCCTACACAATTGTTTGAATCGACAGCCATGGAGGTTACAACTGGTAGAAAGGAAAAATATTTTCCTCTGTTGGGTGAAGTCCACAGTCACAAAATGGTGACAGTAGAGAGTGCAAATAAGGGACAAACTAAGGCATTTGTACACACTAATTGTAATGAAAGTGGAGTAGTAGAAAAGATTGTGGAAAAGTATTGGCCAATTTTGACATCTAATGAAGAGTTTAAACAAATATTAGGGAACAAACCGCATTTTATTAAGAGAAGGAATATGAATCTAAAAGATTGTTTTGAGGCTAACTTGTTAGTGAAAGAGAATGAAGGACAATCTAGGTGTGGTACATTCAAATGTAAGGCTTGCAGACAGTGTCCTTATGTTATGAACATGAAAGGTTTATACCTCAAATCAAGGAAAAGATATGTAGGATCACTAGCCTATTATAATTGTAAAACAAAATGGGTAGTCTACCTTGGAATTTGTCAACATTGCCTGAGTTTCTATGTAGGCAAAACCGAAAGGACACTAGCAAAAAGGATTTACGAACATCTTTATGAAATAAGCAAGCAAAAGGAAACAAATGCATTTTATAAGCACTCTCTAAGATGTAAACAGATGGACCTTAGATTTTTAGTGTTAGAACAAGTTAAAAGTAACCCAAGAGGGGGGGATTGGGAATCTTCCCTAGAATATAAAGAACTTCTTTGGCAGTTAACATTAGACACCTCAAAACCCCCTGGTTTGAATGACGCTATAAGTCTGAGCAGTGCACTTAAACTCAGGAGGGCAAAATTATAACATAGGCACACTAAAATACCATACAAAAATGTTTTAGGTAGTGATTTTCAACATAATAATTTTTTATATTTTCTTTGCATATACTTTTTGTACACATTTCCTATGTATAATTAGTTTAAAAGGAAGGGTGAGGTTATTGTTACAAAATACTACAAGATCCTTCTTGCACACACCTGTTACAAGATGTTGATTTAACAATTTTAATTTAAAATTTCTATTTCTCCGCATTTGGACTTGCACATGAATTATTTTTAATATGTATTTTTAATATGTATTTTGAATATGTATTTTCAACATATTTGTAGAGATAGAGTTTTTAGGTTGATGTATCTAAAATATTTAAAATATTTAAAATATTTAATATACTTATATATATTTTTTACATTGTTTATATTATTTACATTATTACATTTTAAATGTTCTACACATTTGTTGTATGAGATGAAATTTTACTGCAACGTAACAATTTGATGGCAGTCTTGCACACAATAACGCTAACATTTAAATAACTCAAATGTTTTCTAAGCATTTATATCCTAAATCTAATTCCAGTTTAATAAGCTTATATTGAAACTAAGAATTGTATTTTGATAGTAGCTTTTTGTTCAGGTATCTAACAAGACTAATACACAGCAGATTTTAAAAGTAATTTTTTCTGCAAGCAAAGAGTTAATGAATTGTGACAAGGAATTAATTAAATGTTTAATTGATTACATGATTGTTCATAACATTTTTGTATAAAAGGTTAAAGAACATGGTTTGGAATTTGTCTTGAAAAAGCCTGGGAGAGCCTGGGTGAAAGCGCTTGATTTAATTGTTGTTTTACTTTTTCCTCGTTGTTTTGAAGTCAATTTACAATTAAAGTACTCAAAGTAAAATAAGGAGCCTGAAGTTCGTGATTTTTTTGCTTGTTACTAGTTGGTTTTTGCGGTGCTTTGCACTTGAACTTTGTTCTGTTATTACATCTAGAAGTTACCCTATTGAAGAGGTCATGTCAAACATCACTCAGGTTATTGATCAAAGAGAAACAGACATGGATATTAGAAATGTGGTAAGGCCAACAAAGACCCAAACAGGCAGGAATAGAATAGTCTTGTCTTTATTTCTTCCTTTAGCTTCTAGGTTTGAAGCCAAACTATTCCTTAAATGCATTCTTCCTATTGGGCCTCCCAGAAAACCTGTTCCTCCTCCCTGGGATCTTAATTTTGTTTTGGAGAAATTGACTCTGGCTCCTTTTGAGCCTGCAGCTTCTGCTTCCTTGCAACATTGCTGGTGGAAGTCTGGTCATTTGTTTGACCTTACTTTGGCCAGACGGGTGTCTGAGCTTCAAGCTCTTAAGCTCCTTTTTGGTGTTTCATAAGGACAGGGTGTCCTTGCGTAGTAATACTTTTTTTATGCCCAAAGTGGTGAATGAGTTATCCCTTAATCAGTCTATTCATTTGCCCACTTTCTTCCCTTCTCCACAATCTGCTAGTGTGCCTAGGTCGTTGGGCTTGGCTGTATCGAAGAAGACCATGTTAAGAGCCTTTCTTTTCTGTAAAGGCTCATTCTTCTAGCGCTGTGGCTTCTTCTGCTGCTTTTTTCAAGGGTTTGGTTACTAACTCTATTCCTGAGGCAACAACCTGGACTTTTGTGCATACTTTTACCGAACACTACAAGTTGGATGGAATTTACAGAGCTAGAGCTGGTATTGCTAGGGCCATCCTACATAGCTTCCTAGAGAGGTCTGATGGTCCCTCCTCCTCCCAAGTTTCTTCCTGATCTTTGGCACTCTCCCTAATGTAATGAATACTGCAATAGTGAAATGGAAGAACATAGTACAGTTGTGTAAAACCTTACCATAATGGTAGATGTTCTTCTCTTTGCTGTTGCAGTATTCACTCCCTCCCTCCCTTCTCCCCTGGTCCTTTTCTCTTCTGGATGTACTGTTTACTCTTGTTTTTCTTTGGACTGGCATTCCTGCTGGGGCTTTTAGTTCTGAGGATGGTACATCCAGACGTCACCATTTTGTCCTATGTTATCCGAGAAGCATATTTGTGATGTACGGCACACTTTATTGCAATGTAAATGCTTTGGTATACTGGCCAGACATCGGGCTGCCCTTGGATGGGGTTCCCTAATGTAATGAATACTGCAACAGTGAAGAAAAGGACATCTACTGTTATGGTAAGATTTTACACAACTGTACTTTAACTTGTATATTAAAGCTAAAAGCTGTGATATTTATTTCCTCAAACATTTGCAACACATACCAGTCTTCCTTTATATAATTGAAAACATGGCACAAGTATTACAAAGTGATTTTCTCTAGAAACTTCACTTCTATTCTGCCTCATTTTGAATGTTTCATAACTATGCAGTACTAGCAGTTGATCTCTGTGGTGTTGTTTTGATTGCTAGGTAACATAATAAAAGCAGATTATTGAAAGTTGCTGTACGGAATTAAGGGTTAATTATCTGTTCCCATTTGCTCACGTCAGCCTTGCAGTTCTCTTTATTTTGTTTGACACTTTGTTTGTGTCTTTCAGTTTTTCCCGGTTAGGGGTCGCCACAGCGGAACTCCGGTCCGCTAATGATTGGCAGTAGATTTTTACGTACTGGCTTGCCAGGCCTAATGCACAACCTTCAATGAAGGAACGCCCATTCACGCATGTCGCTACACAGAAGACGCTCTATCTGAGAATCGAACGGGCAACTTCTAACTGTGAGGCGACAACTCTACCGCAGCACCACCACCCTAGTGTCTATTTTGTTTGACACTATCAGTGTGCATTATATGTTATATTAACATATAATGGGCACTATCAATGATTGTTATATGTTAATATAACAGACTTTACAAAAGATATACTTGATTAACATCATGGAATGTCTGTTACCATGTAAATAAACAACTAGAAGGCCATAACAGCATGCTGACTAGCATGGTGTCTCCCCTTATCAGTGAGGAAAGTCTTTGAACAAATTATGGAGCAAATGGGGTACCTTGTTTCAGATGAATATGATGTCAGGAAGGGGCTAATCTGCATGAATGCATTTTTAAATGAAAGGGTTGAATGAGTATATTCTTTTTAACTCTGTCAAAAACAACCACCCTGTAACTTAGACAGCATTGCATTCTGGTAGATCAGGTAGAATGTTATATTAAATGAGATGGTGAAGGTTTGCAATATGGTGGTCAGAAAGAACAACTCACATTGCTATTCAAGAACCAGAATAATTTTGCCAAAAAGTGTGCAACTCTATACATCCCAAAAGGGCTTACAAGTTCTATAATTCTCCTCTTATTGTCTTCCTTTGAGCAACAGTAACTTAAATGGAAAGAGGAGAAACTGTCTCATTGTGTGCATGTGCCTTGAATGGTAGTTGATGGTTGTGTGTGTTTTTTGGTGCAAAGTCTGGAGAGTATTTAAATGGTATGGAAGCATTTTGTAAAAGGATTTTGAGGAAGTTCTATGGTGAAAATATTAAAGAATGAAAGCGCTTAATCTTAGAATGGGTTGTCTTTTGGAGGTTGTTATTTTATTTCATTTCTGTTTTGTTCCACACATTAAGATGACTTTCAATTTTTGTGGATCGTGATATTTGTCAGTTTGTTTTTTTGACTATGCCACATATACATAAGGTACACACTTTTTTTTTAAAACTATTTTCTGTGACTATACTAAATTTCAGCAAAGTGTCAAAAAGCATTTTGCAGGCATTATTGACATAGACAGATAATGCACTGACTATGATCAGGAGAATTTGAGTTTGATTTGTGACTCAGGCACCTGCTGGAGCTGATGTATGTGGGAAAAAAATGAAGGTTTTAAACCTTTTCACCTGTCTCAAGATGCTACGGGGAAGCACCTACCTTAAATATCCCAGATAATAAATTATGGCTAGATGAACTTTTTTAAAGAGTATTACTGATTATAATTTTATTTGTGGGGATGACTTGAATTTCCCTGGTAAGAATTGACTAGATTTGACAGGCAGTAATGGGTTAGAAGCTTATTTTTTATATCTGCTAAATGTAACTGGTGCCACACAAAATGCTAAATAGCCAAGCAGGGAGAATACATTTTTAGATTTAATTTTTTTATCAGAAGAGACTATTGTGTCTGATGTGACCATTGTGAATCCATTAAGCACTTCAGATCATACTGTGATTAGGTGGATTGTAAACTGGGTAATTCCCATTAATTCTTAAATTAGCACTCAATAAAGAATTAATAGAAGACTGATTTTTGTCCCTGTAAAATGCTTTTTGGAAAACTGGAATTGTAAGGAAGAATTCACTGTAATGAACATATAAGAAATGTGGGATAAATTTTATGAGAAATAGATTTGTTTGTTGAAGTTAAGAAACTTTCCCAAGTAGCTTCTGAAAATAAGCATCCACTACAATAAGGAGAAAGAAAAGATGCTGGGAAAGATATAGAGGTCATCCCTCTGAAAGAAATGAAAGTTTTTCAAACATGCTGTTATCAAAGTAAGACAACATATTAGGAAGGTATAGTTCAACTATGAAATTAACCTACAATTTAGAGTAATTGAAACTAAGGAATCCTTTTATAAGTGTACTAGACAAGCAAATAAAGTGACTAATTTAAATATTAATTTATTCAGACATGAAATATTTATATCTGATCCTTGCTCTATATCTAAATGTTTTTGCTATTATTTTGGTAAATTTCTGGGGAAGGATGAGTCAATGAAAAATATTAGGATATATAAAATCACATTGAAGAGCAATTGCCCTGTGTTATAAAATGAAGTAGTGGTAAAGGCATTAGCTAAAATAAAATTAGATTAAGCCCCAGGCCTCAAGGGAATAAATGGTCATTGTCATGTTCTTCATTTGGAACAGCATTGCAAATATTTTGTTGCATTTGTTTAAAATATCCTTGGAATATGTTTATGTGCCTAAACAATGGAAAAGTGATCTAATGCACCCTGTTAATAAGGGCAGAGAATTCCCTATTGTTGAAAATGATAGACCTATTAGTTTAACCAGTGTTATAAGGGAGAGCTTTGAGAGACTCTTGGTTTCATTAATGTCGGATAAGGATGAGCAAGGATACTGTGACATCCACCAACATGGATTTCTATTAGGAAAGTTAACCATTACAAATCTTGTTTCATTTTACTGAGAAGTTATCAAGCCCTTAGATTTGACCATGGATGTTGATGTTATTAATCTGAATTTCTCTAAGGCCTTTGATAGATTTATGTATGATAAAATGATTAATATTTTACTGAAATAGTAATTTGATGATTGCATTATAAACTGGATTATTGGATGGTTAGCTGACATCTTTGCAAGAGTGTCTATAATGGGATATAGGTCCAAAGCATTTAAGATTCTAAAGGGCATACCTTGGGAACTGGTTTGGGGGCCTTTACTTTTTCAAGTATTTATGTCTACCTTCCCAGTTAGTCAGCAGTGCTGGGGTGAAAGGTTTGCTGATAATGGTAAAGTTGCTGGGGTGGTTAATAGTGTACTGCACTATATCAGTACAATCCAGGAATATTTAGATTGCATAATCAGTCATAGTTTAACTAGATTAAATTTATTTTAACAAAATGTAAGGTAGTACATATGGGGAACCATAATAACTTTTATCCCATAGCCTGGATGTTGCTAATTTTTAGGGTGGCTCAAGCTATGATGATCTGCGAATTATTAAAAATAATAATTTAAAGTTTGAACAACATGTTAACATTTTGTTGAGAACATATCAAGTATTAAGGGCATTGCTGAGGACAATTACTTCTAGAAATTAGCACTGATTTCAGTTTTCAAGTCTACTATAAGACCATGGCTTGATTATGGTTTGGGTTTTTGTTCTTTTCCTAGAACTGATATAATTAGAGTAGAGAAAGTTCTATTTTTTTTTTCCAAGAATGGCCATATCAAGAGGGATTGAAAAATTAAGACTTCCCTCAATTTATTATAGAAATCAATGAGGTGATTTAACCTGGATCTTTAAATGTTTGAGAGGCTCTGAAGATGCTGCTTTACATGAAATAAATATTATTGCTTATATAAGTGTACCAGGAGCAATCAGTTGTTGGTTGATTTAAGGTAAAAAAACATTCAAAATTATTTAATATTTATTTTTCTAACAGAGCAGGTAGGAGCAGGAATCAGTTACCTTTGTATATGAGGGATATTTAAAGCTTAGAAGTATGTAAAATCATATTGGATGCATGGTTTGGGCTAAAGGTCTGTTGGCCACTGGCTAGGTGAAGTGTAATGATCTCCGGTGATGTCTTGGGCCCTTGCTGTAACACTCTGACATTTGTAACATTACATCTGGGAGTATATACATACACCAATTTCCCTATGCAGAATGACGAAATGTGATCAAGTAGCTGTTCAGTGGTGACAGGGTCATTTGCTGGCTTATGCTGCTTGTGGAAGTGAGCAGTATATCAGTGTTACATCCATTCAAGTCCTCCACTCAAATGCTCACTAGGTATGCTCAGTAAAGTTAGGGCTTATAAGCAAAAATTCTTAGTCCATGGCAAATAAGAACACCATTCCTGGGGCAAGACTGTCTCCGTGCTGGATGTTCCTGGAAGATGGGGAATGCTTGCTAGTCAAAGAAGAGAGGGTACAAAAGCAATGATTAAGTATGATTTGTTAAAGGATGAATATATAGTACTTGAGCAGCTCAAACTACCGTGCTGTCATCCTTTGACAATTCAAAGTCTAACTAACAAGATTTCAGAGCTACATTCCTGGATAGCACATACAAACCCTAACATCCTTGCCTTGTCCGAAACTTGGCTCAAGTCACACATCACTAACAATGAAATACTGCCACCTGGTTACAACAGCTATCGTGCTGATAGATCCCAATAAAAAGATGGTGGTGTAGCCATACTTTACTCAGCCTAAACCTCTCTCCTGTCACTATCCCCATCCCCAATTTCCATCCTGCTGAACTTCTCATCCTAAACTGCCATCTAAATCCACTCAAGAAATTTGTTGTCACCTCCATCTACATCCCCCTGGAAATAATATAGCCACCCTTGAAAATATCCTATCCTGGTTTAGCCACAATTTAGACTATGAAACTCTCCTTCTTGGTGATGTCAATATAGATTGGTCCAAACTTACTAGTAACTCTCCTCAATCTAGTATCAACCTACATGGTTTCCATCAACTGATTACATCCCCCACCTGTTTCAATAAAGACATCTTCTAGCTCCACCATTGACTGGATACTCACTAACTCCCCCCACCTCTACCATGGCCCATGTACCCTACCTGACTCCTTAAGTAATCACCTCCCCACCTCTGTCCTCAGACACACCACCCAGGCACATAAACCCTACCTATATAGAGACTGTTGCAAGCTCTCTAACTTCAATAACACCCAATTTATCTCCATACTATCTAGTTTTGATTGGCCCATCCTTAAACACATCCTTCTTGATGATGCTGTCAGTATCCATACTATCTAGTTTTGATTGGTCCATCCTTAAACACATCCCTCTTAATGATTCTGTCAGTATCCATACTATCTAGTTTTGATTGGTCCATCCTTAAACACATCTCGCTTGATGATGCTGTCAGTATCCATACTATCTAATTTTGATTGGTCCATCCTTAAACACATCCCTCTTGATGATGCTGTCAGTATCCATACTATCTAGTTTTGATTGGACCATCCTTAAACACATCCCTCTTGATGATGCTGTCAGTATCCATTCTATCAAGTTTTGATTGGTCCATCCTTAAACACATCCCTCTTGATGATGCTGTCTGTATCCATACTGTCTAGTTTTGATTGGTCCATCTTTAAACACATCCCTCTTGATGATGCAGTCAGTAATTTTAACAACATTTTCCTAGATAGCCTTAATTCCCTTGCTCCCTCCAGGAAAATTAGAATTAAATCAAACTATGCTCCATAGCTCTCCAAAGATACTAGAGCACTGATGCATAACAGAGATAGCACCTGGAAGGCATGGCTTAAAACTAGGCATACTCCCCATCTGGTTAAATACAGACAATTACGTAACCTAGTCAAGAAATTAATCACTAAAGACAAAAATCTTACTGCAACTCTTCTCAACTAGACAACAGATTCTATACTCACATATTCTGGACTACTCTTACAAAATACTCTACCCTGGCAGCCCTTTTAACCCCTCACCTTACCCCAACAAATCTCCTCTGGAAATTGCTACCCTACTCAACAAACATTTTATTGAAACAATCCAAAACTTCATTCCCTCTAACACTAACACTGCAACTACCACTACCCCATCAACCCCCACAACCAGAATCTCTTCTCATTTACACCTGTGTCAACTTCTTACATTAAATCTCTTCTTCTAAAACTTAAACCATGTTCTCCCTCTACCAGTAACCTACTTCCTACATTCCTCAAACTTGCTGCAGAATCTATAGACTATCCTATATCCATTCTCATTAACATATCTATACAAGAAGCTACAGTTCCTGCTATCTGCAAATCCTTCTTTACTATCCCACTACATAAGAGTGGCAACTCTACTGATCCATCTAACTATTGTCCTATTGCTATTCTTTCTTCCCTCTCTAAGATACTCAAAAAATGCATTCAGTTACAACTTCTCAACCACCTCCTCCAACACAACCTTTTCACTCCCACTCAGGATGGGTTCTGTCCCTACCACAGCACATCCACCGCCCTCCTGTCTTTCACTCATACCATAGCCAAAGCCCTTGATAACAGTTGTGATGCCTGTGCCCTGGCCCAGCAATCAAGGAACCTCAATCCTCACCACTAACACCAGTGAGGGGAGTCTCATATAGGAGGAAAGGATAACAAATACACACAGTAATGTGCAACGTCCCTTAAGAGCACACAGAGATCACAGTCAGTCTGGGGCTGGTCGCTCCCTTGCTCTCCAGGTCCCCAATAAGACTCCCCAGTGGCACAGCTATAGGGTCCAGATCTCAGCCTAGTGGGCAAGCTAAAACCTCCAGCACCCTCTTTGTCCAACCAGTGCTTCATGTCCCTGCCCAGGTAGCTGACACACACACACACACACAAACACACACACACACGCACACACACACACACACACACACACACACACACACACACACACACACACACACCTTGAGAAGAGTTTATACAACCACGCAGACACTCCTGGGAAAGGCTGGCACAGGTTCTCCAGCTGTGCCCCTTTTACCCAGACTATATGATAGAAATCACTGCTACCACAACACAGCTAATATTTATCAGGTACTCAAAGGCCCTTAAAAGGGTGCCCAATTAGTACTGTGCAATATTATTATCCAATTGGTATGTGTGACTAAACAGTCAGGCTTATTAGAGTGACTTGGTACAGGATCATTATATACATGCAATGTACTCTAGAGCTTAAATTCTCTCTACACAAAACAGCCACAGTTGAAAGGTTAAAATATTTAATAATAAATAATAAAAACACAAGACAATACTTTTTACTACACAGTGCTAGTCAAGAGTTCAGAGATCACAAAGAAATACTTAAAATAATTCAGTAGTACAGCTCTGACATTACAGAAAAACACTTAGTCTAATCTTTCAAGTTTCTAGCTATTTCTAAGAGAAAACACAAGTCTAAAATAAACTTACTTGTAGAACATAGGCAGAGTGCTGATGAGTTGGATGGTGAAGACAAAATGCTTTATGCTCTCTGATTCTCTCTGTTTTTAAAATCACATTCCTGGTTCACATTACATAATTCTTCACACTTCCCTGGGTTTCCAGGCTAACAGAAACTACATCTGCATTCTTCACCTCTGGGCAGAAACCAGAGCAATAAAGGACATTTATGCATGCACATTCTGGCCATTAAATCTGGTCTTAAAACAATAGCAAGACTTCCTTCATCTAGAACAGTCGGAGCCAACTTTAAAGATCAAAGACAGTCATCAGTCATAAAATGCTTGACTTAGCTTCCTTACAGCAGAGTGCACTGTTGTTACATTTTTTTCACTTCCACATGTAACACTATTTTTACCTTTTAAGACAACAAGCCTGTGGTTTACATTAATATTTACAGATGACAGAATTATCTATAAAATTCTATCTGGCTAGGCTGGCAGCCTTCACAACAATCAACTAATATCCTGCCTCTTCATTGACCTTTCCAAAGCCTTCAATACAGTATCTCACTCTGTCCTCCTTACTAAGCTATCTAACCTCAACCTATCTTCTACCTTCCTTGCCTAGTTCTCCAGCTATCTCTCTGGTAGGCAGCAACCTGTCAAATGGCTCTTCTCCTGCTCTCCCTATATATCTGTTCCAAATGGTGTTCCACAAGGCTCTAGCTTGGGTCCCCTTCTATTTAACATCTTTACAAATGAACTCTTCACCTCTTGCATACAATCTTCTCTTATACAATATGCAGATGATTCTACACTCATCTCCATCTCCAGTAGTATTACAGACCTTTACACCCTTACTCAAACTCCTTTCTATCCACAGAGAAATGGTTATCACATAATCATCTTATCCTTAACCCCAAGAAGACCAAGCACTTGCTCTTTCTAGCCCCACTCACTTTCAAACCATAACGTCACATTTACTATAACATCCTCCAACAGCACTATCATAAAACCTGAACCACACACAAAAATGTTAGGTGTCATTATTGATGATGAACTCAAATTTAACTTACACTTACTGCAAGGAATAAAAAAGACACACCAGAAACTTGGCCTGCTTTATCACAACAAAAGATTTCATACTCCAAATGCTAGACTCTCCCTAGCACAGTCCTTCCTCCTTCCCACACTTCTCTACACAGCCCCAGCACTAACCAATATACAAGCTACTACCTTGAACAAACTGCAACAAACTTACCACAAAATTGCAAGATTCATAACTAACTCCCCCTACAACTCCCATTGCTGCCTTGCCCTGAACTCATTACAATGGCTCAAATTCCCTCAACTACAGCTACTTTCTCAATTTCAAGTTATACACTCCATTATATACAGACCTTCTTCCTGTCTGGCTCTCACTATGTTTTTATCTACCTACATCCCTTCTAGAACCCTCTGCACCTCTAACCAGCAGCTTCTGAATGTAGATCATCCAAAAAAGAACATATGCAAACTACTATACAACTGCTCAGCAGCCTACACTTGGAACAAACTTCCTCTACACATACACTCAATCATACACCCTGCACACTTTAAAAAGGAACTCAAACTTTACCTTCTCAATACCAAATCTTGTCCCTGCTTAGAACCTACCTAATTCCCCTTTATCCAATGGTGTTTCTTCACTCTGAGCTTCTGTAAGCAAATATACCTTCCTAGGAAGCCTAGGCAATAAATCTGATCACTTGTATATAACTTGTTTGTATATATATCAAAAATAGTTCATCTATTTATTTCATTGTGATTTTTTCTTAGGGTAATCTAAATATGTTTGATTATGATCAAATTAGTACTGATATTTATTTATTTATTTAAATTTGTTGACCAGGAGTGTCCGACTGGACGTAGGTCCATTTTCAGCAGAGGCCCGAGGAGAAAAGCTCCACAGTTAAAATAAACAGACAGTAGTTACATTGGATTACATAGCGATTAACAATTTGTCATAGCAATTACTTACAACATATTTACAGATGAAGAACATAGTACATCAGTAGACAACTAGAATCTTTATCTGTGAAGTACATAACAGACATTAACAAATGTTACAATGAGAAGTTCCTGCTGCATAATAAATACTAGGCTTATGAGCATCTGAGCTTGCTATAATCAAGGTAGTTAGTGGAGTGGAAAGAAAGGTAGTGGTTGGATACAGTGGATGATATTAGAGTGGGAGTTGCAAGGGCATAGCCAGCATGTTTTTAGATGCACTTTTAGTAAAGTTTTGAAGTGGGAGTGTCACTCAAAATATGTTTTGGGAGTATCACTTGGTATTGCTACTTGCTATTTTGTTACCTATGTAATCCTTAATTTTTTTTGTAACTGGAGCTTTTCTCCTCGGACCTCCACTGAAAATGGGCCTCTGGCCCAGCTGGACCAACCTGGTTAACAAATGCCAATAAATAAATAGTTAATACAGAAGATTATGATCAGGTCTCCAATTATAACAGAGCTGTTATGTGGTTGAGATATGGATATCAAGAAGTTTACCTTCTGAGTGGAGTGTAATGGAGACCAGATTATAAAGCTTTGTAGTGCGTGGAGCTTTATATTAGCACTTCCAGAAAAATATGAAGCATCATGAAGTATTTTACAGCTTTGAAAGCTGTGAAATATTTAGCAGTAGCACAATGACATCTGGCAGAAGCAAAGTGTCCCTCTCAGGAATTAACAGCTTTAAAAACTATTAGATACCACTCTGACACTTTTTTTGCTTTTTTTCCCTTGCTTGACATAGAAGTGTCCAGCTACAGCTTTTAAAACTGTTAGCTTCTTGCCTTTGTTTTGTGGTAGCTAGACGCAGCCACCATTATGCTCTAACACAAGACTAGTAGCTTAATGGCATGTAGAGATGCCTAACACAAGCTTGTTATGCAACTTTGTAATGTTGGAAGAGTACTTATCACACCTGTCTTTTTTCCTGATTTCATATTATAATTCTGGCAGTCCATACACTACAAAGCTTTTCAACACTTTATTGGAATAGTTCTGCAACTTTTTCATAACATAATTTGTTTATATTAACAGAATTGTGAATCTCATTGGGTAACACCATAATATTTGCTGAGACTGGAAGCAAATGAACAGCTAAGTTGCATACTTCTCAACCTGCAGACATTGAAAATAGAAAGAAAGACCATTGAATAGCAGGTACATCCATCCAAAAATCTGGACACCTGATTAGCATAAAAATTGAGTTACAAATAGCGGATAGCTTTTCCTGCTTCCATTAGGAATGTGAGATACTACTCAGAAACACATTTAAAAAACAGGCAGTGGCAAAGTGATGGAAAAATATAAGTACATCATCAAAGAGACATTGCAAATTCTGTATACATTAATGAATTGTATTGCAAAATCTGGCCACACAATGT
This sequence comes from Protopterus annectens, assembly GCF_019279795.1. Lineage (NCBI taxonomy): Eukaryota > Metazoa > Chordata > Ceratodontiformes > Protopteridae > Protopterus > Protopterus annectens. The sequence goes on along the minus strand of NC_056735.1, from coordinate 150,330,447 downwards.
AATTTATTTTTGCTTCTGAAAAAGGGAGATGTAAGATGCTCTCTTTCTTTATATTATCAGTACCACTAGTATGTTGGTCATGTAGTATGTACTAGACAGCTTTAAAATTCACATGATAATGAGTATTATGAAAATTTTGTGAAGGGGTAAATGAAGCCTGAAAATAGGAACATACCTCCACAAATAGATACATCATGGGAAGGGATAAATCAGGCCTAAAAAAGGGTATGCTCCTTCAAAATATGAACAGTTGAGAGGTCTGTTAAGTTTCTAAATTAATAGAAATGAAAGTGCTGAATCAATAAATTATTTATGGACTTTGTCTGTAGTCATTGTCATTGATCAATTGATCTGGTTTCCTGAATTAGTTGCCTGGCTATCATGCTACAAGGGAAGATAAGTTTTTTATAAGTCTGTTAAGCTGCCAAAACTTTGTAAAACCTTGTCTTTTCTGTCTAAAATTCTGGTTTTGTTCTTTGAAATGCCGAATACCATATTCGTCTGCTTCAGATGAGATTTCAGTTCATGTTTGACTTTCATTCTATGCAAAGTCATGCAAAGGATTGTCAAATAGTTGTTTCTGAAAGTCATTGATGGCCTTCTCCTCCATAACTAGGACCAGGATAGTTTTGTCAAGTATGTATTCTCTTTTCTAACTTTTGTTATCTTCTCTAAAGCAGTAGCAACAGTCTTAGAGAAGGCTATGATTATACACATAGCATATCTAGACCTTACCAGAACATTTGATGCAACTCCCTCAACAGAAATTATCAAAAATTATGGAACAGTAAATTGGTATTATTTACCAAATGCAAAAGTAACTCAATGAAAACAAAAAAAAAACAGTAGTGGGTGTTGAGAAGCTTAAATTGGCAGAGAAGTTCTGGATGGGAAGCTTGGTATGAACAAAGAAGGATGGGTGAGAGGCTTCGTATGGACAAAAAAGAGACGGGTGGGAAACCTGCTATGGATTCCACCACCCTTGTGCTGTATCCCCTTTTCTCCAGAATTTTATTTTCATAAGTCAGAATAAAGAGAAAATTTTGAATGTCAAAAGCTGCAATTATTACAAGAACGTTTTGTAATATTCACTGGAGATGCTTTAGTGTTGCAAGCTGGGTTCAATAGGATCCATGTAGACTTGCATTCAACATAAAAAAACAGCAAATTTAATTAAAAAAAGAAAAGAAAATATCACTTGATTGAAAAATGTATGGATATATGCTAAAACCTGAGAGAATAAATAGGAAATCTTACAGCAATGGTGGAAAACAAACTTGATAAACTGTATGTTGCAGCTGTGTTTGAAATGTTTATAGCTCAGATAATATTCATAGGAATGTCATGCTAGTTCTACTGGTGAAGGAATAGTACTTTACCCTGTTTTGTTTTGTCTGATTCTTACATACAGTATGACAGGTGAAGGAATAGTACTTGTTTACTCTCTTCTGTTTTGTCTGATTCCTAAATACAGTATGACAGGTGAAGGAATAGTGCTTGTTTACCCTCTTCTGTTTTGTCTGATTCTTACATACAGTATAACAGGTGAAGGAATAGTACTTGTTTACCCTCTTCTGTTTTGTCTGATTCTTACATACAGTATAACAGGTGAAGGAATAGTACTTGTTTACCCTCTTCTGTTTTGTCTGATTCTTACATACAGTATAACAGGTGAAGGAATAGTACTTGTTTACCCTCTTCTGTTTTGTCTGATTCTTTAATACAGTATGACAGGTGAAGGAATAGTGCTTGTTTACCCTCTTCTGTTTTGTCTGATTCTTAAATATGGTATGACAGGTGAAGGAATAGTACTTGTTTACCCTCTTCTGTTTTGTCTGATTCTTAAATACAGTATGACAGGTGAAGGAATAGTACTTGTTTACCCTCTTCTGTTTTGTCTGATTCTTGCATACAGTATGACAGGTGAGGGAATAGTACTTGTTTACTCTCTTCTGTTTTGTCTGATTCTTACATACAGTATGACAGGTGAAGGAATAGTACTTATTTACCCTCTTCTGTTTTGTCTGATTCTTTAATACAGTGTGACATTCCCTAAGTTCTGCAACAAACTTCTGCTGTAGCTTGACAAAGTGAGACAAAGTGAATAAGTTGCCCCTTTATTCTACAGCATACAAACTACTTAGAGGGGACCTCCATCTTGCCTTCAAAGCAATGACACAGCACTTCATGTTTGAAAGTTGGTACCTAGATTACACAGCCACAAGGGCAAGCAAATGCATAGGTGGTTTTATGCTGAAAAATTAATAATAAGAAATGGGAGGATGAGAGGCAGATATACCATACAGTACCTGTTATCCTTATGGAAGGGTTCACAGCCTCCTGCAGAAAGATTGGTACCACATTCAGGTTTTGGTTATAGGTCGCTTTGTTTTGGTCCATAGCATTCTTTTGCTTGATTTACTTTATAGCGAATAACCTGTATCCATTCAGGAGTATCACACAGATCACTGCTGGTTTCAGCATTTATTTTTTACAATTTACACAAATCACTAATGACGTCTCTGCCATACATTTAAACCACTCCATATGCAGATGATAACGTTGGCTTAATATTCATTGTCATCGCGCTCTCCCTAACTTGATTCTAGAAGTTGTCATAAAACTGAGATACCATGGTCTGAGACTAGAACAGGACATTACACTCACAGACCATATAAAATATTTATTAGTCTACCATACAAATTTGATAGCTGCTTACCATTAAAATTAACAAAAACTGTTCTACTGATCTTTCTTAAATAAACAGTTATATTATCTCTCCTACATAACAACACCATTCACAAAACTTAACTCTCTTTCGGCTTTTTCTGGTTAGGAGTTGCCACAATGGAACTCCGGTCTGCTAATGATTGGCAGTGGATTTTTACAGTGTCGAGTTGCCAGCCCGGCGCCCAACCTTCAAAGAAGGTGCACCCACACACGCACGCACCTACCTGCATGTCTTTTAAAGTTGTGGAAATTATGAATAAATATACTCAGCTTACAGAGCCAGAAAACTTTAATATGAAAATAAAAAACATAGATTAAGCACTTTCACAACCACAAACTGTCGCTTTGTAAAAGTCATGCCCCTCTACCTCTCACCCCGAGGTACATGATGTCATCAAACTAAGTAATTTTCCTTCAAACTAGGATGACAAACTTGCGATTTCAAACTCATTGGTAAACCTACTGCATTTATATTATTTCTTTCAGTAAAAATTGCAAGAAAAAAAAAATAGCCAAGTTCGAGTTTTCACTGTGTGATACCTTAAATCTCCTGTAATGTAGGTTCATGGGATATATGCAAATGACCCCTTTAAGGACATCAAGTGCTTCAGCTACATGGTTTCTGAACGTCCATGACATTTATTTACCTTTTCAGTCTTTATGGTTACATTCAAGCCAGTAAGACCAACCTCACTAGCTGTGGACATGCATGTTTCGGCCTTTTTAATGACCTCATCAGCACAGCATAAATGGACTGTTTGGTTATACTTCAGAAACACAGAGTCTTTAAATCCAGCTGATAACCATAAAGATTAAGGTGCCTTCAAATCCTAACTAACATCCAATTTTGCAAGCACGTAAAAACCTAACAACCACCACACCTAAGGACAGGACTATATAGTAAGCAGGTGTGCCCTATCAAGTACCACACCCAGGAGCAAAACCACAGGGTCAGAAGGTGTGCTTTATCAAACATCATATCAGTGGACAAGACTACATAGTAAGCACGTATGCCTACTTATTTATTTCTTATTTATATATATTTATATTTATCTTTTTTTTTATTTACTGGGAAAGTCTGACTGGGATAAACCTCTTTTTCAGCAGATGCCCAGAGAGAAAAGCTCCACATTTAATGCCAGCTTCGACATATACATAAAATACAGTTACATGATATCAGAGGGAATGCAAAACATAGATAAGCTTTACAATAGCTTGCATACAAATTATTCAGAAACAGAGCATGTACATAGCTCACATAAGTATATACAGAGTTAAACATTCATTAGAAATAAACACAGGCTTGTACAGGTTCATAAGTTAATACTAGGCTAACTTCTCTGAAAGACCATTTTAAGCTTAGCCGATAACCTGAGGTCAGAAACAAACCCTGTGCCTTCCCTCTATGAGATAAAAACTTTAACCATTATGCCACTTGTTAAAGAGGTTAGATGAATGGCATTGAATTATGAGAGATGGCAATTGCTGATGTCAACGTACAGTAAAGAGAGATACAACATTGCAAAATATACTGTAAAATTACCTGTGATTTCTAGAAATGAAAATAATGAAAAGAAGACAGCTTAACTGTGGAAATATTAGAAAGGAGGGAAGGTGGTGTTACACCAACTATGAAAATATTATTACAATTAAGACTGAGATGTAAAATAATTATGAAATTGAGAATGGTTGGAACTACTTGGACTGTTATAAGGAGTATTGGTTGTGGACAGATGAGGAGAGACAGAGTGATGAAATTGTGACGGGGCACAGTAAAATAGTGCGTGATCTAATTACACAAAAGAAAAGACAGTGTTGTTGTGACTGATATAATTTATATAAACAAAGTTACTCCTTATGGTTTAGTGAGTATCTTTCTGGTCCAATGGATAAAAATGTGAACATGGAAAAGAGAAGTATTCTGAGAAAAGTTAGCAGGTATGGCCAAAAATTATTCTAAGCAGGAGCTGAGTTTAGCTAATTTTTGCTTAGTTATTGTTTTAGTACTAACCTGAAGGTATGTGTCTTGTCTGTCTGTTTTATTTGCAGTGGGATCGAGTTCCAAATTTTAGTGACTTGGTGGGAGTATACAGAATCCCTCTTGTTCAGAGCCTGCCTGTAAAGCCACATCATCTGCATACTGCAGCTTTGTTGATCTGCCTTCTCTGACCTGTATGCTAAAGCAGTCCTTCACCAGTATGAAAACCAGTGGGCTCAGAGCTGAACCCTGATGCACACCCACTGGGAACTCCTCTTTGAGTCCAAACCCTGTTCATACTTGTGTCATTGGGTCCTTGAACATAGCCTGCACTAATTCTACCAATATTTCTGGGACTTTCAACCATCACAGGATTACCTAAATCAGCTTTCTTCAGAGCTTGTCATATGCTTTCTCCAAGTCTAGGAATGCCCAGTTAGACTCTTTCCTAATCTCCAGCTTTTTCTCAACTATCTCTCTCACTGCAAATATTGTTTCAGTTGTGCTGCATCCTGATCTGAATCCAAATTGCCCATCTCCCATCTTACTTTCTACTACTCTACATATTTATTTATCAGTCACCCTCTCCTGAACTTTCATTCAGTGTGGCAGAAGTTTCATACCTCTGTACTGCCCACAATTATAAATGTCCCCTTTGTTCTTGTATACTGGAATGCTTATTCTCCAGTCATCTAGGATACACCTTTCTCTACATACTGCTATGAGTAGCCTCTCAAGCCATTTCTCCCCAACAGCTTGATCATATCTGTTGTGACCTCATCTGAGCCTGCTGCTTTCCCTGACTTCACTTTCCTTAGTGTTATTCTTACTTCTTCTAGGGTAGGCTCCTCCTCTTCTTTCACCATATGCCATGTCTGGGGCAATACAGCTTCTGTGGGATTTTCTTCATCCAGAAGCTGCTGGAAGTACATCCTTCATCTGCCTTTGATGTCCTGTGGACTAGTGAGCAGGTTGTTGCTGGCATCTCTATAACTGGTGTCTGACGACTGTCTTCCTTACCTTCTGTCTTTGCCTTGAAAGCAGAGAATATTTCTTTGTACCATCTGCTGAGTTGTTTTCCAGAAACTGGTAGAGTCCCTCTGATGCCTTGTTCTTTGCTATTGCAACTACTCTCTTTGCCTCTTTGTTAGCCAACTAGTATTCCATCTTAGCCTGCTGCATTGTTTCTGTATCCCACTTTTTCCTGCACTCCTTTCTTTTGATGGCTTCTTGGACTTCTGCATTCCATCACAAGCTTTCCTTATGTACCTTATTTCAATACCTGGCTTGGCCACATACCTGTTCTGCAGGCCTCATACATACTGTTTTGAAGTGCTGCCATTCTTTTTCAGATCCATCTGTTCGATCTTCCTGAGGTGCTAGATCCTGTTTCCTCGAACTGCTGAGCTTTCTCTCCAGTTAAACTCCAGATCTTCAGCCTAGTCTCTGTTCATCTTAGAACATTTTCTAACCACTGCAGCTGATTGGGGCAACCAGTGTTTTTTGCTTTGGGCCAACTGTTTCATACTTTGCAATCACTGATTCTACCTTAGTACACTTTCCTTAGTAGGAGGAAACCTACCTGAGCTGCATGTTGGCCACTTTTGTATGTGATATTGTGACTGTCTTTCTTGCTAAGCTACACATTGGCTACCATCAAGCCATTTGGTAAGCAGAAGTCTGGAATTGCCTCTACTAATTTATTCCTGTTGACTCAACCATGTGGATCCAGGTAGTCCTGATTTCATGTTCTGTCTGTACCAATATGTGCCTTCAGGTCCCCCATTCTCAACACCAACCTGCTTTATCTACTAGGTCCTGCAATTGCTGCCTGAATACACTGTTTTCCTTGCTATCACAGCCTTGTTTTGGGGACTAGGCTGAGATTATGAACAGTGGCCTACCCTTACCCTGAAGTCTGATTGTCATGAGTTTGTCAGTAATACTGATGACATGCCTCACTGTCTTCTGAAGCCTCTCCCTCACCTCAATTCCCACATCATTTCTAGTCTGTCCTCCTCTGAGTAGTCGATTCTGGATTCCAAGCCAAATTGCTTTGCTGCACTGCCTTTCCATCTTGTCTCCTGGTTACAGCGGATGTGCAACCTTCTCCTTACCTTCATGTCATCCACTTCTAAGATGATCCTGTCAGTAAATCTATAATAACGGTGGCAATCTATTGTTAATGTTTGGCAGTTTGATTGATTTTACATGCAGCTTTTGCTCAGCAGAGCTATACCAGGTAACCTAAGCTGGGAAACTGGACACTGTCTGGCCAGTAACTTATAGACCCAGAGCTGCTGGGCTTTATGGCAAGCACACACTGGCTGGGTTCTCAACCCAGTTATCACTATCACTGGCAAATACCAATGTCCATTTTGGAGACAGAAGTCAACATAAACAAATCTCTTACAGCCAGTTTTTACACTATTGAGTGGCTAGCCCTGATACAGCATGCATGCTGTGATCCATGTTCTCCTATCTAGAGCATACTGTACTCCATAACTGAGAACCAAAGCAGTTAACCTAAAATAACTTTCCCTCAATATGCACCATTTAGAGTCTGTGTTACTGCTCACAACTATATTATTGGCTGAGTTGGAGGTTGAAATACCCAGCATGTTTTTTGAAGGTGGGAGGTGTGACATCCCTGCTCTGGGCCAGTAATCAAGGAGCCTCAGTCCTCACCAATGACTCCAGTGAGGGATGTTCACTTGGAACAAAAATAGATACACACAGTATTTCCAGATGTAGCACTCTGCACCAAGCACAATTTCCCTTAGCACATAGGGAACACGCTCTGTCCTGGGTATGGGTTTCCCTCTCTCTCTCCAGGCTACAAATAAGACTCCCCACTGACAAAGCTGTAGGGTTGAGTCCTCAGCCGAGTGTTCCAAGCCAAGTCCTTCACCACCCTCTCTGTGAAACTAGTGCTCTGTGTTCCTGTTTCAAGTAGCTCACGCACACACTGTTTGAGATTTGATTTTCACACACACACACACACACACACACACACACACACACACACACACACACACACACACACACACACACACACACACACACACACACACACACACACACACACACACACACACACACACACACACACACACACACACATACACACACACACACACACACACACACACACACACACACACACACACACACACACACACACACACACACACACACACACACACACCTGGGAAAGGCTGGCACAGATTTACCAACTATTCCCTCTCTCTCAGACAGTAAGGTAGATACTGCTGCTGGAACATTCCAAAGCCTGATACTCTAAGGCTGTTACAAGGGTACCCAATTATACTGAGTAAAATTAATACCAATACAAATAGTAGTGATTGACCAATACAGAAAGGCTTTCAGGAGCAGCCACAGTGTCACCAAATAAATATAAGTGCTCTCAAATGTTAAAATATTCTCTAAAAGACCAGCCACAATGAAAAGTTTAACAATAAATAATAAAGAGAACATGAAAATACTGAATATCTATTTACAATAAACACCAGTTTCAATAATAGGAAATATTAGAAATAACACAGATGGAAAGATTCACACAGATACAGAAAAACAATACTTAACTAATCTCACTATATTTCCTAACTGATCTAAATAATAACAAACAACCTTAGATTGGATACTAGTAAATAGCAACCCCCTTGCCTATAAAACAGGTATACTCCCAGACGATATAAGCGACCATTCTCTTACTTTCATTTCTAGGCAAAAGACCCATATTCACAATCAAATAGCTTTTAGAACTACCAGAAACAAGAAAAATCTCAACCCAGCTAACTTCCAAGCTGAGCTCAAAGCCTGTAATTGGTTTCCCCTAAAATACCTACCTCTTGATGAAGCCATATCATTCTTTAACAAAAAATTTTTGCAAATCCTAGATCACCATGCCCCCACTTGCACTGTTAGAATCAAAAACAAACCAGCTCCCTGGCTCTCTAAGGATAACTGACCACCTAAAATTTAGAGAACTTCGTAATACCACAAAAAAATCTATATACCTTGACAAAAAAAAACTACTACCTAAAACAACAAATCCAACAGCAAAACACACAAAAGTTTTGGTCAGGAATCAATAAACTACTCTACCCAGGACAGTCCAAAACACCTACCCCCTCTAACTTAACTCAAACTTCTCCCAACCAAATTGCTGGCACCTTTAATATATTTTTCTCTGAAACAGTCCAATCACTAGCAAATACCTTGCCACCTGTGATCACCACCAAATTACCCTCACCAACCACCTTGCCCCAAACACTCAACCTCTAGCCTGTTCCAACATCTCTCATACACTCCTTGCTTCTAAAACTTAAACTATGTACACCATCAGCTGACCTCCTCCCAGCCAAATACCTGCAAATTGCAGATGTACTTGCCTACCCTATTTCTATCTTAATAAACAGAACCATTTCTGAATTATATGTCCCATCCATCTGGAAGGTCTCTCATATTATCCCTTTGCATAAGGGAGGTAACTCAAATGAATTAGCAAACTTCCGCCCTATAGCCCTTCTCTCTCACCTAGCAAATATTATGGAGAGATGTATCCACCATCAACTACTGCATTATCTCCTCCAAAATAAACTATTAGTGGACTGCCAACATGGTTTCAGACCACACCATAGTACCACAACTGCTCTTCTATCCTTTTCAGACTGCAATAATAAAAATAGGAATTCCAACCTGCTATCTTCTGCACTTTTCATAGACCTCTCAAAGGCCTTTGATATGGTTAACCACCAACTATTGATAGGTCTACTTAAATCACTTTCTCTTGATTCTCAATTAGTACAATGGTTCCAGTCCTACCTAAATAACAGAAAACAAGCAGTCCTGTGGGACAATAACTTATCCTCTCAGCTTCCAATCACGCTTGGAGTCCCACAAGGATCAATTCTTGGACCACTTCTCTTCACTATTTTCATTAACGATCTGAAAACCTCCATTCCTCAAACTACATGCATTCAATATGCCGATGATTCGAACTTGATTTGTACAGCATCCTCCCCAGCTCAACTACAAACCAGTACACAAACAACCTTTACCTTAGTGGAAAACTTGTTCCATCAAAGATGTCTCCTCCTTAACCCAAATAAAACTAAATTATTACTGTTCACACCCACACAGAAGTCCCCTCCCATAAATTTTGTACTTATATCAAATAATGGCACAGAAATTGATACAGAAAGGCTTTCAGGAGCAGCCACAGTGTCACCAAATAAATATAAGTGCTCTCAAATGTTAAAATATTCTCTAAAAGACCAGCCACAATGAAAAGTTTAACAATAAATAATAAAGAGAACATGAAAATACTGAATATCTATTTACAATAAACACCAGTTTCAATAATAGGAAATATTAGAAATAACACAGATGGAAAGATTCACACAGATACAGAAAAACAATACTTAACTAATCTCACTATATTTCCTAACTGATCTAAATAATAACAAACCACCTTAGATTGGATACTAGTAAATAGCAACCCCCTTGCCTATAAAACAGGTATACTCCCAGACGATATAAGCGACCATTCTCTTACTTTCATTTCTAGGCAAAAGACCCATATTCACAATCAAATAGCTTTTAGAACTACCAGAAACAAGAAAAATCTCAACCCAGCTAACTTCCAAGCTGAGCTCAAAGCCTGTAATTGGTTTCCCCTAAAATACCTACCTCTTGATGAAGCCATATCATTCTTTAACAAAAAATTTTTGCAAATCCTAGATCACCATGCCCCCACTTGCACTGTTAGAATCAAAAACAAACCAGCTCCCTGGCTCTCTAAGGATAACTGACCACCTAAAATTTAGAGAACTTCGTAATACCACAAAAAAATCTATATACCTTGACAAAAAAAAACTACTACCTAAAACAACAAATCCAACAGCAAAACACACAAAAGTTTTGGTCAGGAATCAATAAACTACTCTACCCAGGACAGTCCAAAACACCTACCCCCTCTAACTTAACTCAAACTTCTCCCAACCAAATTGCTGGCACCTTTAATATATTTTTCTCTGAAACAGTCCAATCACTAGCAAATACCTTGCCACCTGTGATCACCACCAAATTACCCTCACCAACCACCTTGCCCCAAACACTCAACCTCTAGCCTGTTCCAACATCACTCATACACTCCTTGCTTCTAAAACTTAAACTATGTACACCATCAGCTGACCACCTCCCAGCCAAATACCTGCAAATTGCAGCAGATGTACTTGCCTACCCTATTTCTATCTTAATAAACAGAACCATTTCTGAATTCTATGTCCCATCCATCTGGAAGGTCTCTCATATTATCCCTTTGCATAAGGGAGGTAACTCAAATGAATTAGCAAACTTCCGCCCTATAGCCCTTCTCTCTCACCTAGCAAAAATTATGGAGAGATGTATCCACCATCAACTACTGCATTATCTCCTCCAAAATAAACTATTAGTGGACTGCCAACATGGTTTCAGACCACACCATAGTACCACAACTGCTCTTCTATCCTTTTCAGACTGCAATAATAAAAATAGGAATTCCAACCTGCTATCTTCTGCACTTTTCATAGACCTCTCAAAAAATCCTTTGATATGGTTAACCACCAACTATTGATAGGTCTACTTAAATCACTTTCTCTTGATTCTCAATTAGTACAATGGTTCCAGTCCTACCTAAATAACAGAAAACAAGCAGTCCTGTGGGACAATAACTTATCCTCTCAGCTTCCAATCACGCTTGGAGTCCCACAAGGATCAATTCTTGGACCACTTCTCTTCACTATTTTCATTAACGATCTGAAAACCTCCATTCCTCAAACTACATGCATTCAATATGCCGATGATTCGACCTTGATTTGTACAGCATCCTCCCCAGCTCAACTACAAACCAGTACACAAACAACCTTTACCTTAGTGGAAAATTTGTTCCATCAAAGACGTCTCCTCCTTAACCCAAATAAAACTAAATTATTACTGTTCACACCCACACAGAAGTCCCCTCCCATAAATTTTGTACTTATATCAAATAATGGCACAGAAATTGCTCCCGACACCACCACTAAACTCCTGGGTGTAACAACAGATAACAATCTCAACTTTGACACACACATTAACTCAACTATTAAATCAGTTAACAGAAAACTTGGATTCCTCTATAGAATCAAACCCTTTCTCACACCCTCAGCTAAGATTTCTATTGCCCAAACCCACCTTATTTCCACCCTTCTCTATGCCTCCCCTATCTACACTAACCTATCCAAAAGCAATCTGAATAAACTAGCAACCTTCTACAACAGCATAGCCAGATTTGCCACCGGTGCCCCTTTCCGTACCCACCATTGCCATAATCTTAAACTTCTAGGATGGCTAGAAGTACAAAATCAACTTCTCTTCCAGCAACTTATTTTTATCCACAAGGTTTTACATCATCCTACAAATACTCCCATGCTCTGTAACCTTTTTAACTCCTATAAAACTCCTATAAAAATCTTCCAACCTTAAGATCCGCTAAAAACTACAAGTAGCCACCGTAAAATCCAACAACAAATCTGGGGACTGCCTGTTCTCCAATGCTGTTGGAAATACTTGGAACAAACCTCCAAGAGAAATTACATCCCTTACTTCCACTAACCTTTTCAAAAAACAACTGAAAATCTTCATTAAAAACAAATGGACCTGCCCCTGCACCAATCCTGACTGATACTATTTCTCCCTTTCTCTAAATACGTATCCACTAAAAACATTTTTTTCTGGAACTTCTCTATCCTCTACATTTTTTTTTCTTTTTGATTCAGTTCATTTTTTTCTTTTTCCCTTTTTACTGTGCTGCATAAACTCATGTACATTAAATGATTTTTGTTTATTTTTTTTATGCAACTTGATAAAACCAATATGTTTTTTACTATTTGTAACTTTAAAAATTGTTGCTAAAACATATTACTAATCAGTTTCATACTTATGTAATTGTAGTGTGTTTTGCCACTATTTTCTGTAGACTCTATGTATAATACATTTTTTTCTCGGAGCTTTTCTCCTCGGGCCTCTACTGAAAATGGACATATATCCAGTTAGACTAGCCCGGACAACAAATGTAAAAAATAAAAAATAAATAAATAAATTACTATCCCCTAGTTCACTTACTACAACAAGGCAAGATGAAGTGGAGGAATGTTCCTTCTTTGTCAGGTTTCACAAATAGACTGCCCTGAGACTTCTGTTTCATCTAGTATTAAAACATTATTTCAGTTCTGGATTACAGAATGACATCACATACATCTAATCACTTGACTTCTGGTTCCCACGCTACCTCCTTTACTAGAAACTGAGCCAGAGTCTTGCACATATATGTTACCACACACATATATATACACAGACACACACACACACACACACACACACACACACACACACACACACACACACACACACACACACACACACACACACACACACACACACACAGGACTTTGCTAAAATGTGACATCTAAAAATAAAGTCCAAGCTATAAACCAATTTGACCTTCCTGTTCTAACTTAACAGTTTTGGGGTGCTTGACTGGTCCCAAAAGTTATTGGGTCAACTAGACAGGAAAACAATAAAAAGGTTTTCATGCTAATCAAATGATATATAAAAATTTGTTTATGTGAAGATAATATATTCCTCTTTCTGAAGATTGGATGGGCTTCCTTGAAATTGATTACATGTATAGATTTGCAATTGTGTGACTTCATGCATATCTTATGACCTCATCAGTTCCAAATACAGCAAAAGTTTTAAAACATGAGGAAAAGTCTGCAATGACTTCCCTGCTTAGTTTATTAGAAGCATGTTGGTGTCAAGTGGGAATGGAAATCAAACCAGAAGTAGATAAAAATCATATGGCAAATGAATGTGCCAAAAAAAAAAAACAAAAGACTGTAATCATAGGTATCAAAGTAGAAGGAAAGAAATGTTGAAAAGGCATAAATATTGTAGCAAGTATAGAAGTTTCCTGGAGCAACCTCATGTCGGTCAGGATTTGATGCAGGAATGATTAAGGAGGGGTGAATTAAAACCAAAAATGAACGGTTAATAATGGCAGCTCAGCATAGTGAGCATCATGCACATTGGTTTACAAAGTCCATTGAACATATGGGAGAAACAGACAAATGCAGGTTCTTAGGTTCTTAAAAAAAAAAAAAAAAGAACTAGAAACAGTTGCACATCTTGATGCTGGGTGTGATACACTCATGGCAGAGGGCCTGTATACTAAAAGCCACAGTATTGTGGCAAGACTGTTGAGCTGGGGATTGTGCAAACACTGCAAAACTGGAGTAATTGAGAAGCATTGGAAACTTGAACCACAAAGCATTATAGAGAGTGATAGAATTTATATCACATGTGATCACCCATTACCAACACCTCAAAAAAAGATGCAAAAAAACAGGAAAAAATAAGACAAAAGTAGCACTGATCATTGAAATTGCAATACCCCGTAATTACAGTGTCTTGCATACTGACAGACACAAAGTTATTAAATACCAGGATTTGCAGGCAGAAATGAGAGCAATGTGAAATAAAGATCACCAGACAGTTCCAGTAGTAGAAGGAGTGACAGGTGTAATAATAAGAATTTATAGTTGCACTTAGATATGTTACTGATACATGTAACTCCATATGAATTACAGAAGGAGTAAATTCTGGGCATATTGTGGGTGCTACAAAGAACACTTTTGGCTAATATCAAAGACTGAAACAATACTAATTTGAGATTTTGGAGGAATGCTAGCTTGTAGCAGATGCTGAAGCTGTCATAGGGGACCATAAAAGTACCACAAAATTGCTTTGGGTGAGGTGCTGCCATTGTACATGGTCCCAGGGTTATTGAGACATAAGTTCATAGGTTGGTAGTAGGCTATCAGCCCTAGGGCCTATACAAGCCTAGCCATAACAATTCCCTGGCTATTTCTTCCCACACTATTTACTTCCCTGGACCCCTGTCTAGCAGGGTGACTGATGTGATCCCTGGGGTGAAGTTCTTTTCTCCCATCCAATCGTCAAGGTTCCTTTTGAAAAGGGCCAAAGAGGCGCTCTGCTTGACATGTATTAGCAGTCTATTCCAGAGTCTGGGGAGTCTCTGGGTCGGCATGTTTTGTTTATTTTGATGCCAAGGTTTAGATCCCTGGAGTGTGTGGCTCTGAGGGATTGGGACTTCTTTAAGTGTAGCATGTCCAACAGCTCTGGGTTTGACATGGCCTTGTATGTTAAGCAGAAATTGCCTCTTAGTAGACGATATGTGACAGAGTATAGCTGGAGTTTTTTAAGGCAGTCAGCATAGAGCATCTGCTTTAGGCCTGTGATTCTTTTAGTGAGGTATTTCTGCAGCCTTTCCAGTTGTTGCAGATGTCTTGAGAGGTACATACCAAATGGGGCATTGTATTCTATAATGGGTCTAATGAGGGATGAGTACAGTGGAACAATGACCTCCTTTTTTCTGGATGAAAAGCCCTTAGTGATGAGGTGTGCCACATAGAAGGATTTCCTGACTGTTGTGGTGATGTGGTTATCGAAGGTGAGACCACTGTCCACCTGGGTCCCTAAGTCTCTTATCACACTTTCAGTGTTTATTGTACTGCCACCTATGTGATAATTCACGGGTACATGTTTTTTCCCAAAGGGGATAACTATACATTTCTTGGCATTGAGCTTGAGCTCATGGCTCTGGCACCAAGCATCTGATTCTGTAGGGCCCTTTTGTAGAGTCTCCACATAATTTGGGGATTCAATAATGGCTCCCAGTTTGCATTCATCTGCGAACTTTGTTAGCCAGAGCCCCTTAGTGTTGGCCTGTACTTCAGAGAAGTAGATGCCAAACAAGAGCAGTCCCAGGACTGAACACTGAGGTACTCCCCTTGTCACTTGTCCGGAGCTGGATTTGGAGTCGGCTACTTTTACAGTGTGGGTTAAGTCAGTAGGCCAGTTGGTAACCCATTCAGTGACGTAGGGATTAATTCCCAGCTTAGTAAGTTTATCTATGATTCTAGAGTGGGGGATGATGTCAAAGGCCTTGGCGAGGTCCAGATAGGCTGTGTGGACTGCCTTACCCTCGTCCACTGCTCTGGAGACTGATTCAAAGAAGTCAATCGGGTTCAGGAGACAAGATCGGCCCTTCACAAACCTAAACTGGGTGGGGTCCAGTGTATGAAGGTTGCCAATGTCTTTGTTTATAAGTTCCATGATAATATGTTCCATGGCCTTGCAGATCAGTCTCATCAGACTGATGGGGTGGTAGTTCCCGGGATCCAAGGTGGATCCCCCCTTGTGGAGTGGGATAACTGTAGCTGTGTGCCACTCAGTGGGCATGAAGCCTGAGGTGAGGCAATGATTAAACATGACACTTAGGTGAGGTGCCAGTTCATTTTGTAGTTCATGTAGTACACAGCCCGGGATGTCATCTGGTCCCATGGATGCTGTATTTTTAGCTTTGGAGAGTGTGTTTTTTACCTGTGTGGCCATTGTTACCGGAATTTGACAATCTTCTGGTATTGAGATGGGCCGTTTAGGGGTTGAGAGGGGGGTGAAGTTGGCACTGAATTGATCTGACAGGATATTGGCAATATCCTTGGGATAAGTATATTTAATGCCATTCTGTTGTAGCTCAGAGCAGATCTGAGCATTGCCATTTAGATTCTTGACATAGTTATAGAATGCCTTGTGGTTGACTTTGGAATCTTTGGCAATTTTATTTTCGTAACTAGCTTTGGAGGATTTTATGAGGGATCTCAGCTTCTTACTGAGGCTGGTAAGAGAGTTTTTTGCATCCTGGGATTTTCCTCTTTTCTGCAACAGTTTCTTCCTTTTGTTGTAAAGTTTGTTTATGGCTGGGGACCACCAGATTGGCTTCCTTTTTTTGGAGGAGAGCATCTTGGTTCGATTTGGGATGGCACGATTCATGCATGAGTGGATGTGCTGGTACAGTGCCTTAGTGTAGGATTCAGCAGTCAAACTTTCAGTTCCCGTCTGCATGGGTGTCATGAAGTTTGTCACTTCTGACATGAGTAGCATGAAGATGGCTTTGGAGAAGTTTTTTACGGAGGTTTCCGTACTGAGGGGTGGGGGTTGGATGTGGATGTCAAGTGTGATTAGCTTATGGTCAGATCTGACCAACGAGGGGGTGACCTTAGGTGTGGAGTATCAATTTCCTATGTTGGTAATGACCAAGTCTAGGATACTGGAGCTCCTGGTGGAACTATGGATTAGTTGATCCAGGGCATTGGAATTTATGAATTCCAAGAACCGTTGGGCAAAGGTGTTGGTACAAGAGTAGTTTTCCAAGTTAATGGCAGGGTAGTTGAAACCACCCAGTATTAGGGTGTTTGTTTGTATCTTAATATTTTCCAGTATGTTTAGAAAAGTGTAGTGAGAATCTTGGGACATGGTGGGGGATCTGTAGCAAGCTACAATTTGAATTGCAGTCTTACCTAGTGTTACTTGCACCTGTAGAATTTCAGACGCACTGTGTTGGGCAACTAGCCTGGTGGTGTGAATATCCTTGGTGAATATGGACACTCCTCCACCTTTAGTGTTTCGGTCCTGGTTTGGTGGCCGAAAAGTGTGATAAGAGTTGTAGCCTGGTATTGCAGAGGTGCTCTCTGGAGCCTTTAACCAGGTCTCAGTTACTGCACAGATATCAATGTTCTTCATTTTTAGGAGTGCCTTGAGAGAGTGCATTTTGAGGTTTAGACTTCTAGCATTGAGTAGCATTACCTTCAGAATTTGCATGCTTGTACCTGTTACTGTGGCGGTTTTGTCCTTTGAACTTTGCCTAAAAAAGACACTATAGGGGTGGCAAGAGCCTTAGCCAGTAACCTGAATCCCAGGGGTGACAGGTGCAGACCATCTCTGGCAAAGCATCGTGGTCTGTCGATCATGTCGTCCCAGGCAGACAGATACTTGATCCCCTTTGAATGACACCAGAAGCTTAGCCAATTGTTGAAGTCAATCATTTTGTCCTTATATTGTGGTATCATTCCGGGTGAAGGCAGGATGCCACTCAGGGCTAGGGTCATACCTGCCTGGTCCACATGATCTGAGAGTTCTTCCATGTCTCTTTTCATGTAGTCCAGGGAGGTATGTTTCAAGTCATTTACTCCAACATGGACAATGATAGAGTCATATTTGTACTTGTGGAGTGACTTGAGGGCATGCATTATGTGGCAGATCCTGGCACCCGACAGGCAGCTGACTGTAAATTTCTCCTTGTTCAGCCTGGTGAGTGGGATATCAGTGTGCCTGACTATAGAGTCTCCTATGACTAAAGTGTTAGATACGTTGTCTTGCTTTAGCGGCTGTTGCTGAGTGGTACACTGGTGTGAGCTATGTGACACTTTGGTTGTGATAGGTGTTTGCATTTCAGTTTTGGAGGTCGTTGTTGCTTGGGCAGGTTTCAGTTAAGGGCTTCCGCATATGTGGATTTAATATAGCTATGTGTGGGTGTTGGTGGTGTGGGCTTAGAAGGGCTATGTGTTGCTTGAGGTGTAGTGCAGGTGTTAACCTTCTCCTCTTGACTGTCTAGCACAATCTTAGATGGAGAGAGCTTTGCTTCCAGTTTGGCTATGTAAGTGCATCTCTCACAGGTTTTAGTGTTGGGTGGTAGGAGGAGAGGGTTGTCTGTGTACATGAGGCAATTGCTGCACTGCCCCTGTATGTCCAGATTCACCAGGTACACAGGAGAATTCACCTGAAGCTGACCCTCGGACATGCCTGATTTGGTGCTTTTTTTGTAAAGTACAGGAGCTGTTTTCCCTTGCCTTAGCAAGGTACTTTGCAATTATAGGCTATTTAGTGCCTACGATTAATTTCTCCTTATTAACAAGGAGAGTTGATTGCTTGTATCAGTTTAAGGCTTCCTAGTGCTTTCCAGCAGGTATAAGAGCAAGTGCTATTCAAAGGGATACTTAAAGGTAGGATGAAAAAAATGGTTTATCCTAAACACTGCAGTCTGCACTAGATAAGTTAGATGTGAAAGTAGGTAACTTAAGTTTTATCTGTCTAAAAAGTTAAGTTTTAGTGGAGAGTCACTATTTGTAAAACAGCAAGATAGATTGAAAGGGGGTGGTCACTTTTGTATTCTGGTATTATGGAATACAGTAGGGTGGCCAATAAATTTAAATAGTTGAAGGGGAGTGATTTCACAAAATGATAATTTTGTGCTTACTCAGACAAGCCAGTGAAAGCAGAGAGGAAATGAGATATATGATCAAATTAACATAAGAGGCAGGCAACTAGAAAGACAGTGGTATTTAAGAACATGACAGTAAGCGGGTGGGACGGTGGAGAAAAAATTTCTACCAGAGCTGTGGTTTCTTCTGAAGTTTTAATATGCAGTTAAAAGCAGAATACAAGTAAAACACAAGGTAAAGAAAACAAATCACAGTATTCAAAATATAAAAAGGCAATAAAGTAATACAAAATACAACAAATAAAAAGAAAACTAACCTTTCCTTCACAGCAAAGTGTAGCAGAGTCTGGGTGAGCCTTTCTAGTAAAGCTCTGAAATGTTTTATTTTACCCCTTAAATAGAAGGTTTAGTTCCTAGCTCCACCCCCTCAGTTCACAAATGATTAACCTTAAGTGACCTCTTCTATCTTATGTACGAGTCCTTAATTGATCAGTTCTAATTTCTGCCTGACTCACAAGAGACAGGGATGTGGTCTCTTTTGAAGTTGCAATATGCAGTTAAAAGCACAATACAAGTAAAACACAAGGTAAAGAAAACAAATCACAGTATTCAAAATATAAAAAGGCAATAAAGTAATACAAAATACAACAAATAAAAAGCAAATTAACCTTTCCTTCACAGCAAAGTGTAGCAGAGTCTGGGTGTGCCTTTCTATGCAATCCCTGTATTTGTGGAGTGATATAAAGGATGTAAAGATATAGGTGAAGTCTAGAAACTATCCATTTGGTGATGTGAAGATTGCATGTTTGTGGTGTGCAGATAATGTTATCCACATGGTTTCAAGTCACTATTATATCCAACATACACTTTTGTGACTCACCAATGAGTACGAGGCAATTAGAATGAAAATCAGCACCTCCATACTAGAGATCATATCTTTTCCCAGAATACAGTGGCTTGCTTTCTGGGGGTGAGGTGGGAAAAAACATTTTGAGTTTGGGAGTTTAAGTAGCCCAGTGTCTTGGTCAGAAGTGACATTAGAGGGGATTGGGAGATTGACCAGTAGACTGGTTCAGTTGTGTCAGCATTTCAGACATACTAAACTGCAGTGGGCAAGTGAGAATGGATTCATAAGACAAAGCTTTTAGTTTACCACACAAGCTACAACTCTACCCTTACCAATGGCCCTAAGCTTCGGGTAGTCATTAAAAGGATGAGATCATGGATACAAACACTGGAAATGAGATTCCTTTGCAGGGTTGCTGGGCTCAATCTTCATGAAACCATGAGGATTTTGGCAGTCTGGTAAGCACTTAGAGTAGATACAGTAGTGCTCTAATAGGTGGAGAGACCTCAAATGAATTAGTTTGGTTATGTGATGAGGATCTGACTAGGACACCTTCAATGGGAAGTGTACCAGACTGTCCATACGGAAGTGCCAATGGGGGGGACTGAGGTCTGGAAATACCTGGGGATCCTACTGGATGAACTGGGAACTTTAGCTGGAAATATGGAAGTCTGGGCATCCTTGCTAATCTTTTACACCCACAGCCTCAACCAGGCAAGTAGTTTAGATCTGACTTGGACACCTTCAATGGGAAGTGTACCAGACTGTCCATACGGAAGTGCCAATGGGGGAGACTGAGGTCTGGGAATACCTGGGGATCCTACTGGATGAACTGGGAGCTTTAGCTGGAAATATGGAAGTCTGGGCATCCTTGCTAATCTTTTACCCCCACAGCCTCAACCAGGCAAGTAGTTTAGATGAATGATGCCATTATTACTATATGTTTGTATTGTAACCTACAGTTATATACTTATAATGCCTGTTTTACTTCTTTTCTTCAAATGCAACCTTGATGAGTGGAATGGGAAACCACAAATTTGTCCCAGGGGGTTCCACCTGTGTCTCTCATTGACAGGGGTGACAGGTACTGACTGATGTTTCTTTTTGGGGATAAACTCTTGGCTAAACATGGAAGAGCCCCAGGGCCATTAGCCTAGTAACCTTTTATGATCCTATGATCCCATGATCTACTTTATCATACTTTGTACAATACATGTATGTGTGTAAATGTATGTGTGTATATACATGCATATATTTATATATATATATATATATATATATATATATATATTTATATTTATATATATATATATATATATATATATATATATATATATATATATATATATATATATATATATATACATACATATATATATATATATATATATATATATGTACACACACACACACACACACACACACACACACACACATATATATATATATATATATATATATATATATATATATATATATATATAGATCTAGGACTATTGAACGAAAGTTCAATAGTCTGATTCCACAATCACCGAACACACTTTAACGAAAGCGCTTTCACCAAAAAAGCACTTTCATTAAAGTGTGTTTAAAAATAAAAAAAAACATTACTTTTATGTTTTTACAGGGGGCAAGCCCCCCTACACCTCACACACCCCCCCTACTTAAATATTCTCACTCCGAGGTCGCACTACAGTGGGGAAAAGGGAATTATCCCTTATCCCTACTGTAGTGCGATCTCCACAACATGCATACTTACGCGAAAGTGCCTTTCAGTGAAAAGCACTTTCGTGCAAGTATGCCCGGCCGAATCTGTTTCAGTTATGTTGCCGTTCGGTGATCCGTACAGATCCCATATATATATATATATATATATATATATATATATATATATATATATATATATATATATATATATATATACTATTTTTCCATTCTGTGACTGGTTTCTAAGCCTCTATATAATGTATGTGTATGTGATTTTCTTACTGTGGTGGTGGTGCTGCGGTAGCGTTGTCGCCTCACAGTAAGACGTTGTCCTGTTCGATTCTCAGCTAAAGCATCTTTTGTGTGGAGACATGTGTGAATGGGCATACCTTCGTTGAAGGTTGTGTGTCAGGGCTGGCAACTCGGCACGTAAAAATCTACTGCCAATCATTAGTGGGCCAGAGTTCCACTGTGGTGAACCCTAACTGGGAAAAGCCGAAAGACACAACACAACAAACTGATTTCTAGTTCTACATGCAATGTGGATGTGTATGGTCTGAGTTTGAATGCTCCATGCATTGTACATCTATAGCTTATACTTTCCAACAGTGTCTAATTTTGAATACTGCATACAGTGTATGTGTTTAGTCATCCTTTACACTGTATCTGTGTTTTGATACTCTGTACACAGCAGCATTGCTTACTCATGCAGGTACTATGTATTGTTTTCAGTATAATGGAGAAATGTTTCTTCCTAGGTGTCCCTTGAAAAAGTGTCATGGCTCACTGATACCCTATTCTGTCACCAACATTTGAAAACTAAATAAATAAACAAAAAAATAAAATATAAAATAATCAAGCTAAACTTTTGGCAGTCAACAAGACATCTGGATGCTTAACATTTGACATTCAAGTTGCTAGTGAGAAAGGAAGATTTAATTCTGAACTCAGGGCATGGTTTCCTCTTTTCCATTACTTTTTCAGATCCGATTATTTAAATTTATAGATTCCTTCTGTTAACATGTCATACAAAGCTCCATTGTTCCCTTATGTAAAGGTATTGGCTGGCTTCCTATTACTGGATGGATGATGCAGGCCAGGTTGTTTTAGTACATAAAACAACTGTTCTGTGACTTTTGCCTTCCACTTGCCAAAAGGTTTTTTTTTCTCATCTGTAATCTCAGGTATAAAAACAATAGGCCTTTAGATTTAAATAGGCATAAGGTTTGCTTGTCTTTATGTAAAAAAACATTCTCCTTGGATCAAGCTTCTGGAATCTGCTTCTTTCAGACTAGAGGAATGTCAGTGGTTGCATTATGTCTGGAATACAGTTTATGAGGTCCATGTCAAAATCGGCAGTGTTGAAGTGTTCATGATTTTATTATTAGTATTCAAAGTTAAGCCAGTCACTTCATTTTATTATGTATTTATTCTAAAAGTATTTGCTAAGTTTCAGTACTTTATCTTTTTCTCCTGTACTATGTATACATCATAGTTTATGACATAGTTTTATTTTATTGTACGTTATATTATGTCATGTTTTTTCTGTATTTTCTTTAAGTATCCTTACTTTTCCAAATGCTATTACTGCTTATAGGCTTTGTTTTAACATTTTAGTTGTATCGTATTTTGTGCCTATTTTGTATTTGCTTTTTAATATTTATTGCATTACATTTGCTATGTTTGAAGTCATTGATGGAAAGGGATCATTGGACATTACCATTAAACAATCTAACACATGTGTAAATACGTTAGTAAATGAAAATGTAAAACAGCAATTACAGCTAAGTGCTTTTTAGAAATGCCTGCTTTTCTTCAAGACTAACAACTAGTAACAGTTAACACTGTAACCTTTCCCTTAGGACACCACACAAGACATAAATAAAGCAACTATAGCCCACTCACAACTTACCTCTTTTTTATTTTTTCAGATAACAACATGATACATACATGGACCTTTTTCAAAGGCATTTCAGTTATCCTAGCATGTGTTTCTACCGATCCACTAATTAATCTGCTGTATACTTCTCAATGTTGTCCTACCACAGATTTGGGCTCTTTTCTGAAAAATATGAATGATCTTGAAAATGATTTCTTAACGAGAGGATATGAATCGGACATGTTACATATGATCCTGGATCCCATTAGAGATTCTAAAACTAACAATGACCCTATGTGGAATAGGCTTTTTCGTAGAATTATGCAACGAGGGCACCCTAACCCAAAAGAAGAGAAAAGTAAGGACAGTTGCATTTTAACTTACACCTGAAATTGCAATACAATTAAAGAATTGTTAAGGATACATGGGCCATGCTCACTGATAATCAGCAGCTTGTAAAGGGTTTAGGAGATCACACTAATTTTATATTTAATAAGAGCAGAAGCATATGTAGCTATGTGCAAAAGAAAAATAAGAAACACCTGGATGGCATGAGTACTAAAATGTGTGGGCCACCTAACTGCACTTTCTGTGAATACTTGATGAAGTAAGACTCATTAGAGTGCCCCTATCTTAAAAAGATGGTGAAATCTTCAGCAGATGGTAAATGTAATACTGAAAAAGTTGTATAGGCCCATGTGTAATGACCTCCCTTTATTTTATGTGGGTAAGACCATGAATTCCCCTCCCCAAAGGTGGCTTAGCAACAGTCCCAGGGAATTTTAGGCCCATAAATTTGACCAGCCTCACCTGTAAAGCCATGGAATGTATCATCATGGACCTCATAAATAAAAACATAGGTGGCCTCCAAACCCTGGATCAGACCCAGTTTGGCTTTGTCAAGGACAGAGCCCGCCTGTTAAACCTGGTGGATTTCTTTGAAAATGTGACCAGGACCACTGACGAGGGCAAATCTGTGATCATGATCTGAAGATGGCGAAGTCTCGCCAAAAACGCTCATCTGTGTACTCAGGCCTTTTATTATATTTGTATAAAATTAAACTACGTTTGTCTTCAAGTCTTTGTGTCTTCATATAGTTGTAGACATGGTGCCGTTTCTGGATTTTCTACAGTTTTGTTGTAACACGGGTTACCGACTGGCTCACAAACCAGTCACACATTATCAAAGTGGGTGACTCGGCATCAACCAGCAGACCTGCCACTAGCAGATTGCCACAAGGCTCAGTGCTGGGCTCCCTACTGTTTGGTATATACTTCTCAGAAGTTCAGTGCAAAACTAAGGGGCTGTGGCTGACCAAATTTGCAGATGACTGCAAACTGGGTGCAATTATTGAATCCCCAAATGATGTCAGTATATTTCAGGAATGCCTTTTGCAGACCAATGATTGGTCAATGCAAAGAAATGCATCATCATTACCTTTTGTAAAAACAATGTCCCTTTACACTATCAAATTAACAACAATACGCTATGTAACTATAAAGTGGTAAAAGATCTAGGATCACAAGTAGACTGCGGCCTTAACTTTGACCACCATGTATCTACTGCAGTAAGGAAGGTTTTCTGTGTAGCACAATTGATTAGCAAATGTATCACCTCCAGAGCAAATGAGTTTTTAACTCCTCTATACCCATCACTAATCAGACCCATAACTGAGTATAACACCTCTTTTGGTATGTACCGTACAAAGCACCTGTAGCAATTGCAGAGACCTTAGAGTTTTCTAACTAAGAAGATCAAGAAACTTTAGCACATGCCTTGCAGAGACTGACTAAAGCCCCCTGTCACTATACTCAGTATTGTATAGACTTTTTAGGAGAGACTTACACCTGACTTACAGAGCAATGTCCAACCCAAACCTAATGAATTTGCTGTACATCCATAAATCAAGCAGGACTAAAGCTACCCATTCCAGGGAACTAAATATGGCCTGCAACTTAAATAGGACATGCTGAAGGGACTGATTTGTTTCCCAGCAACTGCAGTATCTTTGGAATAGGCTGCCAACTTATGTGAAGCAGAGCACCTTTATGACACTTTTCAAAAGGAACCTGGATGAGTGGATGAGGCACTGTAAATTCTTACTAGGGATAGTGCCAGGGTTGCCAGACGTCCCTATTTGGGTGGGACTGTCCCGATATCAGCAGCCTGATCCCGAGTCCTGCCCTGCCAGTTTAAATCCAAGCCAGCCTCCGCTTTGTTTGTTTTTTTTTTTTTTTTTTTGATTGGCCCGCATACCTGGCATACAGGCCAATCAAAAATCGCTAAATACGGAGCTTCTTCTGTTCTGCATTAAACAGAAGTAGCTCCGTGTTTAACGATTTTTGATTGACCCGTATGCCGGTATATGGGCTAATCAAAAATTGCTAAACACGAAGCTACTTCTGTTGAATGCGGAACTGCAATGTTCCGCATTAAACACGAGAAGCTCCGTATTTAGTGTAGATCTACTGTTCTTTAATGTGGAACTCTGTTCCGCATTAAAGAGCTTTTTTTTTTTTTTTCACTTTTTTTTGTTGTCCCTACCTGGCCGATATGAAATCTGGCAACCCTGGATAGCACCCACAACCCTCCTGGACAGGGGCAGTCATTACTAAATACAGTTCTGGGTATTGACTAGACTATCTGTGGTATTGTATTGGGATGAAATAGCTAGGCTTGAAATGTCCTCCAAGTCGATAGCCTAGTAATCTCCTATGATCATATGATCCTATGAATAAACTGAAAATAAGGATTTCAGGTCATCTTTCAACACAAATAATGCTAATACAAGCTTTACCCTCAAAACAGTTTCCACCACTTCAATCAAAAGCATGCTCTCCCAACTAAAAACCTCATCAACAGCAGCCAACCTACTCCCAAGCTATTTCTTGAAACTCACAGCCGATGCTATTGGTATCCCAGTCTTCACTCTCATAAACAAATCAATTGCTGAAAACTATGTGCCCAAACTCTGGAACATATCCTATGTTCTACCCATACATAAAGGCGGGACCTTCACTGAACTTAATAACTACAGACCCATTGTTACACTCTCCCCCCTAGAAAAATGCATCCATAACCAGGTGCTAAAATATCTCCTAGACAGCAACATCCTGTCGCCTACTCAACATGGTTTCAGGCCTGCCCATAGTACCACTACAGCTCTCCTCTGCTTCACAGACATAGTAAACTGTCTCAGAAACAAAGGCCTGCAGGTGTCAACTTTTTTTTTTGGATATGCCCAAAGTATTTGACACAGTCTCGCACCAAATATTGCTAAACAAACTAAACCAATATCACGTATCAAATTCCACTCTTACCTGATTCCAAAGCTACTTAACTGACCGGTACCAAGCTGTGAAATGGGAAAATTCTCTCTCTTCTCAGCTGCCCATAACTATAGGAGTCCCACAGGGTTCTATCTTAGGACCATTACTATTCACAATCTTCACAAATGACCTCCATACCTCCACACAGCATGCATCTATCATTCATTATGCAGATGATACTACCTTAATCTGTGCTGCACAAAACATTCCCACCCTCCTGCAAATAACTCAACTAGCATTCTCTGACATTGAAAACTACCTTACCAAAGCCCAACTTATCCTCAATCCAAAGAAAACTCAGCTTATGATTATAACCAGTTCTAACAAAAACACTGATAACAGTCAGTTCACTATCTACTACACAAATGCTACTCCAATCGCTCCAGTGGCACAGGCTAAACTATTGGGAATAACCATAGACTCCCACCTAAAATTTGATAGTCATCTCAACTTAACTATTAAAAAAGTACATGCCAAACTGGGATCACTCTACCGTATCAAACCATTTCTTACCAGTAACACAAGATCAGCCATTGCTCACTCCCAACTTCTATCTACCCTACTCTATGCAACTCCCATTCTGACTAATCTCAACAAAACTGAACTAAGCAAAATGGAAGCCTGATATAACAGAACTGCCTGCTTTGCTGCAAATTGGTCATATAGAACTCATCACTGTACTGCTTTTAGACAGCTCCACTGGCTTGAACTGCTCAACCTCCTAATCTACAATCAGCTCTGCCTCTGTCATTCACACTATTACCTTCCCAATAAGTAACCTGTCCTCAAAAACCTAGTACATCACTCAGCTAAAAGGCCTCTTAGATCATCAAGCAAACTTTTACTAGAAGTCACCAGCAGCTAGAATAGCTTTGGAGACACACTATATAGTAGTTCAGTGGCTAAAAAATGGAACTCTCTCCCCACTAGCATACAAAACACATCATCCAAAGCCTCCTTTAAAAACCTCATTAGGCAACATCTCAAGCAAAGTTGGCAGTGCCATGACTGCTCCCAGGCTAGTAAAAGCGGATACTAAACGTAGCGTACTTGATAATAGTTTTCACTCTTACTCACAAACACTGAAGTCTCCAAGAGAGGTAAAAGTGCTCATTTAATGTTGTTCTATGTTATTAAATTAATTGTGTTTTATACACATTGAGTCCGGTCTATTCCATTTATTGTTTTACCAGTTTGTTGAGTTTTTTGGCCGTTTTTACTTGTTTCTCGAATAACTCTGTGGATGGATATTTAATAGATTTATTAGACATATGTATTTTTATATTGATAGTGTTTTAGCTTGATTATGTTTATGGTTAGATAGCTATGTGTTTTTTCTTGTTTTTAGTTCTTGTTTCAGACCTGATGAAGGCTTTATTGCATTAGTTATCCGAATGTGATTTTAAAGTATTTTTATGTATATCTTTTTATGTATATGTTATGCTTTTAATAATAGCTGATCTTGGAATGTGGCTTTCAAATAGATAAATAATGTTTTCCTTAGCATTTAGTTTGATCTGATCAGTAGTAGTGTGCGGTAGTAGGCACTTGCTGCACCAAAATGCACTTTTACGGCCCTGTTTATATTGTTTGCCATGAATAGGCTGGTTTAAAATTAAACAAGACGTATATTTTTCACACCTACTTCTAAGTATATAAAAGCTAATATGTTTAACATTGTTAAAGTATTTCTGATTTCTGAATTTTTTTTTTTTTTTGCTTACTGAGGATTGCTTGTCTGTGATGAATAAAGGATTGTTGCTTTGGAACACTACCTAGGTTTCATGATTTTTTTTAAATTATTGTGATTGAGCTCATCAACAAAGGTTTAAGGCCACTAGTGTCTCTGTTTTTTATTCTGTTTACCCTTAACTTTACATCTTTTAAACTTCTGTATTATAAAAATTCATGACTTTTGGCACTGCTGCCCCTAGGTTTTCCCACATGCACAAACGCACTTTGATCTCTTTTATAATTCTTTTTCTGATTGCTTTGAGACTTTACCTCACTTTTACAATCCTCACCATTTTTCTACCAGTCTGTATTGCCCCTGTTCCTTGCTGCATGTTTCATCCATACTCCAATGTTATCAAACCACCTCTTTATTACTCCATCTTTTTCTAATTCCGACGCTAAACAAACAAAACTTCTAATTTGTGTTTACTTTTGCATCTGTAAAAAAGTCTGCACTGCATATATTCCCTCCTAATACTTGTTTTGCCTATTTTGCAGTTCCAGAATATTTATATTAACTCTCCTTTCCCATCCTCAGATCTGCAGCACTACTCCCCCACTTTTCTGCACTCCTTGTCCAGCTGTGCCAGGGCCATGAGCCAAATATGTATCAGAGTCATTTATGTATGCCACACAGATCCCATTATTCCATGTTACTCACGTGCCTACATTATGTCCTGGCATTGCCCGTCTGCCCATTTCATCCTATCTCTCTTCTTTCATAAAGTCTCCAAATCTTCCACTGTCTCCTACATAATGTACTCGTTAATATCTAAATCAATAAATTAATTCTGTCTGTGGTTTCCATCACCCTGCTTATGTTCATCATCACCCCACACTCCCATCTTTTCCCTTCCCCTTCAATCTTGCCCTTCACCCCTCACCCTCACCACCATCACTTCTATGCCCAGAATGAAAAGCACTGGGGAATATGATCACTCTTGTCTTGTAACTCCCCATCTGTGTCAGTGTTTCCTTCTGATATACTGACACTGCAGTAATAAGTCTGATTTAGCCCCTATTCCTCTCATCTATCATTTTCATTATGAAAATCATTTTATGGTGACAATTACTTTTAATATTGCATGTATTCCTTTTTCTTCTCTCAAAGAAATGTCAATGTAAAGTATATATTTTTTTTATTTGAAACATTATTCCTGCTTTTCATTCTTTCTATTTCCATTAAAATGCACTTATCACACAACATTGAAAAGCTAGTGGCCTTTGTTTTACAAATCCCACTTGCTTGTGTAAACTGATTTATAAATAACCCTCTGTGATTTAGTCCTCATTACCCTTTCTGTGATCATCATATCATTCATTAACAGAACAGGTCTGTAATTCCCTGGGGTCTCCTGTCCCTCCAACCCACATTGGCAAGGTCATCAGTCTTATCTCAGATTTTTAGCAGGATAATTCTGTGACCCCATCTACTTTACTGAATATGCCTTTTAGATATTTTGCAATGTTCTCCTTCAGCATTTGAAAAAGTATTTGTGTATGGTACTCATCTTCGGTCTTCAGTTACAGAGTCTTCTTCCTCATTGAGTTAATCACTTCCATTACCGCTGCTGTACGTACCTCCTCATCTTAAATCCTTCTTTTCCAGAAGCCTTGACTTCCCCCACCAAAATCTATGACAGAATATTTTTTTATGATATCCACCAACTTTTTTTCATTTTATTCCTATGAAAGTGTTTAAATCATTTTTACAGATAAATTATTTGAAGGAATATTTATTGACATATATTTATTTTATACAACACATTTCATGCAAGTATATATCATATAATATGGCCACTTAGTTGAAAAGAGGGTTTAAATCCAGTTTTTTTAAAGATATTTGCTTTGCTGGTCCAATGCACTACATCAAAATTTAAAAGATATTTTTCCAACATTATATATCATTTGAGTTTTGTTGTGAGCATTTATTTATCATAATTTGGTAACCCTTGCGCATTTGTTTTCTAAATGTAGGAAATTTTTAGTTATATATAATTTTATGATCATAACAATTAGTATGAGACTTTGACATTCTGTGTTTTATACATTCGGGAGGTGTGTAACATGGCAAACTTGCAATTAATAGCAGCATGTATATTCAATTAATTGTTTTTTGTTTTTGTTTTTGCTTGTTTGTTTTAATGTTTCTCATAGTAAGGCAGCATATGAACTGTTTCAAAGAAATTATGCAGAATGCCTGCACCCAGCAGGGAAAATTGGAAAGGACTTTTTTTTTTTTTTTTTAAGTAGGAGTCATATATGCGTATATGGGCTATGAATTATCACAAACTGAGTATAAAAATGTTTTTTAAGAGGAATATGTTTGCCATTTAAGTGCCATATTTCTTGTCAAAGTTTGTTTTCAAGATCTTGTTCCAATTTTAACCAGAAAGTAGAATGGTAGTAATTATTATTTTATCTACATTCTAATATTATCTTGTAAGAATTGAAGATGACCTTAGCAGATGAGAGTGCAGTCAACATTTCTAGGTACCACTACTATCATTTGTATTTCATTATACATTTTTGGTTTTAATTTTTTACCGTTATCAGACTCTGTCTCTATTTTGTAATGTTTTACACTTTTTCTACTATTAAATACTGCATCCACAAACTGACTGTGTAAACTGCCTTTTTTACTGAAAGCCAGGCTCCAATCATTGCTGATGTTTATTATTATACCGACTTACTGCGTGTCTATAGGGTGGGTCGAATTGCGGGTGAAGTGGAACAAACTTTAGTACATTCTCTTAAGTACTAGAATCTCATGTGCACCTGATTAAATGCAATGCCTCTTAATGAGAGGATAATAGAGAAAACTGACTAGAAGTTGTGGAACAACAGAGAATACTTGTTAGGCACAAAGCTGCCTAGCCAACTACTAAGTTGAGTTCCCAATTATCCACGGTGCAGTAAAAAGTGAAGGAACCTATCTGTCCAGGTCTCCAGACTGCACAGTGATACTATACAAATTGTATAATATCCCACATGGATTGTGAAAATGTATGGACTTTTCCTAAAGACAAGAGTAGGCAACAGGATGGCTGTCTAGGAGTTATGTTTCACTCCTTACTCTCTTTTACTTCTCAACATGGAAATGTTTCTAATTGCAAATGGTCCCAAACAGTTCTCAGTTCAGCATTCAGGAACTGCAGTTGCTCCCTTCATGTCTGAGTTCATACTAAACTTGTACCAGTGACCATAAAACATTGATAAGTGCATGTGCAGAAATAAAAAAAACATACAAACTTTGAACTTCACTCTGCACATATATATTAAAAAACAAGTTACAATTTGAAGCTTATAGTTACTACAGACATGAAGTGACCCCAAGCTCAGTCTTTGCCTGCAGTTTTTGGTATATTTAAAAGTAAAATACTAATACCATCTAATGTGATATTTCCTTAATCACACATATTATACATTTTTGGCTGGCATGGAGAGGAACTTCACAAATGAATCTTCTGATAATTTAGGCAAATCTGGACAGAACCAAAAACAAATCCAAAATTCAAATCCAAGATGCCAAGAACTATGACTGGAAGAGTGTAGTCATGTGTGCAGGATTTTATATATTGTGCATTAATATTTCATTAATGGGAGGATGTGAATGACCTGCAGAGGCTTGATATCACAAAGAAATGACATCAGATTTCATTGTGTATATTGTAAGAAGCCTCAGACACTACAAGTTGCTGTTAGTACTTATGAATATTAATACAGGAAGCAGTACACAATATTGCCATATTAATATGCATCAGTAGAAAATGGACATTTGGATTTGGAATGCACTTTCAGTGGTGAAGAACAAAACAGAGCTTGAGTGAGAGGTTGCAAAGTAGGATATATATATATATATATATATATATATATATATATATATATATATATATATATATATATATATTCTTGGTCTTATATCTACTCATAGCATTGTTCTTGGAACCAGATTTATCATTTAAGGCTGGTCTTTCTCCAGCTCAGGAGCTGCCCTTTGGGAGATTGGGAGAGGCCTAAGGTGGATATATGGATACTCACCAGAGGGTACCTCAGTGGGGCTGTGAATTGCAGAAAGACAATTTCTAATGGTTGTGTATAGATATGTACTTAAAAGTTATTTACTATATCCCACATACTTTAAAACTGTATGTGCAGTTCTTGATAGGGCACCACTTACTGACTCAGTAGTAATACTGGAAGACTTCAATGCTCACGTGGGGAATGATAGAGGTATTTGAAGGAGCATGATTGAGAAGAGTGACTTATCTAATTAAAACATGAGTGGTAAATAATTAAATTTGGACTTCTATGCTAGTCATGGATTGTTCATCACAAACACCATGTTTCAACACAAAGCTTCTCGTAAGGGTACTTGGTATCAAAGCATGCTGAGAAAAAAGTCAGTGATAGACAGTGTAGTCATTTCATGAAACCTAGGTCCATATATTGTGGACACCTAGGAAAAAAGAGAGGTGCTGAGCTTTCAGTCGATCATCACAGGGTAGTGAGTTGAATCAGATGGCCAGGACAGTGGCTGGACAGATCCAGATTTAGAAAACCCAAATATGTAATCAGGGTATCCTAGCAATATTTAGAAAATGTTTCTGTGTGGGATAAGTTCCTTTTCTCAGGGAAAGGTCAGATACATACAGCCTGAAATGACCTGTTTAAGACCTCAGATTAAAGCAGCAGCAAGCAATTGTAGCAGGAATGAGGTTTGAGCTTGACATGGTGGCAACCATAGGACCCACTGGTGGACACCAGCCATGAAAGAAGCCCTTGATTTAAAGAAAGAAGCCCTCTATACAATGCTTGTGGGAAAGGTTTCCAGATCTGATCAATACCAATATACCAGAAACTCAGCAGCTGTGGCAGTCACTGAAGTGAATGCCCAAAGTGACAGTCCATCTGTCAACTCAAGAAAGATGGACAGGATTTTACCAAGGCTGTTCTCATTAGGGTGAAGAAATGCCGAACTAAAGTGGGAGCATTCTTGGAAGGTGGAAAGAACAGTCTGAAGAACTCCTGAAGCTGGAAGGATACTTTATTCTGAGATAGTGGTGCCAGATTTATCTGCTGAGATAGGGTTAATTGCTGTAGATGAGCTCACTGCAGTGATTTAATAGCTCCATAGTGGCAAGGCTTCAAGAGTTAGTGACATTCAGCTGAAAATGCTGAATCCACTAGATATTGTTGGGGCATCATGTTTGAACGATCTTTCAATATAGTAAAGAAAGCAGGAAAAATTCCTCTGGATTGGTAAAATGGGAGTAGTGATCTCAATTCTGAAAGAGCTGGACAAAAAAGTGTGCTTAAGGTATATGAGGATCACACTACCCAACTTCCTTGGGATTGACAGAAAGCTAGGATGCTGGAAAGGAGAATCTGTCCAATAGATGAGCCCTCTTTTTTTCAGGAGGAATCATGTGGATTTTTTTCCAAGCCATGGAACAGATGATCTACAATTTGTCATTTCAGAGATATTAGAGGGGTGATAGATGTTTATCAGTCCAGTCTATGTGCTTACTGAACTGGAGAATGTGTATGACCTAGTGCACTAGAATGTCTTCTTGGAGGTGCTACAGTAATATGGGGATCAAGAACCACACTGTATGCCATTATGTTCTCATATCTGTAGGACAGTAGTTATGTTTGAGTCAAGTCAAATACTTTCAAAGTGGGAGAAGGCCTCTACCAAAGGTATGATTTGTCTCGCCTCCTGTTTGTGATATTCTCAGATAGGACATTAAGACACATTTGTGGCCTGAATAGTATCCAGCTTGTAAGCATAAGGCTTACATCTCTGTTGTTTTGTAAATTAGATATTTTTTTTGGCTTTAAGTGACTGTGATCTCTAGCATGCACTGGAGTGGCTCACTGCTGAGTGTGAAGTGGATGAAATGATAATCAGTTCTTCTAAGTCTGAGATCATGATTCTATCCCAGAAAAGAATAAAGTGCTCTCTGCAGGTGGTGGAGCAACTCATCTGAAACAGAGGAGTTTAAGCATCTTGCTGCCTTGTTCACAAGTGATGGAAGAGGGTGCAGGAGACTGAGCACTAGAATGGTGCAGTGGTGGCAGTACTGTAAGTCTTATTCTAGGCTGCAGTGATGAAGCAAGAGCTGAGTCCTAGGATAAAGCTGTCAATTTATCAATCAATGTCCACATCCTTACCTATGGTCATGAATTTGGGTAGTGACCGAAAGGATGAAATCATGGAAACAAGAGACAGAGATATGGTTCCTTCTCAGGGTTCTTGGCTCGTTCCCTATAACAGAGTAAGGACCATGCAATCTAGAAGAATCTAGAAGTCAAGCTGTTGTTCCATAGAATTGAGAGGAGCCAGTTAAGTTGATCTGGGTATGTAGTGAGGCTGTACCTTGGAAATCTTCTACTGGAGTTGTACTAGATACGGCCCACTGGATGGAAAACCTAGGACAAACTGAGGACATGCTACATAGATTATATTTCTTGGCTGGTTGCCAAATGTCTTGACATCCAACAGGAGGAACTGGATACTGTTTCTGTGGATAAAGAGGTCTAATCTGCCATGCCTAACCTGCTACTACCATGATCCTCATCAAGATACATCATTTAGAAAATGGATGGATGGATGTGTGGTGGACAGCATTGCTTGATGACAATGATGCCATATTAAATATACATGATGTGAAACAATGTTGCTTATATTTGTCATCTATTCCATATAGTTTGTAGCCCCAGGGCAGATATCTGCCTTTGGAAAATTGATTTAAAGGATATTATGCATTTTCTTGTCTCTTTTTTTACTTCCTACTAGTAACACATTTGATATGCAAATGTGTGTATCCTTTAAACCTTTTCTCTTGTAATTGTTAAAGGAATAAATGGAAGGGAAATACATGAATACACTTTTTGAAATGTAAGCTATAACCTCTACCATTTCCTGTGCAAGTAGGTCATGAAATGTAGTTACAGTCTATTTCAAAGAAGTAGCTAACAAGAACATTGAAAAGAAAGCATGCATTAAAATGAAGCCAATTAAGTGGTATAGGTTGAGATTTTGTGTACCAGTGCTATCTATTGATTTTGGGCTGATGCAATTTAGTCATTGCCTAGAACAATGTGTGACTGACTTAGTTACTTTTGCTGTGGGAAATCAAACAGCTAAAATATGCTAATACAGTATTTTTTATGCAAAAAGAAAAAAAATTATATAATGGCTTCTGGATAACAGAACTGGAAATGGAAAGTGTGAATATTTGAGACTGGTCTTTGTTATGTCTTGTCTTTGAATGAAAGATATTGAGGTGACAACGTCCTTGTAAGTTTTCTGTCTGCAATTGTTGCCCATTATATTCTATGAAATTATAATGATAAGATTTCAATAATTTTTTAAGTTAGAAGTAGATTTCTGTGTGTAGCCTAAGTGTTTCTTTAAATATTTTGTCAGTGCAACTAACTGTTGTTTTAATAATCCTTGAGCATTTTCTCATTCCTCTGTGTGTTTATCTGTAACTGCACTGCCTTCCTTATTATGTAACTAAACCTCCTTTATTCACAGTTAAGCTCTTGCAGTTGGTCATTTTTATTATCTATGCATTATTATTATTTATTATCTAAGAGGAGGGTTATCATTTACCACTGCAAGTTTTGTGTCCCATTTCCACTTGGCTTAGTTAAGAGCAGTAACTGGAAGTCCCTGACCAGTCCAGGGTAGTGGCAGTGGGGAAATGAAGAATTCTGCCAGCTTCACTGGTGCATGTGTGTGTGTGTGTGTGTGTGTGTGTGTGTGTGTGTGTGTGTGTGTGTGTGTGTGTGTGTGTGTGTGTGAAAAAATTTATGTGAAAGACAGTTATCATGAGTAAGGGACACTAGACGACAATGTAGTTCACAGAGAGGGTAGTGTGAAAGGGGTTTGAGGGTGCTCAGCCAAACAGCTTTTTCAGTGACCTTTGTGTAGTCTAATCTGGGGGAAGATGTTGAAAACCCATACACAGGACAGGACTGTATATTCCCTTCATGCTCATGAAGCCAGGTTGCGTTTTGTGAACTAATTATTGAATTAGACTTGTGTACACTTTCTTTCTTTTTTTTAGCATGCTAGGTACCTGTGGTGTGACTCAAGAGGTCATCCCTCTTCTAACAGTGGTGCCACCTAGTGCCTTTTCTTTGTATTAATGGCAGTAGTGCCATCAATCTGTGACATTTTAGCTGGCAATTGGTGAATTGGTGACAGGAAGTCAGAACAAAATCTATGAACCATGAATACACACATAAATGCAACAGTAACTGAACCACCGTTTATTGCATGTGTTTTCATCTAAATTCAATAAATAGATTTCTTCAGATAAAAATCAATTAAAAAATCACACATTTTAAATCAACATAAAATCGCATGACACAATTGACCCATTCGGCTCTTAAAGTAATATTCACCCTGAAAAATAATTCCTATAATATATACTAATACAATGAACTAACTGCTGCCAAATCAATGTAAGTAGATGTATAAAAATTAATGTATAAGAATTATTAGGTCAAATATATACCTGACTAA
Organism: Protopterus annectens; assembly: GCF_019279795.1. Lineage (NCBI taxonomy): Eukaryota > Metazoa > Chordata > Ceratodontiformes > Protopteridae > Protopterus > Protopterus annectens. Next base: position 150,293,515 of record NC_056735.1, on the reverse strand, counting down.
TTACAAAAGTATGCTATCTCGTGTAAGCTCTCAGTTTTACAAGACAAGTTATTGAAGATACTTCATTTAAACCTGGTACACATCCCACATTCAAACAGACCTGCAGTACAGTTCTTTTTTCTCCAACATTAAATCCCATAACCCACCCCTAGGGTTAAAATCCACCTTTTCCAATACTGAAAATTTAAAAATGTGGTCTGGATGGCTATTTGTATGTTTCCATAAAGCATTAGTTTGCTTATTCTTTCTAATTTCATACAAATGCTCGTAAATTCTATCCTTAATTTTTCTCTCGGTCTTACCAGTATAAAATCTAGTACACTGCTGACATAAAGCACATAGACCACTCCCCTGAGATTATAATTGTATTTACCCTTATCTCTAAACTTCATATTTCTAATTACAATTGTGTTACCTTTGTAAATATCTTTACAGCAATAACAACCACTTCTATTTATCTCAAAATTATTATTATTATTATTATTATTATTATTATTATTATTATTAGTGGTTGAGTTATTTCCAGATTCAAATAAGTTTTTTAGACGTCTCCATTTCTTTTAAATCATAATAGGCCTCTAACCCACTTTTTGCTTAAGATCCCTATTTTCATCCAATATACACCAATTTTTCGGAATAATCCACCTAATTACATCACTGGTTAATGAACAGATGGTTATATAAGTAAACCTAGCATTAAAATTATTAACACATAATCTTTCCCAGTTTAAATTAACATTATTGTCATTATTACTTTAAAAAATGGGGTAAAATACTGATTTTCCCTTTTATTAATCACTTCAAACATGCAACTATCAATACAATTTTGTGTGTAGCCTCTTTTTACAAACAAACTTTTCATGAACATTCTTCTCTAAATCTTCAAGTTCCAAAACCATTCGTGCTGCACAGACAAATTGTTCTTTTACTACCACTTTTTTTTTGAGTAGTCAGATGTGCACTCATATCATGCAGGAATGAATTAGAGTATGTTGGCTTTCTAAATATTTTAGATGTTAATCTTCAATTATCCTTATCTTTGGCCAATATTACATCTAAAGAGGAAATACTGACCTTACCAATATCATATGAAAATTCCAAAAAGTCAGTGGTGCTATTTAGGAATTCAATAAATTGTGGAATTTTGTCCACATCATCATCCCAGACAATGAATATATCATCCAGGTACATTGTATAAAGGCACCAGGACCCTACAAAATTACTGGTAAAAACAAAATTCCTTTCCCACTCAATCATAACAATGTTTGCAAACGGGGTCCACAAACCCATAGCCACTCCTTTTTCCTGCAAAAAATACTACCCCTCCAAAAACTAGAAAACTGTTTTTTAGTATTAAATCCATCAGGTCACCATAAATATTAATAGTGTCCTGAGCCAGTTTGCCATCCTTATGTAAAAAAATCAGTAAACCATTCAAGCCCAGTGATGGCATGTGGGATTACTGTAAACAAATCTTTAACATCAACAGTTATGAAAACACAATTGTCATCATATACCAGTTTGTTACTCTTATCCCACAAGTTCTTAGATACATACCTCACTTTTTGAATGAGCCTTTTTAACTTGCTATCTAAGAACTTAGCTATTGGATAAGTAATGGAGCATCTGGCATCAACTGCTGGTCTCATTGGTGGATTGTTAATGTTTTTATGTGTTTTTGGCACACCATAGATGTTAGGTATCATTGGGTTAGTTAAATTAAGTTATTCATATTCTTCAATATCAAGTTGTTGCTGCATCAACATGTCATGTAATAACGTCTGTATTTTCCTATATGCCATGTTCACCTCATTTTTAGAGACCTGCTTTTTATTTTCTCCAAGTCTTTTGGATTTCTAATACCATGATGAAATGGACCCCATTCCTAAGTCAAAGTACGATTAAAGTTCATGAAATTAGTATTGTTTCACTCTTTGATGTTAGCCAAAAGTGCTCTTCGCAGCACCCGCAATGTGCCCAGTAATGATTCCTTCTGCAATTCGTATAGTGTTACATGAACTGGCAACATATCTAAATACGATTGTAAATTCTTTTTTATAAGACCAGTTGCTCTTACTACTACTGGAACTGTCTGGGTATCTTTATTCCACATGGCTTTCATTTCTGCCTACAGATCGAGGTATTTTATGACTTTGTGTCTCTCTGTACGGAAGACACTGTAGTCACTAGGTGTAGCAATTTCAATGATCAATGCTACTTTTGTCTTCTTTTCTTGGACCACTATATCCAGTTTTCTAGCATCCATCTTTTGGACTGTTGGTATTGGATGATCCCATGTGATGTAAACTTTATAATTTTCTATGATTCTCTGTGGCTCATGTTTCCAGTGTTTTTCAGCCACTTCGATACCATAATGTTTGCACAATCTCCAGTGTAACAATCTCGCCACATTATTATGCCTTTCAGTATACAGTCCCTCTGCCATTAGAGAGTCGCAACCAGCAATAAGGTGTGTGACTGTTTCCAATTCGGTTCCACAAAACCTACATATGTCTGTTTCTCCCACATGTTCAATGGACTTAGTAAACCAGCGTGTACGTAGCCCACTATCTTGGGCTGCCAATATTAACCTTTCATTTCTTGATGTAAATTCACCTCTCCTTAACCATTCCTGTGTTTATTCTTGATCAACATGAGGCTCTTCCAGAAGTTTTCTATACTTGCAACTATATTTATGTTTTTTTCCACATTTTTTTGCCTTCTCATCTGGTCCTTCATCTTATATTCTTTCTTTTGTTTTTTAGCACATTCAGTTGCTGCCTGTTTTTGATTTCCATTCCTGCTTGACGCCGATATGCTTCTGCTAAATTAAGCAGAGATGTCATCTTAGATTTATTTTCCTCATGTTTCAAAACTTTCACCACATTTGGATCTTGTGAGGTCAGTAGATATGTGTGGAGTCCCACAATTGCAGATCTATACATGTAATCAATTTCAAGGAGGCCCATCCCTCCATCAGAACGGGGAATATATTATCCTGGTATACACTGATTTTTATAAATCATTTGATGAGCATGAAGCATCCTTCTTGTTTTAATATCCAATCTATCCAACACTTTTTGGGGCCAGTCAATCACTCCAAAACTGTAAGTTAGGACAGGAAGAGCAAATTGATTTATTGCTTGAATCTTATTCCTAGGTATCAGTGCTGTTTTCAGGATTAATTTAAATCTTCTAAAGTACTCCTTACTAAGTTTTATTCACATTTGTTCATGTTTTATTGCTGATCCTTCATCAATTCTCAAGTATTTATACACCCCCTCTTGCTCAAGTTATTTTATATCACATTCTTGTCCCAAACTGATGTTTTCCTGGTGCTGCAATTTTCCTTTTTTAAAGGTTGCTTTTGCACATTTATCAAGACCAAATGACATTACAGACCTGTCTGTATGTATCATCAAATAATATACAATGCATACACTCTATGTAGTCTCTTTGGTCCATTATAACTAATCCCCTCCCTTTTCTAGTTTCATTGTTCTCACCCTTTGTGGCAAAATGTCTTTCAACATTTCTAATTCATGTACAGATAGATTCTCATTACAACTTATGGGCTTCTTAGTTCCCAAGGTGTGTCTGATATCTACCTCAAAAACGTGCTCATATGCCTGTAAAACTGGATGTAGTAGGGGGTTAAAATACTAGGTTTCTTTAAAACTGTTGTTGTAGGCAAATTTTGATGAGATAGTACACTCAAATTTAGTTTTCTGCCAAATAGATTGAGTTCAAAAATACTATCTACTAAATTTGCTCTCGTAGCCAGCACAAAGGCAAAACCTTTAGAAAATAAGTCCACGTTTGGTATGCACCTCACTTGAATTAAAATGAAATACATTAAAATATCAAATGTATTGGCAACATTCACACACAATTGATTCATGTCCGTACACTATTCAGCATTACTAAACATAGCATTCATCTCCTCCAGCCCTTCTTCCTTTACATAGAATTCCTCAATTCCTGTCCCTGAAACTTATGCCCTGCCCACTGTTCTTCTTGTTGATTCCATTTCTCCCTCAGATGTTCCAAGCATCTTAATGGTGGAAAGTCTAAATCACCTTGTTAACTAGTGTTTCTATCCGGTATTCATGTGAAGTTCCTCCTTCAGTTTCACTTTGGTAACACCCACAAGTTGATTGCTTGCCCAAATCTTTTGTCCCATGTCTGAGAGGCAGGCAGGCTGGGATAGTCTTCATTATTCAAGTAGTCTACTCAATCCCTCTCAGACTTCTTGAATTTTCATGTTTTTATCTTTTCTATTTGTTCATTATTTTTTTTTAAATATGGATATGTTCCATCATGTATTACTCATACAGTAAATCTTTGGTGATAGTTTTGACCAAAATACTAATTTCACTGGACAGCTGTTCTGTCAACCTCCTATTATGTCATTGAGCAACTGAAGCAGTTCACACCTGGTTTTATCAAACATTTGTATTAGTTCTTTATGCAGAGCTGAATCTTTAGCAAGACCAGTGGGGTATTTCCACATTCTGAGTCCCACTGAGACCCTATTTACTTTAATCAATTCTAAAAAGTACATATTTCAAGCTGTAGTTTACGAATCTTAAAAGGTTTATAGTACTCACGAAAGAGTTAGGTTTAAAGGTATGTTGTCCTTCCTCTCTTCCCGACAAAAAAAATTTGTTTCTGTAGCTAGTCACTAATCCTAGGAACATTTGGTGCATTGGTGGCTAATATATTGCTACTTCCATTAAGGCCTCTTGTAGCAACATTGTAGCAACTCATTTCAGGAGACTCCACTCCATTCATATTCAAAAGTGCATTCACCGAAATATTATCTTTCAGCTCTTCTACTCCAACTGACGACACCACCTTCTTCACCTTCTGGGAAAGTTGCTGCACCAAAAGGGTTAGGTTTCCGACTGACAGATATAAATCCTCAGTGTTTCCATCCATAAACAGTGACTGTGAGCCACCCAAGGTGCCCAATGCCATCGCATTTAAAAAACAAACTACAAACCTGGAAGTCAGAATGAAGCTACGAAGTACAAATGCACACATAAACACAATAGTAACGGAAATGCCATTTATTGCACAGAAAGCTAAGCAGTTTCATCTAAATTCAATAAATAGACTTCATCAGATAAAAACCAATACAAAGTCACATTTTTTTAAATCCACATAAAATCACATGACCCAATTGACCCATTCGGCTCTTAAAGTCATATTCACCATGAAAAAATAATTCATATAATATATACAAATACAACAAATTGACTGCTGCCAAATAAATATAAGTAGATGTATAAAAATTAATGTATAAAAATTATTAGGTCAAATATGTACCTGGCTAATTACAAAAGTATTCTATCTCATGTAGACTCTCCATTTTAAAAGACAAGTTATTGAAGATACTTCATTTAAACCTAGCAGACAACCCACATTCAAACAGACCTCCTAGTACAGTTCTTTTTTCTTTAACATTAAATGCCATGGCCCACCCCTGGGGTTAAAAATCCACCTTTTTCAATACTGAAAATTTAAAAATGTGGTCCAGATGGCTATTTGCATGTTTCCATAAAACATTAGTTGGCTTATTCTTCCAGTTTCATAGACATGCTTGTAAATTCTATCCTTCATTTTTCTTTTTGTCTTACCAATATAAAATCCGGAAACACATAAACATAAAGCACATAGACCACCCCCTGGTATTACAATTGTATTTACCCTTAACTCTAAACTTCGTATTTCTAATTACAGTCATATTACATTTGTAAATATGTTTACAGTAATTACAACAACCTCATCCATTCATCCCAAAATTATTATTAGTTGTATTTCCAGACTTGAATAAGTTGTTTTAGACTTCTCCCTTTCCTTTACACGATAACTTGCCTCTTCTCCACTTTTTGCTTAAGATCCCTATTTTTATCTAACATACACCATTTTTTCTGAATAATCCACCTAATCACATCACTTTCTAATGAATAGATAGCTATGTAGGTAAACTTAGCATTAAAATTATTAACAGATAACCTTTTACAGTTTAAAGTAACACTATTGTCTTTTCTATGTTTCAAAATGGGGGTAAAATACCAATTTTTCCTTTTATTAATCACCTCAAACATACAACTATCAATAAAGTTTTGTCGGTATCCTCTTTTTGCAAACATACTGTTCATGAAAGAACATTCTTCTCTAAATTCTTCAAGGTCTGCAACCATTCGTGCTGCACGGACAAACTGTCCTTTCACTACTGCTTTTTCTGAGCAGTCAGATTATTTGAGTCTGGAAATACAACTAATAATAATAATAATAATAATAATAATAACAATAATAATAATTGTGGAATGAATGGATGTGATTGTTGTAATTACTGTAAACATATTTACAAAGATGATACCACTGTAATTAGAAATATGAAGTTTAGAGTTATGGGTAAATACAATTGTAATACCAGGGGAGTGGTCTATGTGGCTTTATGTCTGCAGTGTTTCAGATTTTATATTGTTAAGATCAAGAGAAAAATTAAGGATAGAATTTATGAGCATTTGTTTGAAATTAGAAAGAATAAGCAAACTAGTGCTTTATGGAAACATACAAATAGCCATCTGGACCACATTTTTAAATTTTCAGTATTGGAAAATGTGGATTTTAACCCCAGGAGTGGGCTATGTGATTTAATGTTAGAAAAAAAAGAACTATACTGCAGGTCCATTTGAATGCGGGCTGAGTGCCATGTTTAAATGAAGTATCTTTAATAACGTGTCTTTTAAAAATGAGAGATTACATGAGATAGCATACTTTTGTAATTAGTCAGGTACATATTTGACCTAATAATTTTTGTACATTAATTTTTATACATCTACTTATATTTATTTGTCAGCAGTCAGTTTGTTGTATTTGTATATATTATATGAATTATTTTTTCAGGGTGAATATTACTTTAACAGCTGAGTGAGTCATTTGGGTCATGTCATTTTATGCGGATTTATAAAGTGTGATTTTTGTATTAGTTTTTATCTGATGAAGTCTCTTTATTGAATTTAGACAAAAGTGCTTATCCTTCTGTACAATAAACTGTGGTTCAGTTAGTGTTGCAATTCTGTGTGGAATTCAAACCCACCATCAACCTGGTCCTCACATATTTAATTGGCTGTGATGGGATTCAAACTCTTTGTCTCCATTCATTACATGGCTTGAGAACAAATGATTGCTTTTTGAAAATATTTCAGCTTAACAAAAGTAGAAATGTCATATTTCTGTAAATAAGCCCAAAAGTTGTTTCTATAGAATCATATGAAAGCTAACAACACTGCAAAGAACTTTACTGCAGATACTATGCATTTATTAGGTAAGTATAGTAAAATATGCAATATTCATTAGTTCAAAGAATACCATTTCCTTCAAGTGTGGTTCATATACCTTGCCACCAGCCCAAGTGTCCAAGTTTCTCTTAAAAGCATCAAGATTCTTAGACTAACATTAATATGAATACTGTTCCATAACTTTCCTGACTCATTTTAAAGATAAAATATTGTTTTCATTCTATATGTATTATAAGCTGTGGATTTATAGTGACAACTGTGACTCTCAGGTTATGCCTCATAACTTTGTTGTTTTAAGCATATTATGTTGTCAGATGTGTCAATATTATCTAGTAAATGGATAAAAACGTTACCAAGACTATCTTGTAATGTCTATGAGAAGGGAAAAGGAAGTAGGTCATCATTGTACTGTTGTTCTCCCCATCTTCTCAGTGGAAGTTGGGGTAATGTGATCTAACAAACTATATATCAGCTTATACCTTACAAAACGTTTTATCAGTCAAGGGCCTCCCTAGTGCAAAACTTGAGGATGTCTTGTTGAATAGTGACAACTTTGGCATGGTATGCAGCATCTTTATTGGACTATCTGAAACAATGGCATGCCCTACAATCTTCTCAATTTAAATTTAGGAATGTGCAAAAGTCCACATGTAACATTTACTTGAGGGGAACAAACTCACGCTTGGAACTACTCTAAGTTTTGTTAGGTAATCCAGGAGTATTTTAAGGAAATAGGAAATCAAGCAGAATAGGAATATTGGATGAGCTTGAGCAAAAGATTAAGGTGAAGACAACCTTGGTATCTTTCTGTTTTCTCAAGAAAAAAAATTGGATGCTAGTGATATGTGAACATTTTTGCAAGTTCACCATGCCATTTTCAGTCCTCCCATAATGTTCTAGTTCAATTCCAAATCCTTCTGTCTTTGGGAAAGAGAAACACTCTTAAACAGAGTTTAGTGCAACACAACTGACTTTTTATTAAAATGTTCAACCTGCAGAGTCCATAATCATTCCCCAACAAATCTGATATCCCAGACTTGTAAAAAGGGTGGTTAGGCTATGTGAGTACTAAATCTTATTTATCCAAATGCATACTGAACTCCAGCAAAAATCAAAGCTGTGAAATAATGCTGTACTGGTTAATATTCAGCTGGTGTACATCCTGGCTTGGATGGTTCTCATGTCTAGTAGTATTCTAAATCTGGGATCTAATTTAATAAAAAGTAAAAAAAAACAATCAGGTTGTGCTGTATCAACAGGTATGTCTTCAGCTGTCTTTTTTCCCACACTGAACCTCATGTCACCAGCTAACGCGATATGCTTAAGCCAGATATTAGGTCATTAATCTAGGACTTATATTGCATCTAAGTGGAAAACATAGCAGAACCTCACCACTGAGGAGCTGTTACTGCACCTTTTTCTAAAGAGTGTAAACTTGTGTTACATACTGCCTAAACCCATCCATGCAACAGTAGTTATCCCCATCCTCAACATATCTTGCTACAGCAGACTAGATTATTATGGACTTCTGGCCTAATTACCCTACATGCTAATTACTGATAGCTGTGCCAGACTTCTGACATAGCAACCTTACAGGCTAATTGCTGATAGGTGTTGCGGACTTCTGACCTAGCTACCCTACAAGCTAATTAGTGATAAATATTGCAGACTTCTTACCTAGCTACCCTACAGGCTAATTGCTGATGGCTGTGCAGGTCTTCTAACCTGGCTACCCTACAGGATAATTACTGATAGCTGTGCTGGATTTCTGACCTGGCTATCCTACAGGTTAATTAGTGATAGCTGTGCAGGACGTCTGATTTAGCTACCCTACAGGCTAATTGCTGATAGCTGTTGCGGACGTCTGACCTAGCTACCCTACAAGCTAATTAGTGATAACTATTGCGGACTTCTTACCTAGCTACCCTACAGGCTAATTGCTGATGGCTGTGCAGGTCTTCTAACCTGGCTACCCTACAGGATAATTACTGATAGCTGTGCCAGATTTCTGACCTGGCTATCCTACAGGCTAATTAGTGACAGCTGTGCAGGACGTCTGATTTAGCTACCCTACAGGCTAATTTCTGATAGCTGTTGCGGACTTCTGACTTAGCTACCCTACAGGATAATTAGTGATAGCTGTTGTGGACTTCTGACCTAGCCACTCTACAGGCTAATTAATGATAGCTGTGCCAGACTTCTGACCTGGCTACCCTACAGGCTAATTACTATTATACAATAACATCTCTGAAAAGATGAGAAACATGCACGCTGATTGGCCAATCCAACCAGTGTGCACATTGTAAATCCAAAGTAACCCAAGTAACAAGTCCGGCTGTTAAGAAATTGTGCAGCCCTGCCATTCTTTTCAGAGACGACATTGTATAATGGCTTATTTATTTTCCCTTTTCTTCCCTCCATCCTCCAAGTCTGTATAACTTTTCCTGAAAGAGCAGCATGGTAGCGCATGTTTCCTGCCACAATGTTCAGAAGCAGAGGGTGGACCAGAAGCAACTCTGCTTTCCATTCCCTTGCACACCACTGTGTGCTTATGTCCTTTTCTTGTAACAGAAGATGTACAGCTTTCCTAGCAGAACAGGATATACTTACTGTGTTTCTGGGAGTGCTGGTATAAGAAAGGAATGTTGTGGCTTTGTTCCCTTTGTAATTGATTTGCATTGTAGGATGAGGTGCTGTACTGGCCGATGTACACTGATCTTCCTGTGCATTTTACAGATGGTGAGTACAAGGCTACCTAGCTGGCCAAATACACCCCATCCGTGTTGGGGAAACAGAGGCTAAGTCCATATTAAAGATGCAATGCTATACGCACCTTACCATGGTCCCATACCCATATTTTCATTGTTTTATGTTATAGTGATGCATTGTGGTATTGAAGATTAAGCATTATGGGGCAGTGTTTGAACAGGCAGTGTGTTACACAGTCAACACTTACAGGGTAGCAGCTGTTGTCCTGAAGAAATATTTCTTTGTACCCCTTTAAATGCTTTTGTTTGTTCCTTTTTTAAAGTAGGAATATTTATAACTGATATGGAGTTTAAACTGTTCTGAACTCAGTTTCATTTTATACCAAAAGTTAGTGCTGTGAATTGTCTGCTGATTTCTGGTAGTCCAACATCCCACCCCCCTCTGATAGTCCAACATTCCTCCAGTCCCCACACTCTACACACCCTATTACCTAATATTATACAATGTCACCTCCTTGTTTGGAATATAATTCTCAAAGGTTCAAGACAAAACAGAGGGGCTGTGGCTACCTACATCAAAATGTGGACTATTTTATCTCACAAAAAGTGGAAGAATACAAAGTAAAGCAAACAAAAACCTAAATAACAACAACACAAACATAACACAAAACTAACATCATTGTATAATAGCAATAACTGACAACTGGGTGTGGGTAATGCTAGATTTACCCACGGTTGGCTTTGTTTGGTCATGAGGGCTTCGCCCTCGTGACCATACCACGCCACCCGTGGGTAAATCCAGCATTACCCACACCCAGCCGTGGGTTATTGCTATAATAGCTATGCCGGATTTCTGACCTGGCTATCCTACAGGCTAATTACTGATAGCTGTGCAGAACTTCTGATTTAGCTACCCTATAGGCTAATTAATGATAGCTGTGTTGGACTTCTGACCTAGCCACCCTACAGGCTAATTAGTGACAACTGTGCCAGACTTTGGACCTAGCTACCCAAAAGCTAATTACTGATAGTTGTGCAGACTTCTGACCTAAATACCCTACAGGCAAACTGCTGATAGCTGTTGCAAACTTCTGACCTAGCTGCCCTACTGGCTAATTAGTGAAGGCTGTGCCGGTCTTCTGACCTAGCTATCCAACAGGCTAATTAGCTGTGCAGGACTTCTGATTTAGCTACCCTACAGGCTAATTAGTGATAGCTGTGTTGGACTTCTGACTCAGCCAACCTACAGGCTAATTACTGATAGCTGTTGCGGACTTCTGACCTAGCTACCCTACAGGTTAATTACTGATAGCTGTGTCAGACTTCTGACCTAGCCACCCTACAGGCTAATTAGTGATAGCTGTGTCGGACTTCTAACTTAGCTACCCTGCAGGCTAATTACTGATAGCTGTGCCGGACATCTGACCTAAATACCCCACAGACTAACTGCTGATAGCTGTGCCGGACTTCTGACCTAAATACCCCACAGACTAACTGCTGATAGCTGTGCCGGACTTCTGACCTAAATACCCCACAGGCTAACTGCTGATAGCTGTGCCGGACTTCTGACCTAGCTACCCTACAGGTTAATTACTGATAGCTGTGTCAGACTTCTGACCTAGCCACCCTGCAGGCTAATTACTGATAGCTGTGCCGGACTTCTGACCTAAATACCCCACAGGCTAACTGCTGATAGCTGTGCCAGACTTCTGACCTAAATACCCCACAGGCTAACTGCTGATAGCTGTGCCAGACTTTTGACCTAAATACCCCACAGGCTAACTGCTGATAGCTGTGCCGGACTTCTGACCTAAATACCCCACAGGCTAACTGCTGATAGCTGTGCCGGACTTCTGACTTAAATACCCCACTGGCTAACTGCTGATAGCTGTGCCGGACTTCTGACCTAGCTACCCTATAGGCTGTGCCAGCTATTGTACTACTTAACTCAAGTATGTTCCTTTTAAATTCCTTCTATGATATTTTTAATACATAAGGAGTTCCTGTACTGTCTGCATTGATATATTTTGTAGAAATTCAATTCTATACACTGAATTGATAAATACAGTTAGACAAAACCCTTGGATTACAGTCCGGTAACAATCTGGTGTTGGTTTTAGCTAGAATGTCAGTTGTATCTTTTATGTATTTAGTTGGTATGGCACACCAAAGAGAGTTTCAGGCCAGCTTCAGTAGGCAAACTGTTTGACAAGCCAAGACTTCATCAGCCACCTGAATGTCAGTCTTGGAAACGTGTAGCTGTGTCCAGAATTTGTCTGTTTGTTACATGATTTGTTTATACACTGCTTTTGTCTTGACATGCTTTTACTCTTACAATATATGCCCTTAATGATGAAAGAGTGTATTAATACTTATTACTGGTATGATGTTAGAAAAGGACAGTGTGAAAAAGCTTTCAGAAAAAAGGTACAGCTATGTCAGAAGCTAGGAAGTAATAAAGTATATGTCCCAATATGGAGCAAATGGTTATTTATGGTTCTACTTCAAAACATCTAAAACTCATAACATTGAATTTCATAACACTGAAAATGTATAGCATCAGGTAGTGCATCATCAGACATGTAAATGTTATAGTTTATTCCGTTAATCTTGTGGTATCACCATAAAATGTTGTAGTTTGTATTTATATAGTTATTATTTACATAGTGTACGAATTTATAGTATTTATATAATGTTTATTTTGCCACTCTGTAACTGTTTTTAGGCCATATAGGTAAGTGATTTAGACATTATGTGTACACTCTTTATGGTGATTGTGATACAGTGGGGTTAGGAAATTGACTTTTTCCCACTGTAGTGCGATCTCAGAGTTGGCATATTTAATTTAAGGGGGGGGGAGGGGCATGCCCCCCTGCAGAAATGTAGCAAAAAGTGTGTTTGTTTATTTGGCGTTGTTATATGGAGGAGGTATTTATATGTGCTTTGTAGTTTTCGATGTTATGATGCAAAGTTTCAGTGTTTTGAGTTTTCGATGTTATGAGTTTTAGATCTTTTGAATTTTCGATGTTATGGTCTTGCTGCTTTGAAATTAGATGTTATGAGTTTTCGATGTTTTGCAGTAAAACCTTATTTATACTTGAGACAAAGTAGAGAAACTGGGCTATACTAGCAAATTAAGTTGCTTCCAGAGTGTCATATGAAAGATAACAACTGGGCAAAGAACTTTACTGCAGATACTATGCAGTTAATTTTTATTTATTTATTTTATTTTATTTTGCATTTGTTAACTGGGATAGTCCAACTGGACACAGGTCCATTTTCAGTGGAGGCCCAGGGAGAAAAGCTCCACAGTAAGTACAATTTTATACAATATGTTAAAATACAGTATACAGAGAATTTTTAAACAATATGTTAAAATATAGTATACATAGGTAAGTATAGTGAAATATGTAGCATTGTTTTATAACTTTTCTGCCTTGTTTTAAATATAAAGTATTATTTTTTTAATTTAATATGTATTATAGGCTAAAACTTGCAGTTACACCTGTGAAAAACAGATTATGCTTTATAACTTTGCAGTACAAAGTCCTTTATCTGAGGGTATTGCATAATTATTTTGAATAAATCACTATCTTATTGCCAAATAGTTGTTGTTATACATACCATGATTAAGAGAGCATGCTCATTAAACAACTATAAGTCTGTTACTCCACCCTTGTGCAGTACATAATGGATGTGTTCAAAATAGCATATCTTTATCACCTTTGTACTATATGTTTGCAAAATACCCTTCCGAATTTGTTTGAGATGGAAGTGTATAATTTCTAGACCAAACTATTCTTGACAGAGAGTATGACTGGGTATTACTAAGTCCAATGCCTAGCATTACACCGAACTCCCTGATCTCCACACCAACAAGAAATATGGGTTAATCCTAAACACCCTTCCTGTCCCAGGAGTGATCACTGCCTAGAATCCCCCCTCCCCACACATATCCAAACACCTATCTGTGCCATTAGTCCTAGCTGCTCAACCAAGCTGTTCTCAGGGCAGTGAACAAAGTCTCTAAGACCCCAGAGCTCTTTTCAGCATCTCTCATTCCTCACTGTGTTAACCCACCCCTGCCATTCCTGTTATGATCGTTGTGTTCAGTTTGTCCTGCACAACTTGTCAAAGATTAGTATTCCTGGCCTTATTTCACTCACAATGTCAATAACTACAGTCACCACCATGTTTCCCACCAGAACAGTCTGTGGTTGGGGTGCATTACCCACTTGCACCTGGCCTTTTAGTGATTACAGTATCCTCCCTATCCTGTCACCCATCTCAGTACTAATTGGAGTACCCAGCATGCACTATCACCCATCCCTGCCCTTACAAATCGCAGAAGTGAATGCCAACAGCAGGGAAGTTCAGTGGCAAAATATCTATCTGATAAATTCAGGGATCAGTTTTGACTTCTAGTTTCTCTTTTTGAAGTGTGTGCATATTCTCCCTGTTGTCTGTGTAAGTGTGCCTCTACTACTCCAGTTTCCTCCCAACTTTCAAAAACATGTTTGACGAATGGCTACATTAAACTATGTACATATTGCATTTAACCTTGCCCTTTTAGACTAAGGTATAGCTGAAAAGTGTCTATGGATAAGTCCACTTACCTGTTTAACAAACATTAAATAAATAAATACCCAACCTACCCTTTCATCAATTTTAGCAGAGAATAGTGAGAGTTGATTATGCTGTTTTCATTCTCAGCAGTTATCTAAGTGCCTTGGTACTCCCTCATCGTCTCTGCTGGGACTAAAATGCTCTACTGACCCCACAGATATCCCACAAATGAGCTGTGAATCCTGGCTACTCTTTTACTGATCCCAGAAGTGACCATAGTACCCTGCCTATCTCCTTATCCTTAACTGCAGTGACCACAGTACCCTGCCTATCTCCTTACCCTTCCTGCAGTGACCGAAGTACCCTGCCTGTCTCCTTACCCTTCCCTGCAGTGACCACAGTACCCTGCCTATCTCCTTACCCTTCCTGCAGTGACCGAAGTACCCTGCCTGTCTCCTTACCCTTCCCTGCAGTGACCACAGTACCCTGCCTATCTCCTTAACCTTCCTGCAGTGACCGCAGTACCCTGCCTATCTCCTTACCCTTCCTGCAGTGACCAAAGTACCCTGCCTGTCTCCTTACCCTTCCCTGCAGTGACCACAGTACCCTGCCTATCTCCTTACCCTTCCTGCAGTGACCAAAGTACCCTGCCTGTCTCCTTACCCTTCCCTGCAGTGACCACAGTACCCTGCCTATCTCCCTAACCTTCCTGCAGTGACCGCAGTACCCTGCCTATCTCCTTACCCTTCCTGCAGTGACTGAAGTACCCTGCCTGTCTCCTTACCCTTCCCTGCAGTGACCACAGTACCCTGCCTATCTCCTTAACCTTCCTGCAGTGACTGCAGTACCCTGCCTATCTCTTTACCCTTCCTGCAGTGACCACAGTACCCTGCCTATCGTCTTACCTTCCCTGCAGTGAGTGCAGTACCCTGCCTATCTCCTTACCCTTCTCTGCAGTGACCGGAGTGCCCTGTCTATATCCTTACCCTTAACTGCAGTCACCACAGTACCCTGTTTATCTCCTTACCCTTCCCTGCAGTGACCACAGTACCCTGCCTATCTCCTTACCCTTCTCTACAGTGACCACAGTACCCTGCTTATCTCCTTACCCTTCCTGCAGTGACCACAGTACCCTGCCTGTCTCCTTACCTGTCCCTGCAGTGAGCGCAGTACCTTACCTACCCAATAACTCTTCACAGTACTGACTAAAGTATCTGCATATGGTCTTGCCCATCTCAGCAGCGATCAGTGTACCCTGCCTATGTCCTCTGCAATCCCAATAGTTATTAGAGAGCCCTGCCTGCTCCTTCATCCATCTCATTAGAGACCAGAGCACCTACCTGTCCCTCATCCAGCCTGACTGAGAACAACATATCCTATCTGCTCCCAACCCATCCCAGTAGAAAACAGAGTACCCTATCTGCCTCTCACCCATACCTGCAATGACTGGAGTAGCCCACCTACACCTTCACATAGCCCAGCAGTGATCAGATACCTTGTCTGCATCTGTCTATTGCAGCAATGATTAAAGTACACTACATGCTCCTCTCACCCATCTCTGCAGTGATTGGGGTACTGTGTTTAGACCTCTCATACATCCCAGCAGTAATCCATGATGGATTCATGACATTTGATCAAAACACCAAAATGCTGAAGCCGCAAAATATTGAAAATCTATTTAGTACAGGGGATAACTCCCCTGCACTCCTCGATGTGGGGGGGGGGGCTGTGACCCCCAAACCCCCTGTTAATTATACATACCAATTCTGGGGTTACACAACAGTGGGAAAAGGCAAATTTCATTTTCAATATTTTGTGGTTTTGACATTTTGGCATTTCAACATTTTATTGTTTCAATAAAATGTCATGAATCCATCCATGATCCCTGGCTACCCAATTACTGATCGCAGCAGTGATTTTTGCATGCTTCCAACCTCCTCATGCATCCTAGCAGTGACCAGAGTCCACTGTCTACTCTGCCATCTCTCATAGCAGTGACTGTAGCATTCTATTTCACCTGACCAAGCAGTGACCTGTGACAACTGCAGTGATTTGTGTACCTGCCTGCTTTACATGATTCTTACTCATATATTATTATGAATATACAAGGAACAGGAAACAGTAGCTGCATCTACGAGCAAGCAAATAGTCTGAGGTGGGACAATTGTCAGATGATTGGGGTGGTTGCTTCTTACATTTTTAAAGCAGAACAGCCTACCCAGCTGCACAAATAAAAGAGAAAAAAGCGACTATACAAAGATGCTGGCTGTAGCTTTCTCTTCATAAGTGCCAGTGGCTCAACGGGTAGCATACTTGTCTTTGGAGATAAAAGACCAGAAGGCTGTGGGTTCTACTCTAACCCAAAGTACCTGACTTAATTTTTCCAATACTGACATTGGAATGCAGCATAAGACGGATGCTGCACTTATAAATGTGTTATCCTTCAATTGAGACAATAAACCAGTCACATCTGCCCAAGTTGGTTGTAGCTTGGGTGGATACAAAAGATTCCACAGCTTTTATTGGAAAGAGTATGGGGTTCTGTACTTTTTAGTGACATATTCACATTTTTTTCATATTACTTAAAGGCAAGTGTCTATACAATGTTTGCATATATTTACACATATTATTCATATTTACATTCAATACATATACAGTTCATAGATCTCTATCCTGCCCACTATTTCCCCATAACCATTTTTTTATTTGATTTATACCATCAGAAAAACATTATTAAAAATAATCTTATCTGATCTTTCCCTCCATAACTCTTATACAGTCCAAAACATATTCAAATCCAAATTTGCCACAATTTCTTTTTAACATTTTACCCGTTGGATTTTACAATAAATTCTGGAATTTATCTTTTTTGTGTTTGGTGACTTCAGTGGAGTTTTTTGGTCAACAAGTATTTCTTGGTTCAACATTTTTATAATACTCATATAATATGTCCATGTTTATTTTATGTTCTTTGCTCAAGTACATATTTTTGCCTAAACATTCATATATCTTTAAACGCTTTTACATCCCACAAAAACATGCTCTGATGTTTCCATCTCTTTACAATCATTCCACAACCTTTCTTCCTTAGCTTTATAAAGCATTCGCCCTATCATGGGCAACTTACCTCAACATAACCTCCATAAAAAATAAAGTATTACACTTATACCACTCCCTTCAGTATGTGCTTTTTACTGTTTATTGCCATCCTCTTCCAACTTACTCCAAGGATCTAGAGAAGAATGTTCCTTCATTATTTCCTCATACCATGCCATCCTTTTTTTCATATTACATTCCCTTCTACATTTAATTTCCAAAAAAAAACTTTTATTTTGCCTTTCACATACTTGTTCATCATCAATCTTCCATATTATTATGCTCTTTCATATTTTGTCAGTAAAAATATACATTTTCAAACATTATTTTAACTATTATATCCTTAACGTTCCCTTACATCCTTCTACAGTTTAAAAATAAATTCAATGACACTATATGCACCACTAGATTAATCAGCCCTAAACCCCTTTATAAGGACTAATATATCAAATTCCCTTTTTAACAAGATTATGTGTAGATCACCATATCACAAAACGTAGCAATTGCTTTTCTTTTCTGGTAGAAAATATATAAACCACAGCTAAATATTCCAAATTTCCTAATATCACAGGGTTTGAGAGACTAATCATTTTCCTGAAATGACAACTTAAAAGTTCTTTAACTCACAGTACCCATAATTTCCTTTAATATGTTTTCTCTTTGCTCTTCAACTGCTCATTTCCCTGCCCCCTCCCCCACACCTTACACCTAGAATAGAAATCTCCTTCATGAAAAAATAAATCCCACCTATCTTCAGTACATTCCCCATTCCTCTACTCTTTTTTTTACTTAAACTTACCCTCCCAAGTAACACACCTACACCTTGCAATACCTCCTTCATCCATGCTTTACTCTTAACAATTATTACCAAATCATCTGCATAGAAAATATAGGAATGCCCACTCCCCCTTCTACAAAGTACTTTGCCGACAAAAATCTGATCACAACTTGCCTCAGAATATTATTCATAACCAGTCTGAATAACATCCCATTATTAGGACACCCCGGTCTAAGATCCTCTTTCACCTCAATTCTATTACTTGAATTTTAATTCAATAAAATTATTATTCTACTTTATAATAAGCTGATGTCATCAATTCCAGGAAATTCCCTTCTATCCCATACATCCTTAGTATATTCCAGAATGTTTTATATTCTGTACTATCAAAAGTCTTAATGACATCTGCAACCACCAATGCCACATCCCCAGGTTTCTTTAAATATTGTCCATCACTTTGCTAACAGTCTACTGTTTCCTACAATCCCATAAATTCCATACTCAACATATACCTCCAAACCCTTTTCAAATCTTCTCTATATTATTGTTATCAATATTTTATAATCAATATTATTCATAGTTATCAGAGTCCAACTATTTATCTCATACCTTTCTTCATTCTTCCAAATTAATCTAATCATCCCTTCACATACTGTGCTAATCAACTATTAATACTTCCAAAAACAGCTGCTTCAAATCTCTCTTCAATTCTTTATACATCCCATATCTAATTCCATCAACCCCTGGAACTTTATCAATATGAGCTAAGTTGAACATCTCATCCAACTCTTGCATGCCAATAACTTTACCTAAATCTTGCAAACACCTCTCACCCCATAGTTCCCCTTCCCGACACTCTTCCTCCTCCTTCTCCCTTCTACACAATTATCCATAAAATATCTTTCTATAATACCCATAATTTTATCTTGAGCACATTTCTCACACCCTGTCCCATCCTTCAAAACTCTTATTAAAATTTCTTTATTCTTACCATGTTTTGCTTAAAAAGGAGACACCTCTTCTTTCCTCCCTCTCAAATAATACTGCCGACTATATGATTGAAACATATCCCTCTGTTTATTCTTTTCACACAGTTCTCTCCTCTTTTCTAGTACATAATTTCTCCCCATTAATTCCTCCACAATTTCCAAAATCTGATAATACTTCTCTCTCTCTCTCTATTCATCCTTCTCGTTTTCTTTTTTATCCCAGTATAAACATTTCTATACCTTTTTCTTTAAATGCCAATTGCCACTCTGTTCCGATCACATAAAATCCCTCATTATAATATATTTTCCAGAACTGTAACATTTCTAAGTTAAACAACTCACAATCTGCTATATTACTAGTCATCGTTTAACCCCATTCCCTTCCCTAATATCCTTGTTATTTTCACCAACTCTACACATCCAAAAAAATCTGTAACCACAACCCCACTTTTAATTTATTCTGATTCCCTTGAAAAAAAAAGTAATCTATTTCCATCTGCATGTTCCCTCTAAAAACTGTATACACGTTTTCTCTCCCAACATATAACTGATCCATTTTCATTAACTTGCAAATCTTTTTAATATCTCATAATGCTTTCCTTTTTTAGGTTCATAGGTTCATAGGTTCATACTAGGCTATCTGCCCAAGGGCATTTATAAGCCTAGCCCATAGTTATTTGGCTTTCGCCACCCCTTTAGTTTGAATAAAACTATGCCTATTATTTTGCTGTGCCTCTGTCAAGCAGTGACACTGACGTAATCCCTGGGATATATCTGCGATCTCCCATCCATTGGTCAAGATTCCTCTTGAACAAGGCCAGCGAGGTGCTCTGCCTCACATGTACCGGGATTTTGTTCCACAGCATAGGGAGTCTCTGGGTGATGAATCTGTCCCTCCAGCACGTTCTATTAATAACCGTGTCAAGGTTTAAGTCTCCCGCCCTTGTGGTTCTGAGGGATCTAGATTTTTTGAGGTGAAGCATATTCATCAAATCTGGGTTTGACATGGCCTTATATGTCAGGCACAGGTCACCTCTGAGCAAGCGGTATGAGACTGAATAGAGCTGGAGTTCTTTCAGTCGGGCAGCATAAGACATATTTTTGAGACCCTTTATCCTTTTGGTGAGGAACTTTTGGGGCCTTTCCAGCTGCTGCAGGTGTCGGGTCAGATACATTCCGAATGGGGCATTGTACTCAATCATAGGTCTAATGAGTGATGAGTACAGGGGGACGATGACCTCCCTTGATCTAGATGTGAATCCCTTCATGATCAGGTGGGCAATGTAGAAGGTTTTCCTAACTACTTTAGCAACATGAGTGTCAGACGAAAGGCTACTGTCAACCTGGGTCCCCAGATCCCTGATGACTTCTTCTGTGTTCAGTGGATTGCCACCTATATGGTAGCTAGGGGTAACCTTGTTTTTCCCGAAGGGTATGACTATGCATTTCTTGGCATTTAACTTCAGGCCATGGCTCTGGCACCAGTTATCCATTTATGTGAGGCCCTTCTGAAGGATATCTGTGTCAGATGTGTTTTCGACTATGGCGCCCAGTTTGCAGTCATCTGCAAACTTTGTCAGCCATAACCCTCCTGCGTTTGCTTGTACTTCAGAAAAGTAGATGCCGAACAAGAGTGGACCCAGGACTGAGCCCTTTGGGACACCACTTGTGACAGGCTTTGAGTCTGACATGGCTCCAGCAACTCTGACCCTGTGGGTTCTGTCATTTAGCCAATTTGCAACCCATCTTGTGATGTATGGGTTTACATTCAAGCTGATGAGTTTTTCGATGATACCTGAGTGGGGTATTGTGTCGAAGGCCTTTGCCAGTTCAAGGTAGGCTGTATGGACTGCCTTTCCCGCATCAATGGCCTTGGTGACTGTCTCGAAAAAGTCAACCAAGTTTAAAAGGCATGATCTGCCTTTGACAAAGCCAAACTGGGTTGGATCCAAAGTCTGCAAGTTCCCTATGTCTTTATTTATGAGTTCCATTATGATCCTCTCCATGGCTTTGCAGATAAGGCTTGTCAAGCTAATGGGACGGTAATTTCCAGGGTCGGTGGAGGCACCGCCCTTGTGAAGTGGGACCACAGTCGCCGTGCGCCACTCCTTGGGTACGTATCCTGAGGTGAGGCTAAGATTAAACAGCTGTCCTAATTGCGGGTTTAATTCCTCGTTGAGTTCGTGGAGCACACAGCCGGGGACACCATCCGGTCCCATGGATGCTGTGTTTTTTGCTTTGGAGAGAGCAGTTCTCACCTGGGTGTTGGAGATGTTTGGGGGCTACAATCCTCTGGTATAGATATCTCTCCTTTTGGGGGGGAGGGGGGAGAAGTTTGCACTGAACCTGTCAGCCAGTATGTTGGCAATGTGTGTAGGTTCAGTAATCTTCACATCATTTTGAACTAATTCTGAGCATATCTGGGAGTTTCCTCCTAGGTTTCTAACATAGCTAAAGAAGGCCTTATGATTGTCTTTTGAGTCCTTGGCGATTTTTCTCTCAAAATTTGCCTTGGATGATTTTATGAGAGCTCTTAGTTTTTTACTTATAATGATCAAAGGTGTCTTACCTTTCAAGGATTTTGCTCTATCTTGTAGTAGCTTCCTCCTTTTGTTGTAGAGCTTGTTTATGGCTGGGGTCCACCAGACTGGACGCTTGCCTTTGGTACAAAGAGTCTTAGTTTTGTTTGGGATTGCCTGATCCATGCAGTCCTGTAGGTGCTGGTAGAAGGCATTTGTAAGTGATTCAGCGGTTTGAGTAATGTTTACCACTGGCTCAGGGGCCTTAAAGGAGACCACACTAGTTTTTAGAAGTGTGAAGTCGGCTTTTGAGAAGTTTTTCACTGTGGTCTTTTTATTTCAGGTGGGGCGGGATGAGGACCTCCAGCGAGATTAGTTTATGATCTGATCTCACCAGTGAGGGGTATACTTCTGGTGTTGAACATTGTGATCCCATGTTCGTGATGATGAGATCAAGTATGTTTTCTCCTCTTGTGGGGATGGTGACTAGTTGTTCCATGGCATTTCAGTTTATGAACTCCAGGAACCTTTGGGCTAGAGTGTTTGGGCTTGAGTAGTGTTCCCAGTCTATATTAGGGTAGTTGAAGTCACCTAGTATGATGGTGTTTGGAGATACATTTATCCCTCCAATGTTTTCAGGAAGGCCATGTGAGGTTCCTGAGTTTGAGAGGGTGGCCTGTAACATGCTACAAATTGCAGAGCAGTCTTGCCTATGGTTAATTGCACCTGGATGGTCTCCGATGCATCGTGCGTTGCCACCAACCTTGAGGTGTGGGTGTCCTTATGAATATGGACACCCCTCCTTTCCTGGTGTTGTCCAGATTTTGGGGCCGGAACGCATGATATGAGGTGAAACCTGATAGTGCTGGGGTGCTCTCAGGAGCCTTGAACCAGGTTTCTGTCACAGCACAGACATCGATGTTCTCCATACTGAGAAGGGCCTCGAGTGCGTGCATCTTGAGATTGAGACTTCTGGCATTGAGCAGCATTACCCTTAGTTTTTTCCTTTTTGTGTTCTAGGGTGGTAGGTTTAGAATTTGAGCCTTGCCTAAAAAGGCACTATGGGCGTGGCAAGAGCCTTTGCCAATATCCGGAAGCCTAGGGGTGACAGGTGCAAGCCGTCCCTTGCGAAGCAGTGTGGCTTGTCCAGCATGTCATCCCAGGCAGACAGACATATGATTCCCTTTGAATGACACCAGAATTTAAGCCAATTATTAAAGCTGATCATCTTATCACTGTATTGTGGCATCATTCTAGGTGAAGGTAGGACACTGCTCAAGGTCAGGGTCATACCTGCCTGGGCTACATAATCAGAGAGCTCCTCAATGTCTCTTTTCATGTAATCCAAGGAGGTACGTCTCAGGTCGTTGACACCAGTGTGGACAATGACTGAGTCGTACTTGTACCTGCTGTTGAGAGACCTGAGTGCTTGCGTTATGTGGCGGATTCTAGCGCCCGACAGGCAGCTTACTGTGACCTTCTCCTTACTCAGTCTGGTGAGCGGGACGTCAGTGTGTCTGACTATGGAGTCACCTATGACAAGTATGTTTGGTGTTGTATTTGGCCTTAAGGGCAGTGACTGCTTTGCACACTGATTTTGTTGTTTATGTGTTGTTTGTGTGGTGTATTGAGTTTGCAGTTGCTTGGGTGTCTGCTTTGGAGGCCTCTGCTGTTTAGGTAAATTTTTACTCAGAGCCTCCGAGTATGTCTTAGTGTGTTTATGTGTTTGATTCAGTGGTGTGGTTGAGTTATGTGAGACTGGTATTGTGGTGTGTGTAGTTGCCTTCTCCTCCTGCCTGGTCTTGCCAGTCCTGAGTTGAGAGAGCTCAGCCTCCAGTCTAGCTAAATAGCTGCATCTCTCACAAGTGTTAGTGTTACGTGGGAGGAGGAGAGGGTTGTCCGTGTACATGAGGCAATTGTAACATTGTCTCAGAATTCCCAGATTCACCAACTGGGCAGGAGAGGACACCAGCATCTGACCCTTTGACATGCTAGAAAGAATTATGAGTTGGTATGAGACAGAAAAGTAGTGGGCTTAGCAGGGGAGTGGGCACTCCTGGGGGGTTTTGCTAGTGAGAGATTTGTATAATATAGGAGTGCTTGACCTGCAAAGAGAATGCTTATAAGACAAGGGATATGCTTATAAGACAAGTGCTGAGCTTTTTGAGAAGAAAAAGCTATTTGGAACAAGTGCTGCACTTTTTAGTGTAGGTGTAACTGTTTAGGTTCCTAACAGAGCAGTTCTAAGGGAAAAATTGAAGAACAGACTTTCTGGAGCCAGAAAGAGTTTAACCTTGTTTAACCAGCGCTGCCCGATGCTGCTCTAGAGGTAAATGATCTAAAACTATTTAAAATTAAGTGCAAACAGGAAATTCAGCAAACAGCTTTTGGTTGTGCTCTAAATACAGCTACTAATACAGAAATCAAGTTTAACAAGCCAGAAAATGCTCAAGCTAGGCAGCTATGCAGAAAAACTTAGCAAATAAACAGAAAAAAAATACTTAAAATCTCAAAAGTGGCTCCCTTCTTCTCTCAGCGTTTTTTCCTCTTGGAGGGTGCTTCACCAACAGCCAACAAGCCTGAAAAGACGCCCAAACCACGAGGCAACTAGGTTTTAAGAGAGGAAGATGAAGGAGTTATGGAAATTACCCCTAGTGGCCAATAAAACTACAGTTTCAAGTCAGTAACCACCTCCCCCTAATATCATAATTTCAATCTCTTCCTATAATTACCTATCCATTAAGAGTAACATATGGTAATAAATGCTCAAAGTTTCTCTGTCCTTTGGTGTTGTACCATAACATTCCCCTCCTACTAAAAACTCTATCACCATCTCCCTCCCACTTTTAATAATTAGCGAATCCATCAATCTAATTTCCAAAGTACTGCAACCCCTGTAATCTATCTACCCCAAAACTCTATACAATCTTACCAACACACCTTTTCATCAGTCATTTTTTTCATTTTGTTCTAGAAAATGAATATGTAACAAAACAATAATGTTCTGATTATGTGTACCACACCACTCTAATATGCACAACCTCTTACCTAATTTTGGATACTGTTAACAGAAGGAAGACTGACATGTCCACTTCCCTTTCTTTTTAACTTTTAATGAAGGATTGCATCATTTTCTTTTTCTGTTCTTACCCTTTCCCCAGTAGAATTTTTCTTTACCATCTCTTTCCTTTGCACCTCTAATTTTTTTTCTGTTCCCCCTCTTCCCTTAAAATTGTATATTTATATTTTGTAACTTACTTCCTTCCCTTGCAAACCTATTTGCATTTTCATCAAAATCTCCTTAGTAACTTCTTCTTCAGTCATATTTTCTTTTTCTTCCTCGCTCATTCTTTCATCTTCCTCGCCCATCAACTGTTTCTGTCCCTTTGCATTTAAATTTCTCAAAATTCTTTATATTTTCTACATTCCATTGGGCAAGCCAGTGAGGAATATCCCATCCTCGCATTGCTGACACTATCTTTTATCACATTGTCTAATTAAGTGAACTGTATCTCTACAAAAAAAGAAAAAGCCTTTGGTTGTCTTACAGTATCTCAAGATAAAGCTGTAACTTGAAATAAACACCATTAAACACCATGCTGTATAAATAGAAAATATTTCAGTTCTCTACTTTCAGAATTACTTGACATTCCTAACCCCTATTCCACGTATTTCTCTAATCTTTTTAATGCTTTTCTGTATTTCTATCTAAAAATCATAAACATGATTTTCTAATAAATTATCAGTTCTAAACTGTGTATGTAATTTTGTAAATATTTACAACCTTTGTAATAAAAATACATACTCATTCTAAGGATATAATTCCTTTTCTTATAAATTTATAAACATTTTTGCTATTGATATATATAAGAATGTATATCCGGCCTTTTAACCCCATAGGGGTTATTAACTCATCCCATATAAAATATCTGTTAATGATAGCTGAAATCCTTACCACAAGACATAGCAAGTTTTACAAAGTATGGTCATCTTTCTTCCATGTACTTTCTCTTAATCTAACAGTCTCATCATAGGTCCTTTCCCTACTTATTGACTGCAAGCCGCCTTTCTCACATCAGGTAGCACCACCAACTCCATCCTTCTGTGTTTCCAAATCCTAAAAATGTCTGTCAGTTACTTCTCCCCAAAACGTGGCTGAATCCTTTCCATTAATTTAATCATCCTTTCTGTGTCCAGTGTCTGATTGTATTTAATTTACTGAAACCCACTGAAAATCACTTGTATCATGATCGATTTCCATGCCACTCAACATCACAGTCTTATCCACAAAGCCTGTTTCCTTCTCATAATTCTCAATATTTTCCGCACAAAACATCACCTCATCATCAATTACTCTGTACCTCCATCTTATCCTCCTCCCCAGCAACCTCTCTGCTAGAGAAACAGGAAGCAGAGTACCAAATAGAGGAAGTTCTCATGTACCATGGCCAAAGTTTCTATAATCATATAAATATCCCCTCAAGTTCCTCCTGCAAAGAGTCTGGTAGTGGGTCTAAGCCAGTCAACAAATTGTAAATAAATAAGTTAGTAAACAAATACAATGAAACCTATGAGGGAATAGAAATAATCCTGCAAGTTACAAAGAACTTTATGCCAGTTTACAGTTTCTTGGTAAACTGATGTGCGACAGTATTTCACTGATGTTGCCACATAAGCACTTTAAAAAGGATGTTAGAGATCTTCCACACTTTCATTTTCAAGCTGAGACTTACCCTAGTTACAATCATAGCCTTCAGTTCTGCAGACCCTGACAAGACTATGGCTAATACCAAAAATTATTTTATTTTAGTCACTAAAAGGTACAGGCTCTGTGACATTGAGTGGCTTTCCTCTCGCCACTAAAAGATGACTTTCTAATAACCCATGCACGTCATATGAACTTGATCTCTTAGTATCACAACATGACTCTAGAAATGTGGAAAAGGAAGGGAATATTAATACTTCTTCTAAGAAACCAAGGTATACAACTGTACTTACTGCATGTTTTTACTGATAATATAAATGGAAAGATTTGTGTCATTTCCCAAAACTGCAGTGTTGAAGATAGGCAAGTTATAACATGAACTGCTTTTTAAATGAATGTTTTTCACAGAAATAGTGAGTAAAACATAAAATAGTCATTCTGCTTTGGCAGTGTAATATGTTCAAGAGCTATACAATTAAGAGAACTTCCAGAAGGGAAAATCCCATAAACTGTTTTTTCTTCATTGGAAGTTGTGTCTTAGTTTGTCAGACCCATATGTCACAAGATGGGTTGCAAACTGGCTTAAGGACAGAACCCACAGGGTTAGAGTTGCTGGCGCTGTGTCAGACTCCAAGCCGGTCACAAGTGGTGTCCCACAGGGCTCGGTCCTTGGCCCCCTATTGTTTGGCATCTACTTCTCAGAAGTACAGGCCAACATGGGAGGACTTTGGCTGACAAAGTTTGCAGACGACTGCAAACTGGGCGCCATAGTGGAAAGTGCATCGGACACGGATATCCTTCAGAAGGGACTCATGGAAACAGATAGCTGGTGCCAGAGCCATGGCCTGAAGTTAAACGCCAAAAATGTATAGTCATACCCTTCGGGAAAAACAAGGTAACCCCAAGCTACCATATAGGTGGCAATCCACTAAGCACAGAAGAGGTTATCAGGGACCTGGGGACCCAGGTTGACAGTGGCCTTTCTTTTGACACTCACATTGCTAAGGTGGTTAGAAAGACCTTCTACATTGCCCACCTGATCATGAAGGGATTCACATCCAGATCTAGTGAGGTCATTGTTCCCCTGTACTCTTCACTTATCAGACCAATGATCGAGTACAATGCCCCATTCGGGATATATCTCACCAGACATCTGCAGCAATTGGAGAGACCCCAAAAGTTCCTCACCAAAAGGATAAAGGGACTCCAAAATCTGTCATATGCTGCCAGATTGAAGAAACTCCAGCTCTATTCAGTCGCATACCGTCTGCTCAGAGGTGACATGTGCCTGACATACAAGGCCATGTCCAACCCGGAATTAATGGACATGCTCCACCTCAAAAAATCCAAATCCACCAAAACCACTAGAGCAAGCGACTTAAACCTTAGCACGGATATAAATAGGACGTGCTGGAGGGATAGATTTATCACTCAGAGACTCCCTATGCTGTGGAATAAAATCCCGGTCCATGTGAGGCAGAGCACCTCGCTGACTCTGTTCAAGAGAAATCTAGACCTGTGGATGGGAGATCGTAGGTTTACCCCAGGAATCAACTCTGTGTCACTGCTGGACAGAGGCACAACAAACTAATGGGCACAGTATTTTTTCATATAAGGGGTGGCGTAAGCCACAATAATTTGGGCTAGGCTTATAAATGCCTTAGGGCAGATAGCCTAGTATAAACCTATGAACCTATGAACCTATGAACCTAAGATGTTAATTCTGTGTATGAGAGAAGAGTGTCTAACACTCTGCTATGTATTGTTCCGGGGGAGGGGAGAGTCTGGTTTTCCTTACAGCTCACTGAATTTTTTGTTATACCAGAATTTATGTTTCCTGCATTTCTATAAAAAATGTAACCATGCATTAACCTTAACAGTCTAGTTTGTCAGTAAATACTTTTTGTGTTTAGTACACCATGATCATTTCTTGACTTGATATAGAACTTAAACTTTTTTTTTGTACCTAAAGAATTCACCTGAGCAAATGGAAATACCTTCACAAGTAAAACATAAAGTACAGTAACAGCTACACAAATGTTTAATTATAATTTTCATAGCAAATATACAGTAATTAGGGTGTAAATACATGGCAAAAAAGAACTTAGCAAGACAGTAGCCCATAAAGAAGCAGTCAGATGGTAAGAAACAGAGGCAAAAACTAGAGATATTAATGTGTACCGAGATCTGCTTACCTTCTAAAATGTGCAAGGAAAACTTTCCAGTCATATTACCAATTACCTGTGCATTAAACCTGTTCTCTGTACAAGTAAAATTAAATCTACCCAGGCACTGACTGCATCACAAATAAGTTAAAGGATAGCCTCAGAACAGTTCCCCAATGCGAAACATGGCTTTTTCTTCTTCTGCTGTGAGTGAAAAACTTGAACAGCACCCTAAAAATAAAAATGGCCCTTATTATAAGTAAAACATAGAGTATTATGACAAGGTTTCTAGTCATAACCAAATTGTTATAGGCTTGAGAAATTAATTATACACATTCAACTCAAGACTGAAGCCTGAAAAGTGAATGTATGAAATTCATTCCAAAAACACATAAGAAAAAACAGTTATGATTGGAGACCCAACCATAATTCTCTATAATCCAGAGGTGACATTAGAAATTAGGAACAGGAGCATATCAGGTCACCAAGGGTAGCTCTGATGAATGTAAAATGTTCAAACAGTGGATTTTGCCTTTTTCTCCACTGTTGTGTGACCTCAGAGTTGGTATAAATAAATTGGGGGGGGTATTAGGTGTGTCCCCGATTCAAAGGGAGTATGGGGGGCCTTCCCCTTTAAAAAGCCTTTCTCAGATATTCACTGAAGGTAGTTTCAGTGAATAGTTATCAGATTTTTTCCATTTGCCAAATCTAACTTCAGCAAGTCAACATGAATTTGTCGGTAGTATCCATTAAAAAAAATATGTAACAGAGCAGACCACATCCTATCATCCCATCTTACAGCTTTTAAAACTCTTGGCTGATTAGCAGTGCACTTCTCTTTTTGCTGCTACTTTTGTAGAGGTATGGCTGCCATTTGTGTAGCAGTGTGAGGTATTTTACAGCTTTTAAAGCTGTTGGTTTTCTGAGCATTTTATTTTGGGATCAGTGTGTATGGCAGCATGAGATGTGTTTGGTATTTGCTTGGTTATAACAATGAGGTCCATACAAGAACATCACAGTGAGCATTTTATAGTAATGCTTTTACATATTACTCCCACTCATACCTCTCAACTGTACAGATTTTTACAGAATGTCCAGATTTTGCCTCATATTTTTGGTCCATTTTTTCTAAAATTACGTTTTTCTTGCAAATTAGTGGTAAATCATTAAAGACTGAAGTTAGAAAATAATGACAGATATTTGAGTTTCAGACTTCATACCCTTCAGAAAATTCATCCTAGTGCAAAACCTGTTATTCTATTTACTTTCTAAGTTTGTAAGAGCAATATTTAAAAATGTTCCCTATTTTTGAGCCTTTGTCCCACTTTTATTGACGGCTTTGTCCAGATTTCTTGCTCTAAGAGGTTGAGAGGTATGCTCTCACTATAGCAAAGTTATTTTTCTCTCAATTATAGATGGTAATCAGCATTCTCAATGTATTACAACATTATTAAATACTGTTTCTCTGACTACTATGCTCTTTATACACAAACACACAGTGTTCATAATTTTGATTATAACTGTTTGCTGGTAATCAAAAAGCATACCCGTAATTTTATTTTTTCTTTGGGGAAAGGTCTTTTCAGGCTATCATAATGGTCTTTGTTACTCACTGTCTGAAGAAATAATAAATAAATAGGTATGGTGTATTTAGGAATTTCAGCCAAGTATGGCAAAGAACCACAGCACAGTTAAGGTACAATATACATTATTGATTGTGATGTAAAGAAGCCTGTTAAGGTACAGTATGCTTTACCAATTATGGTGTAAAACAGCATGTTAAGGCAAACTATACCTTTATCAACTGCAGTGTAAGGAAGCATGTTAAAGTCCAATATACCTTATTGTTTGTGGTGTAAAGAAGTGTGTTAAGGTACAGCATGCCTTACTAATTATGGTATACAGAAACATGTTAAGGTATGCTATACTGGGTCTATATTATATTCTCGAATGTCGACAATGTAGAATCTGACATTGTCGACACGAGAATATCGAACACTCAGAATCTCGAGCATTTAAAAAAAAAGAAAAGAATAAAAGTACCCTAATGGGTTTAAGCAGGGGAGCAAGCACCCCTGCACCCCCCCACACCCCGCTACTTAAATATACCAACTCCAAGACCGCACTACATTGCAGTAAATGGAAATCTCCCCTTAGGGAGATTTCCGTTTACACTCTTGAGATTCTAAGCATTCGATATTCTCATGTTGACAATGTCAGATTCAACATTGTCGACATTCAAGAATATAATATAGACCCACTATACCTTACCAATTGTGGCATAAGGAAACATGTTAAGGTACACTATACCTTACTAATTGTGGTATAAGGAAGCATGTTAAGGTACACTATACCTTACTAATTATGGTATAAGGAAGCATGTTAAGGTACACTATACCTTACTAATTGTGGTATAAGGAAGCACATTAAGGTACGTTATAACTTACCAGTTGTGGTATAAGGAAACATGTTAAGGTGTACTATACCTTACTAATTATGTTATAAGGAAGCATATTAAGGTACAGTATGCCTTACTAATTGTGGTATAGGGAATCACGTTAAGGTACACTATACCTTAGTAATTGTGGCATAAGAAAGCACATTGAGGTACACTATACCTTACCAATTGTGGTATAAGGAAGCACGTTAAGGTACATTATAACTTACTAATTGTGGTATAAGGAAGCATGTTAAGGTACACTATACCTTACCAATTGTGTTATAAGGAAACATGTTAACCATGCTAAGGTACAGTCATCGGAAGATGCACACAGGTGGATTATATCTTATGTAGGAGGGCCAGTTTGAGGGAGAATGGAGACTGTAAAGTGGTGACCGGGGAAAGTGTAGTTAGGCAGCATAGGATGGTGGTTTGTAGGATGATGTTGGTGAGCAAGAAGAGGAGGAGGAGTGTAAGGGCAGCACCAAGGATCAAATGGTGGAAATTGAAAAAGGGTAATTGTGAGGTGGAGTTCAGGGAAGAGTTAAGACGGGCACTTGGTGGCAGTGAAGAGTTACCAAATTGCTGGATAACTACAGCAGAGCTAGTAAGGGAGACTGCTAGAAAGATGCTTGGGATGACATCTGGACAGAGGAAGGACGACAAGGAGACATGGTGGTGGAATGAGGAAGTACAGGAGAGTATACAGAGAAAGAGGTTGGCAAAGAAGAAGTGGGATTGTCAGAGAGATGAAGAAAGTAGACAGGAGTATAAGGAGATGAGGTGCATGGCAAAGAGAAAGGTGGCGGATAAGGCATATGAAGAGTTGTATGAAAGGTTGGACACTAAGGAGGGAGAAAAGGACCTGTACCGATTGGCTAGACAGAGGGACCGAGCTAGGAAAGATGTGCAGCTGATAAGGGTGATAAAGGATAATGAGGGAAACATACTCACAAGCGAGGAGAGTGTGTTGAGCAGATGGAAAGAATCTTTGAGGGGTTGATGAATGAAGAGAATGAGAGAGAGAGAAGGTTGGATGATGTGGGGATAGTGAATCATGAAGTGCAATGGATTAGCAAGGAGGAAGTAAGGATAGCTATGAAGAGGATGAAGAATGGAAAGGCTGTACATCCAGATGACATACCTGTGGAAGCATGGAGGTGTTTAGGTGAAATGGCAGTGGAGTTTCTAACCAGATTGTTTAATGAAGTCTTGGAAAGTGGGAGGATGCCTGAGGAATGGAGAAAAAGTGTTTTGGTACCGATTTTTAAGAAAAAGGGTGATGTGCAGAGCTGTAGTAACTACAGAGGGATTAAACTGATCAGTCACAGCATGAAATTATGGGAAAGAGTAGTGGAAGCTAGGTTAAGAAGGGACGTGATGATTAGTGATCAGCAGTATGATTTCATTCCGGGAAAGAGCACTACAGATGCGATGTTTGCTCTGAGAGTGTTGATGGAGAAGTGCAGAGAAGGGCAGAAGGAGTTGGATTGTGTTTTTGTAGACTTAGAGAAAGCATATGATAGGTTGCATAGAGAGGAGTTGTGGTATTGTATGAGGAAGTCGGGAGTGTCAGAGAAGTATGTAAGAGTGGTACAGGATATGTATGAGGGTAGTGTGACAGCGATGAGGTCTGCGGTGGGAGTGATGTATGCATTTAAGGTGGCGGTGGGATTACATCAAGGATCAGCTCTGAGCCCTTTCTTATTTGCAATGGTGATGGACAGGTGGACAGACAAGATCAGACAGGAGTCACCATGGACTATGATGTTTGCAGATGACATTGTGATCTGTAGTGAGAGTAGGGAACAGGTGGAGGAGACCCTGGAGAGGTGGAGATATGCTCTAGAGAGATGGGGAATGAAGGTCAGCAGGACTAAGACAGAATATATGTGTGTGAATGATAGGGAGGATAGAGGAATAGTGAGGATGCAAGGAGTAGAGGTGGTGAAGGTGGATAAGTTTAAATATTTAGGATCAATAGTTCAGCGTAATGGTGAGTGTGGAAGAGAGGTGAAGAAGAGAGTACAGGCAGGATGGATTGGGTGGAGAAAAGTGTCAGGAGTGATTTGTGACAGACGAGTACCAGTAAGAGTGAAAGGGAAGGTCTACAAGAGGGTAGTGAGACCAGCTATGTTATATGGGTTGGAGACAGTGGCACTGACAAAAAGGCAGGAGTTAGAGCTGGATGTGGCAGAGTTAAAGATGGTAAGATTTGCACTGGGTGTGACGAGGGTGGACAGGATTAGGAATAAGTATATTAGAGGGTCAGCCCAGGTTGGAAGGTTTGGAGACAAAGCCAGAGAGGCAAGTTTAAGTTGGTTTGGTCATGTGCTGAGGAGGGATGCTGAGTATATTGGGAAAAAAATGCTAAGGCTGAAGCTACCAGGTAACAGGAAAAGAGGAAGGCCTAAGATAAGGTTTATGGATGTGGTAAGAGAGGACATGTAGGTGGTTGATGTGACAGAGCAAGATGCAGAGGACAGGAAGAAATGGAAACAGATGATGTGATGTGGCGACCCCTAATGGGAACAGCCGAAAGGAGATGATGATAATGATGATTAAGGTACACTATACCTTACCAATTGTGTTATAAGAAAGCACGTTAAGGTACACTGTACCTTACCAATTGTGGTATATGGAACTACGTGAAGGTACACTACACCTTACCAGTTGTGGTATAAGGAAGCACGTTAAGGTGCACTATAACTTACCAATTGTGGTATAAGGAAGCACGTTAAGGAACACTATACCTTATCAATTGTGTTATAAGGAAGTATATTAAGATGTACTATACCTTACCAATTGTGTTATAAGGAAAAATGTTAAGATACAGTATGCCTTACTAATTGTGGTATAAGGAAGCATGTTAACGTACACTATACCTTACCAATTGTGGTATAAGGAAGCACGTTAAGGAACACTATACCTTATCAATTGTGGTATAAGGAAGCACGTTAAGGAACACTATACCTTATCAATTGTGGTATAAGGAAGCACATTAAGGTACTCTATACCTTACTAATTGTGGTATAAGGAAGCATGTTAAGGTACAGTATGCTTTACTGACTGTGGTGTATGGAAGCTTTTAAATATAAAATAATGCCTTAGGTAAATTTTAATACATGTTGCTCCATATTACAGAAAAATGAGGTGATTACTTCAACTCAAACCAAGCCAAGAAGAAACTTTGCAGTGTAGAGGGTGTGAAGTTCCCTCCTTGAATTATGTTATGCACCTAGTTCACTAATAAAAATTGAACTGTAAAATACGTACTACAAAATAATAGAATAGAATAGAAAATAATAGTTAGTTCACAGTTGAGTTAAAAATGAAATATCCTTTATTGAAACAGACAAACAATCCTAGTTGAGTATAATGAAAAGCATCAAAAACATTCATTTTTTATGCATAATTAGGTTATTTGGAGCAAAGGAGTCGTTACATAGCATGGTTCTGTTCAGACCAATAAAAGCAATAAAAGCACTAAACTCATTCCCTTAACCAAGTCCCCCTTCCTCCTTAACACCATAGTGTAAACTGAGAGTGTTCTACCTTAGAACTGAAACTAAAAAGCTAGAGACAAATTAAAATATATAAGAACAGTTTTATCCATCCATCCATCCATCCATCCATCCATCCATCCATTCATCCTCAACCCCTTTTCCCATTTTGAACATATAAGGACAGTTTAACACTTTATATAGGCTAACCTTCTAATCCAAACTTTATTAAGAAACTAATCCAAACAGCCAATAGTGCTGGTGTCAAACGGCCTTGAACAGAACACTTCACTGGTAATCACCAACAGAATTGTATAATGAAAGGAAACCCTTCACAAAGTCACTCCAACTAATCAGACTTCCAAAAATCACCACGCTAATGCTAGCAATGTGGAGCAGTAAATCCTTTAATACACAGTGAGCGCTTTCGCCATGCGGCTTCTTCAGACTGTTATACAATGGTAAAAATTCTAACAGTTACATATATAACACATACCCTCACCCCATTGGTTTAAAAAACTCATCACATACATTCAAAATGTAAGGCAATTAATTTTGTCAACAAAGCACTCATGCAGAGCTATCCGCTTCGTACTAGCAGAAATGTAATCCCCAATCCCATAAAAACATCCTATATCAACTTCTTGTAAAAACATCATTTCATTTTAGCAGCAGTAATACAAAAGAAGAAATAAATACGACAAACCATCAATAAAAATGCGACAAACCATCCATAAAAACATTCAAATGAAACTGCAGCATTGTCCTAATACAATAAGAGCAAAAAATAAAAAATAAACAGTGTGAAGGTACTTGATAAATTCACATGTAACAAGAGTTGACTCCAAATCGAACTAACCTACACTAAACAGGGTGTGTATAAGTATGAATGAATTAATCCTATACTTACTCATGCTTGACCATCCTACCCTTAAAAAACCTTAAAAACTTCTAACGTTGTAAGAAAAGCTGCTTCTTCCTTTTAGCAGCGACTACACTGGTAGCACGCTGAACCGTGTCGCTCAAGGGTACGACGTCAGCTTACCCTTAAAGGGAAATATGCTTCAGATTCTCGCATACTAATAGCATATTCTGAGGTTATTACCTCAACTCCGATCGGAGTTTTATGAACGTTAAAACGTACCTATTTAACACACATAACACACTAACATAAAGAAAAGCGATTCCTTAAAAGTGTTTTTCAAAAAGTATATATACTTCCTATTAAAAAGGTATCTAAAATACATGCGGTTGGTTCATATGGTGTCAACATATCTAAACATTGAAATCCATTAACTTGACATCTGTAAAGCCTCGGCTAGGACCACCTGGGATAGGATCGGGAAATGGAACGAAAACGTTACCATCGATCCAGGCATAGCTTACACTCTTACCGTGTGCTAAATATTAAGGTACGCGTGCATTGCAGCTAACAGAATGGCTTGCAGCCGCATATCCACACGTCTTGCAAGCAATACCGGTCATATGTCAACAAATGGTCAAATTATACTTGATGTTACTACTGCAACTGACCATACAAGGGTCACAATATGTGCTACCTGAAAACTTGGCATACACAGCTGGGAATATAGGAACAGGAAGTGGACAATGGAAAGGAAAACATGTACGGAGGGGCGGGAAGCAGGGAATGGGGAGGAATGAGGAGACGAGTTAAGGGGGTGTGTGAAGGGGGGGAAAGAGGAGGAAAAAAGGCAATAGTAAAGACTGATGAACGAATAGGCAAGGAGTAGGAAACAACAAACGAACTGTGAATACAGCTGGGAATATTGGAACAGGAAGTGGACAATGGAAAGGAAAACATATACGGAGGGGCGGGAAGCAGGGAATGGTGAGGAATGAGGAGACCCTCTAAGGGTAAGCTGACGTCGTACCCTTGAGCGACACGGTTCAGCGTGCTACCAGTGTAGTCGCTGCTAAAAGGAAGAAGCAGCTTTTCTTACAATGTTAGAAGTTTTTAAGGTTTTTTAAGGGTAGGATGGTCAAGCATGAGTAAGTATAGGATTAATTCATTCATACTTATACACACCCTGTTTAGTGTAGGTTAGTTCGATTTGGAGTCAACTCTTGTTACATGTGAATTTATCAAGTACCTTCACACTGTTTATTTTTTATTTTTTGCTCTTATTGTATTAGGACAATGCTGCAGTTTCATTTGAATGTTTTTATGGATGGTTTGTCGCATTTTTATTGATGGTTTGTCGTATTTATTTCTTCTTTTGTATTACTGCTGCTAAAATGAAATGATGTTTTTACAAGAAGTTGATATAGGATGTTTTTATTGGATTGGGGATTACATTTCTGCTAGTACAAAGCGGATAGCTCTGCATGAGTGCTTTGTTGACAAAATTAATTGCCTTACATTTTGAATGTATGTGATGAGTTTTTTAAACCAATGGGGTGAGGGTATGTGTTATATATGTAACTGTTAGAATTTTTACCATTGTATAACAGTCTGAAGAAGCCGCATGGCGAAAGCACTCACTGTGTATTAAAGGATTTACTGCTCCACATTGCTAGCATTAGCGTGGTGATTTTTGGAAGTCTGATTAGTTGGAGTGACTTTGTGAAGGGTTTCCTTTCATTATACAATTCTGTTGGTGATTACCAGTGAAGTGTTCTGTTCAAGGCCGTTTGACACCAGCACTATTGGCTGTTTGGATTACTTTCTATTTTACCTGCTGGTGTTACATCCTATGCTCAGGGGTTACATTTGACTTTTTTATATATTGATTGTTTTTACTCCTGGACTGTGGATATGGCCGACAATGCTACCTCAAACATTGAGCTACCGTATGTACCGCAAACTGTACAACCTAGTGATGGGTTGGGACGGTTCCATGCTTGTGTGACTGGTGGGGAAAACTTACTACTTTCTTATGAGCCGGATTTTGGCTCAGTAAATACTGCTAATAATAATGAGAACTTTTTGAGTTTGTCTAATGACTTACAAGTACTAGAAAATGAGACAATTAAGCTGAAAAAGTTGCAAGTCCAAAGACAGTACTTTGAAGCATGTTTGGATAAACAGATCATTCCACGTGGGTTACGTATTTTAAAAATGCCAACTTCAGGTGACTCTTTACCGGACCTCTTATATGAATGGCAACAGCTCAACATTGAGCTTAGTAATAACTATATGAAGTTGTTAATCAGGTTCCACTTACCTGAAGAGGAGAGTCTTAGATTAAGAGTCAATGATCTGTATGATAAAATTATCAAAAAGTATGTGAATGTAAATGTTGGTATTAAGATTGAAAGGATAATAGATAATGTTATGGTTTATGAAAGAAGATTGATTGAGCAAAAGAAGAACAAAATTATGAGGGACCTAAGGGATTTTAGGAATTCGAATGTATTTACATGGCCCAGAGATAGGCCTACTCTGGTCAACAACAATGGCGGTTATAGTCCTACACCAGGGAAAGGGCCTCAATATAACTTTAATGTAAATACAATGGAAGGAAATGTTTCCAATGGTGAGAATGGTGCTGATAAATCAGTTACATCTAGACCAATCAATGGTACAAGCAGTTCTGATATTAATTTAAGAAGGAATGTCTCATATACTGAAATTGTTTTTCAGGAAGATGAGCATGGGGGTAGATTAGATAATTCTACCACCAGGGGGAATAATGAGTTTGTGAGAGAAGGAGTAGACACACATGCCATCCAA
Source organism: Protopterus annectens (assembly GCF_019279795.1). Classification (NCBI taxonomy): domain Eukaryota; kingdom Metazoa; phylum Chordata; order Ceratodontiformes; family Protopteridae; genus Protopterus; species Protopterus annectens. The sequence goes on along the minus strand of NC_056735.1, from coordinate 150,255,039 downwards.
TCCCCGTCTGACCCTACAAGTGTGAGCAGCATGAGGAAGCCAGATGAAGTTGTGGTCAGAAGAAAGGTCCCCCCTAGCAATAACAATACCCCTTTCCCTATAGCACAGAAGCAACAACAAGGGAGAACCAGATCGATGAGCAGGGGCAGACAGAAGAGGAAAGGTTCAGGAGGGGAACAACAAGGGCCTACCCTGAAAAGAATGTGGGAGAAGACGATTCGCTGATTGTGAATCTCTCCAAGAAAGTTCTGAATAAGTATGAGGAAGATGTTCTTAATAAGGGCCTTAGTTTTATACCCACTAATAGGGGAAATGTTGCTGATTCCATCATTGACATCAAAATGTTCGTAAGGAACATTCAACTGAAACTTGAATTTGGTAATATGCCTGATCGACAGGACACCAGCAGGTTTAGAAGTAATAGTGTATACATCCCCCAGTTACATCCGGTTTTGGATGTTTACTCCAAGATCATAGAGAATGACATTCACAAGCATTTTGAAACAACAAGGAATGTTAAGTATAAACAGAATCTAAGTTTTAATCATAGAATAGCACTGAATGACCTGAAGAATGATACGGCTATTGTAATAAGACCAGCTGACAAAGGAGGCCCCATTGTCCTTATGGATTCATTGGACTATAATAGAAGGATGGGAATGCTCTTAGGAGAGACCTCCTCATATTTAAAGATAGGTATGGATGTAGTTATAGACAAAACCTTACAAGTTTATTACATGCTTGATGAGCTGTTAGCTTCTGGTAGTATTCAGAAGGAACTTTATGACTATTTCAAGGTAAACAACCCATTAATCCCCATTATACAAGGACTTCCCAAAGTTCATAAATCGGCAAGGGATCCACCCATGAGGCCGATTGTAGCTGGACAAGGTTGGGTGACTGAACCTTTCTCCATTTTTATTGAATATCACCTCAGACCCCTGGTTAATCAAAACAAGTTCATACTGAGAGACAGTAAGCAGTTTCTTTTGGACCTATATGATTATACGAAAACATTGGAGGATAATGTACAATACATCCTAGTAACACTAGACGTGGTTAGTCTGTTTACCATGATACCCAATGACTTAGGTATACATTACATACAGGAGTACCTGAAAAATCATTCTGAATTCTCAAATGTAAGAATAGACTTCTTTGCTTTACTTTTAGAGACTGTATTGCTGAATAATGTTTTCATGTTTGGAGACGATATCTTCTCACAAAGGGATGGCGTAGCAATGGGCACGTCCTGTGCCAATAGCTACGCCAACCTGGTCATGGCACAATGGGAAGAGTCCTTCCTATTTATTACACCCCAATTTCAGGAGCATGTTGGGTTCTACCGCAGGTTTGTTGATGACCTTTTCTTTATTTGGAAGGGAAACAGCGAGGAATTATTGCTCTTTGTCGAATGCATGAATAGTTCAACAGGATTTTTAAGTTTTACATTAAATTACTCAACAGAGCGTATATCTTATTTGGATGTGAATATCAACAGGCTCAGCAATGGACTGCTCAATACAAATGTCCACAGGAAGTTATGTTTCAGGAACACTATTCTACACAGGAGTAGTATGCACCCCAAATATGTATTCGATAATGTGATGAAGGGGCAGGTAATGAGGGCCTCTAGGTTGAATCCCACTAGTGAAGGCTATGAAGATGAACTTAAGGGCCTTAAGGCTAGATTTTCAAAAAGAGGTTATAATGAAGATACATTTGATAGCACAGTTGTAGATGTTCAAAGCCTAAGATATACTAGAGCGAAACCGTATTATTCAGAACCTCTACCCACCTCAGTTTTGGATATCCAGTTGAATACTATGAAAAATAGAATTTCCATGTTTTATACTAAAGATTCAGTGGGTTTGAAGCAGATACTTGAGAGGCACTGGGATTTATTGATGTTAGATAATGATATCAAGGAAATAGTGGGTCCTCGCCCGAGCATCACTTATAAGAATCAACCTAATTTAAGGAGAATTTTATGTAAGCCTAGGAATAGTCTGGCCATAGAGACATCTAGTACACAGTTGTCCAATACTACACCGTGTGGTAGATGCAACCAGTGCATGTTCATTAATGAAACAATGAGTTTCATTCATCCTACCACTCAATGGAGTTATAGTTTTCACACCAGGACATCCTGTAGTACTTCAAATATTATTTACATGGCAACCTGTGAAGCATGCCAGGCGTTTTACGTTGGTAAAACCAACAGGTCTTTCAGAGAACGTATTAGGGAGCATGTTTACCAAATTAGGACAGCATCTGAGGTTAATGCCCTAGCTAAACATCATAAAGAGAAAGGTTCCAACCATACCTTCTCGTTCTTTGTCATCCAAAAGATCACTCCCAATAAGAGAGGAGGTGACATTATTAACTTCACCCTGGAGAATGAGACGAAATGGATAATTAGATTAAGGGCTGACCTTTACCCAGGACTAAATGACAAAGTGCAGGTCAGACCTTTCCTTCGAAAGAGGAGATTGTTTGTACCCAAACAGTAGATTCATAACACACCCCTGTAGTACACATTTGCATTTCACTTCTCACTTCATCTTAGGTTCTTCCTCGTCATTCTTTCCCAGTCCCTGTCCTCTTTTTCCCTCCCCCCCCACCCCACCCCACCCCCTCCCTCCCCACCAGCACCATGCACGCAGGTATGGATTCCTTCCTGTTTTGTGTTTGTTGTTTCCTACTCCTTGCCTATTCCTTCATCAGTCTTTACTATTGTCTTTTTTCCCCCTATATACCCCCTCAATTTATACCCCCCCAACTCGTCTCCTCATTCCTCACCATTCCCTGCTTCCCGCCCCTCCGTATATGTTTTCCTTTCCATTGTCCACTTCCTGTTCCAATATTCCCAGCTGTATTCACAGTTCGTTTGTTGTTTCCTACTCCTTGCCTATTCGTTCATCAGTCTTTACTATTGCCTTTTTTCCTCCTCTTTCCCCCCCTTCACACACCCCCTTAACTCGTCTCCTCATTCCTCCCCATTCCCTGCTTCCCGCCCCTCCGTACATGTTTTCCTTTCCATTGTCCACTTCCTGTTCCTATATTCCCAGCTGTGTATGCCAAGTTTTCAGGTAGCACATATTGTGACCCTTGTATGGTCAGTTGCAGTAGTAACATCAAGTATAATTTGACCATTTGTTGACATATGACCGGTATTGCTTGCAAGACGTGTGGATATGCGGCTGCAAGCCATTCTGTTAGCTGCAATGCACGCGTACCTTAATATTTAGCACACGGTAAGAGTGTAAGCTATGCCTGGATCGATGGTAACGTTTTCGTTCCATTTCCCGATCCTATCCCAGGTGGTCCTAGCCGAGGCTTTACAGATGTCAAGTTAATGGATTTCAATGTTTATATATGTTGACACCATATGAACCAACCGCATGTATTTTAGATACCTTTTTAATAGGAAGTATATATACTTTTTGAAAAACACTTTTAAGGAATCGCTTTTCTTTATGTTAGTGTGTTATGTGTGTTAAATAGGTGCGTTTTAACGTTCATAAAACTCGATCGGAGTTGAGGTAATAACCTCAGAATATGCTATTAGTATGCGAGAATCTGAAGCATATTTCCCTTTAAGGGTAAGCTGACGTCGTACCCTTGAGCGACATGGTTCAGCGTGCTACCAGTGTAGTCGCTGCTAAAAGGAAGAAGCAGCTTTTCTTACAACGTTAGAAGTTTTTAAGGTTTTTTAAGGGTAGGATGGTCAAGCATGAGTAAGTATAGGATTAATTCATTCATACTTATACACACCCTGTTTAGTGTAGGTTAGTTCGATTTGGAGTCAACTCTTGTTACATGTGAATTTATCAAGTACCTTCACACTGTTTATTTTTTATTTTTTGCTCTTATTGTATTAGGACAATGCTGCAGTTTCATTTGAATGTTTTTATGGATGGTTTGTCGCATTTTTATTGATGGTTTGTCGTATTTATTTCTTCTTTTGTATTACTGCTGCTAAAATGAAATGATGTTTTTACAAGAAGTTGATATAGGATGTTTTTATGGGATTGGGGATTACATTTCTGCTAGTACGAAGCGGATAGCTCTGCATGAGTGCTTTGTTGACAAAATTAATTGCCTTACATTTTGAATGTATGTGATGAGTTTTTTAAACCAATGGGGTGAGGGTATGTGTTATATATGTAACTGTTAGAATTTTTACCATTGTATAACAGTCTGAAGAAGCCGCATGGCGAAAGCGCTCACTGTGTATTAAAGGATTTACTGCTCCACATTGCTAGCATTAGCGTGGTGATTTTTGGAAGTCTGATTAGTTGGAGTGACGTTGTGAAGGGTTTCCTTTCATTATACAATTCTGTTGGTGATTACCAGTGAAGTGTTCTGTTCAAGGCCGTTTGACACCAGCACTATTGGCTGTTTGGATTACTTTCTATTTTACCTGCTGGTGTTACATCCTATGCTCAGGGGTTACATTTGACTTTTTTATTAAGAAACTAACTCACTAACAAAATTACCAATTAATTAACAAACTGAATCATGCATTTGCATTGTTCATTGTCTTATTTCTTCACAAACTACTAGAATAATTTCACTATTTGATTTTTAAGGAAAGGAGGATGAAATTTAACCAAAATGCAGAATCTTGAGCAGGATAGTAGGCACAATGTCAATTTCCTGAAAATGTGAAATGGTAAGACAGCCAAATTAAGCTGCAAATTCATCTCCTGCATCAGTGGTCACATTAAAAGGTCCCCCCCTACCCAGAGGATCAGTAATCCCAGAGCTGAAAACTGTACAGTCCCTACATGATGAAATAAACATGACTGACAAAATCTTGTGCAGTGGAAATTTAGTTGTTTTTACTGGTTTGCTGATTCTGGAAAGTAGTAATTGATTGGACATTCTGGACTTGGTAGGACTTTTCTCCATATCCAGGTCTATGTGTACAATATAGACACACTTGTGACCTTTCCTTTCAAGGGTGTATTAGTAAAACTCACATGAATATCAAAGAAGCAATGTCACTCTTTGTGAGATATGTGAAGGGTTTTTCTATTTCCATTGTTAAATAAAGAATAAACAATTTAGTTGTTCATACTATCCCATGCTAATCTATGGCACACACTGCCACACACCCAAAGGCACACTAATAGTTACAATGATAGTCATCACTGAAAAGTGAGAGTTCTGAGAAGCATGTTCAATGTTACTAATTTTTGAGAGTTGTTTTCTACAGCTGCTTCCCTGTGTTTGCATGAGTTTTCACTAGGTGCTCCGGTTTACTTCCATACCCAGATATAAGCAGTAAGTGCAAAGCCATTTCTCCAAACTGAATTGCTTGTAGTAATGCATGACATGAGAGTGGCACATGAATGTGTGTCTCCTTCAATGGTCTGGCTCCCTGCTTAGGATCAGGATTTCTGTCTCCATTCAGTGAATGCTGGAACAGGTTGTGGCTCACCTCTGATTCAGGTAAAGCATGTAATCAGAGAATGATGACTATATGAAAGAATTAATTACCTTCTAGTTTTTAGCACAGGTATAGAATAAAAAAAACTGTGAAAGAAGGTACTTATCTGATCCCTCAAACTCAATAATTTAATTATTCTTTTGTCTAATTGTGGAACACAGGAACAAGACTAGGGAAGGGACCATAATCTGCCTAGCCATGTACACTTTTAAGTAGTCACACTTTGACGATGCATAGAACATGAAAATTTAAAAAAATAATGGAGATTTTGGTAGCTGAACTCAATTCATTGGATAATGCTATTAAACAAGATATGCTGTATGATAGATATAAATTTGAGCATGTTAGAATTTTTAATAGTATTGAAAACCAGTTGCAGAAAAGAAAGGCAGCTAAAATGAAGAAAATTGAAAAAGATAGTGTGGATTATGCCAATGGGACAGCCTATCCACAGCCATCCTCTTCTCAGACATGGGGCACAACATTTTGACAACATAATCAATAATATACTACTTCCAATGGTAATATAACCAATCAAAAGATGCAAAGAATGACTACAATGAATAACCAATGTGAGACTGGAAATGTTCCACCAATGAATGATATGGTCAAGTTCCCAACCCTTAGACAATCTGAGAGGATTAGGGAAAAATGGCAGAACCAATCAAATTGTTTAAATCAAAAGTATTCATTTAACCAATCAAATTGGCAGGATTTTTATACACCATCACACAGGAACCAATGGAGATGGTGGAACCAACCCCAAAAAGTCCACTAAACATAGCTGGACTTCAACAAAAGAAAGAAATGATGAATATAGCTGAACTTCAGCAAATGGATGAATTAACTGGCACAATAGACTTTGAAACGATAACTGCGCACCTTCTGGAGATGGGTCAGAGTACATGTGTTGTTATTAACAATCGAGAAGGTGATTTTATTATATACAATTTTTCAGAAACACCAATATCAATAGATGCAGAGATATGATGGCAAAAGGTCTGACGTTTGTTCTGTCTTTTGGGGGAGATTTGGCTACAACCTTGCTGGATTTAAAATTGTTTTTATGAAAACTGGACCTCAGTTTAATTATGGATGGGGCTAATGTTGCCAACTGAGACTTTGGAATTTCCAGTACTTTTAATCCATCCCTCCATCCGGTCCTTCTTCTCCTCTATGAAAAGGTGTGTGAAATGGACATTAGAGAAACGTTAAGTTGTGATTTAGTTACTAATGTGAATTCTAATTTAAGTAAGCAAGAACATTCTGTTTTAAACTGCCTGAAACAACTAAACATAAGAGTTATGAACCCGGCCAAGGAGGGGGGGGGGGTGGATTAGTAATTATGGACTTACATGAATATAAAAATAGGATGTATAATATTTTGCAGTCTGACATTTAAGAAGCGGTATCTAAAAATCAAATCAATGGAGCTTATAATTTTATTAATTCTCATATTAAGGACATGTTCATTGACTAGAGGATTGGCTTGAACATTTATAATTTTTTGCATATGACGGCAGCAGTAACACCTATTATATTTGGAATTCCTAAGATCCACAATGACATCAACAATCATCTTATGCGGCCTGTTGTGGATGGAAGGAATTCCATAGCATGCTCTTGTGCCAAGTATATAGACAGTAAAGTGAAGGGTCTTTTAGAAGATGAGAAGCAAATTTGTAAAGACTGTTGGAGTTTTGTTTAGAAATTATTAGCAATCTAGAATACAGTTTGGATGATGTGTTTATGACAATTGATGTCAAAGATTTATACACTTTCATACCTCAATCATTAGGAATACAGTGGGTGACAGAATATTTGTTTGAAAAGGGGTTACCACAAGATGAAATTAACCTCTAAGAGGACCTGTTAAATATCATTCTTAGTAATAACTTAATTTCTTTTGATTGTAATTATTTTTTACAAAAAAGTGGGGTGACGATGAGTTCCCCCTGTGGACCCATTTTTGCAAATATAGTAATGGCCCAATGGGAGCATACATGTATTTTGAATAATCAAGCTGTGAATAATTATTTTCATATTTATGTACATTATTTTGATGATATTTTTATCATGTGGAAGGATAAAGTAGAAAATACTGATTCTTTTTTACAGTTTATTAATAATACTACTGATTTCTTGACCTTTACACACAAAGCCAATAAAGATAGGATTCCCTATCTGGATGTTTTATTGGAGAAGGACAGGGAAAACAACATGTATATTTCTATAATTTATAGGAAGAATACTTATTTTGACACATTTTTACATTTTCCAAGCTCCTTCCTTTACCATCAAAAGAGATCAGTAATTAAGGGGCAGCTTGTCAGAGTGGCAAGAATGGTCTCTTTGGAAGACCATTTGTTAGCAATGTTCCTTAAGAAGGGTTATCTAATACCCCTGCTGGAGGAGTTGGTTGAGGAAGTATACAATCAAAGGATATTGGGGCATTTCAAACCTATTTTAAATTGTAGGTTAGTCAACTATTGCATATCAATTAGTGAGTCAACAGAAGAAATGAATTTAACACATAAAACCATTACAGTGATTTCTCCACTTGTTTTATAACTACCTTTAGTAATGATTAGAAGACTTTGAGATGGATTTTAAATAAGAACTGATTAATCATGGAAGAGGGCATACATATTAGGGATAAGATTAGGGAGAAACCGATGGTGGTGTACCAAAGGGGTGCTAATTTTAAGAACATTTTAGAAAATGTTGGAGCTAAGAAACATGGGAAATCACCAGTGATGATGAAATGCCGGTCCTGCCCATATGGTAAACTTATCAATACAGGAGATACATTTTCAGTTAGAGGATCTGAGTTTAAACTAAGGGGCAGGTTTAATTGCAATACCAAAGAGGGGGTGAATTTAGCCTTTTGTCAGCTATACACAAGTTTTTATGTGGAAAAAATTGAACGTCATTTTAAAGAATGTATTGATGAGCATGAACATAGCATTAAGAAGCAGAAATTTATCAATGCCTTAGCTAAACATATACACATTAACCATGGACACCATTTCACATATATGATTATATATTCATTTAGAGAAGAGGGAATTGATCTGGCAGGTGTGCCTGAATGTGTATAACTGTCAGGGCCTGAATGAATTTTCTTCAGTTAATTGTTTATTGAAGATTAAAGCTTTGAGTAGATAGTTTTCAGTCTACTGCTGTTGAATACGTTTTTAGGGTAGGACATAAGACAAATAAAGATTTTTACATTTTTATTCAAGTTCTTATGTCTTTTAGAGTTAGAGAGGGGTTGGCTAACTGACGTCGGGAAACTGAGTAGTCATATGATGTTTTTTATGGTCATTTAAACCTAGATTTTTTAAAAACTGTTATCTGCTGAAGTTTATGGTTACTTTTTATGAATGAAAGAGACCATATTTCTAATAAAATACTTGGAATGAATTACTAGTGGAGGCAAATTCTTCTCATCACCATAACGTCTGTTATTCATTCAAATGACTAACTAATTAACTAATAAAAAGATATAAGACATCTAGCAGAATAAATATTAATACATATTAATAAAATCTACATAAAATGTCACAATAGTCATCCAGACACTTCACATCAGTTTAATTAATCCAAACAGTTAAAATTTTAAATAAAACAAACAGGAAAAATTATAAAACCAAGTTTCAGAATTAACAACTTTCATTCCATACATAAGGGACTTCTTCAGAAAACTTAACAAACTTCCATGACGCCATTCATTTTAAATATCCCTCTTCTATGCAATGTGATCAATAAAGTAATAGTCTGATAAACATAACAAATCCTGCCCTGATACATCCTAAACAGTACTTAAAAATGCAATAATAAATATAATAGAAATAAAAGCAATTATTCAGTAACTACATATCTATTAATTCTAAGAATAGCTTATTAATAATAATAAGTAAACATTTTAAAAAGACCTAAGACACCAAGAACTTAGTTATAAACCCAAAAATGATAAACTAATTTTTTATGCTAGAAATTAAAAGTATTCAATGTACTATAAAACATAAATAAGAAAGAATAATGAATAAATCATACTTGTTTCATCCAAAAATAGCAATAGTACTTATCTTTTTAAGGCTTTCAATTTTAGAATACATGCAATAGAACAATGTCCATTCAGACCAGGCCAGTTGTTTGCATTTAATAACAACAGCCATTGTAATTCAGCCCATTCTAACATAACGTTCCATGGACCACCCCTTAAACTAGGAGTAATTGTCTCAAGGACTACAAATTTAAATTCACGCCCCAGTTAATTTTGTATATGCTTAAAGAGTGCATTCCTTACTCTGCCTCTATTGATGTCATATATATCTTCATAAATGCTTTCTTTTAAGAGCTGCTCAATCTTGCCAACACAGAAACATGAGCAGTTCTGGCATAGAGCTGAAGACACAACCCCTTTGCTCAAACAATTAAACTTGCCCTTTATTACCACCATCCTACCACTAATTTCCACATTTTGGCATGGTTGTATATATTTGCAATATCTACACTGGCCACATTTATACATTTTGTTATTAGGGTGGTGGTAATTTTACGTCTTTCCAATATTTGCTTCAAACGCATTCCATTACGGTAAACTGTACAAAACCCCTACCCATAATATTCCAAAATTTATCATTATTGTTTAAAATAATCCAATTTTTCTCCAAAATTCTTCTTATAAAATTACCCTCCAAGCCAAATGCAGTAATAAATGCATGATTATAATTATTGTTATTCACAATACTCTGTGTACTTGGGTTAATTATTGTCAAATCCTTTCTAAGAGATAAAATGGGTTTAAAATAGCCCCTATCCCTCTTATTTATTACCTCATACATTAAATCATTAATCAGGGTTAAAGGGTACCCCCTTTTTAAGAACCTGGTTCTTAACAGTTCACATTCATCCATAAAATGCTCCTCTTTTGTCACCATCCTAGCGGCCCTTACAAATTGCCCTTTAGCAACTGCTCATTTCTGCTCCAAAGGGTAGTTACTAGTGAAATGTAAGAAAGAATTAGAATATGGGGCTTTCTGAAAATATGTGCAAAATATGCTTTATAACTCAAGTCTTTCTCTAAAAGGACATCTAAATAAGCAATAGTCCTCTCTTCCACTTGTGAGGTGAATTTAAGGAAGGAATACTATTATTCAAGTGCTCTATAAATGATGGTATTTGTTCCTTACTATCCTTCCAGATAAAAAACATATCATCCAAATTCCATACATAAAATTTATAAGAATCCTTAAAAGGGCCCTGTAATATATGTTTCCTCTCCCACTGTGCCATAACTCTATTAGCAAACCATGATCCAATGGGAGAGCCCATAGCCACTCCACGTTTTATAAGTAATATTGTCCCTTGAATATAATATAATTATTTCTCAGGACTATATTCAACAGTTATTGATAGAAACTGATTTTTTTCTTGTTGCACCTGTTTATGTGAAAGAAATTCATAGGATCATAGGAACTTGCCAGGCTATTGGCCTTGAGACCCTTATAAGCCTAGCCAAGAGTTTAGCCCATGTTTAGACATGTCAGCACTCAAAGCCCTGTCTGGCAGGGGCACAGGTGGAATCCCAGGAGTGTATTTTCTGTTTCCCATCCAGTTATCCAGGTTTCACTTAAAAAGGGATAATGAGGTACTCTGCTTGACATGAAGAGGGAGTCTATTCCACAGATGGAGTCTCTGGGACACAAATCTGACCTGCCAACAAGTCCTACTGATGTCACAAAGCAAGTTGAGGTCATACTTGCAGGTTACTCGAGTGGAGCTTGACTTGCGGATATGCAGCAGTCCCATCAAGGCGGGGTCTGAGATTGCTTTGTATGCCAGACAGAGGTCACCTCTGAGGAGTCTGTATGAAGCTGAGTAGAGGGACAGGGCTCTTAGTCTATCTGTGTAGGGTAGATGTTTGAGGCCCTGGATTCTCTTGGTGAGTAACCTCTGTGGTCTCTCCAGCTGCTGCATGTGATTTGCGCGGTACATGCAGAAGCGGTGTTGTATTGAATAATTGGCCTTAAAAGGGAAGAATACAGGGATGATATGACCTCCTTGTCCCTGGATGAGATACCCTTACTTATGAGATGGGCCATGCAGAAAGCTTTCCATACAACAGAAGCAACATGGTGGTCAAAAGTCAGGTTGCTATGAACCTGGGTACTCAAATCCCTCACAACTGATTGTATGCTTAGGACATTGTTATTAATGTGATAATATGTGGGGATGTCACTCTCCCCAAAGGAGATGATGATGCATTTTTTGACATTCAGCTTAGGGCCATGTTTCTGGCACCAGTCATTTGTTTGGGTGAGACCCTCTTGGAGGATATCCACATCACTTGAGGAGTTGATGACCATGCCCAGCTTGCAGTCATCTGCAAACTTGGTCAGCCATAGCATACTGGTTTTGGCCTGCACCTCAGAGAAGTATATCCCGAATAACAGAGGCTCCAGGACTGATCCCTGGGGTAAGCAGCTCTTTATGGGTTTACTGCTTGAGGTGGCTTCCCTATTTTGATGAGGTGGGTTCTATCATTGAGCCAGTTTGCTGCCCATCTGGTAACATATGGATTGATACCTAGTTGAGAGAGTTTATCTATTATGCCCGAGTGGGGAAAAGCGTTGAAGACTTTGGCCTAGTCAAGGTAGGTAGTGTGCACCATCTTCCCCTCATGATGGCTTTGGTGACTGCCTCAAAGAAGACATGACCCCCCCCCCCTTGACAAAGCCAAACTGTGTGGGGTCGAGTGTTTGGAGGTTGCCAATGTCCCTGTTAATGAGGTCCATAATAATCCATTCCATGGCCTTGCAGATCAGGCTAGTTAGGCTGATGGGTCTATAATTTCCCAGATCTGTGAATGCTTCACCTTTGTATAAAGGGATGACAGTATATGTCCTCCACTTGGCTGGGACAAAGCCAGTACTCAGGCTTTGATTGAATAGGGTGCCTAATGGTGCTGCAAGTTCATACCTGAGTTAATGTAGGATGCAGCCTGGGATGTTATCAGGTCCTATGGAGGCTGTATGTTTTGCCTTTGAAAGGGCAGTGATGACCTGTTCCCTAGAGATAAGGG
>NC_056735.1:149872030-149941991 GCF_019279795.1 Protopterus annectens | reverse complement strand
GTCTAACAAGTTGAGTATATCTGCCTGTAGGTGAGCAGTGTTTTAACAGGTTTAAAATGAGTGCCTGTAGGTGTGCAGTGTTACAACAGGTGTAAAATGAGTGCCCGTAGGTGAGCAGTGGTTTAATAGGTGTAAAATGAGTGCCCGGGGTTGAGCAGAATTTTAATATGCTGCAACTGTGTGCCTGTAGCTGAGTTGAGCGTAATATGCATGCTGACAGCCAAACCACATGTAAACCAGTGTGATCCGTTTGCGCGGAGCTGTGCACTGCACCAACAAGCTAACCAATGGGCAACTTTGAGCAAGCTGTATCAAAACTGCCTTTACACAGACACACCTCCTGGCCTGTTTAGACAGTCATAAAATATAAAAAGCAATGGCAAGGTTTGAACCCAGGACACCATGCACCATAGTCAAAGCATTGAACCACTAAGCCATGACAATTGCACTTAGAAATGCAGTAATAGCATATATATAGGAATAAATAGAAAGAGGCGCATGACAAAGCAGGTTCTGTGAAGCTGATACAATTCCAAAATGGCCAATCACAGATAAGTGCGGGTAAAACGGCATATATAACCCCCATAGGTGGGAATACACAGCATAACCGATTGTAGAACCGACTTGCAGCCAGGATGTCAGGTGTAGGAGAGGGTAGTTGCTTCCGAGCACAGAGGTGGGGCATTGAGGAGTCCAAATATATGGTTTGGCTCCTCATCCATAATCATGAGGCCCAACTCATGCAGGGACAGGTCCTGTGGGGAGCATATAGGGCTGAGGCGTGGGACTGGTTGGCACATGATCTCACCAGTGCCACAGGAATATCAAGGACTGGTGAGAAGGTCCGTCACCACCATGCGGACCTGAAGAGATGGAAGCAGGACCAACTGACCCATTGGATCCAGGAGGCCCGGCAAATGCCCAACGCCCCACTACTGAGTAATTTATATGTAATTATTTATGTAAGAAATTAACCTAGCTGATATTATGGAGATGTGTATTCCAATATTACTTTATTTATATTACAGCTGCAGGTGTCCGTTCTGCGAACCATCGAGCCTATGGCAATAGGCTGGTGCGGTTGCGCCACCAGGCAGGTCAGTAATTCTCTCCCTGTAATTGTAAATAAATATATAAGTATGACAGTTAGCAAAAGAGTGCAGTGTAGTCACTAATTAATAAAATGTGCAAGTAACAGTGTAAGAGGGTTTGCAAGTATTGCTTGATTACAAAAGTGTGATGCAGCCTGTAATCCAAACATAAAAATGAAACAAGTCTGAAATAAAGATGTCCCACCTGTAATATAATAGTACATAACCTGAAAAAGGCTGAAAAGTACAGCTGCAGAAGCTGAGTAAAACACGTGTGAAATATATCCCTGTTGAAATTCATAAACATGACATAAGTGAGACTGTTGGAAAGGACTGTTATAACTACATGTAAAACATGTCACTAAAGTCTAGAATTAAGTACCATCCTGAATTGTAAAAATAAAACAAGTGAGAGAGTGTGAGAAAGAGGTATGAATCCACCAATAAAGTAGTAATAACTACTGAATAAAGTATACTGCAGTCAGTACAGAATGAAATGAATGTGATAGGCAGAACCAAACAGTAACGTGTTGAAAACAGTACTGCAGCTGGAATGTGTGTCCCAAAATCTGGATATGTTGCTCTCAGTCTGTAATATGCAGATAGTATGGTTGTCTGAAATACCAAACATCCACAGTTGTCTATAGCTATATAAAGCAAATGTAGCAGGATGATGTAGCTGAACAGAGCCAGATATGAATGTGTATGAATAAAAATGAAATGTATATTGATGTAGCAGTAACATTCCTATCACCAACCTGAAGTAGTTATCACATAGGAAACTGTAGGCAGAACTGTAGTGTGTATATATCTGCAGCTAGTAGAAATGTACAGCATATGTATTGGTGTTTGAAGTTGTTAATTAAATATTTCTTCACCCTACCCTATAACCACATATAATCCATTCCACGTGAAATTGGTATGTGCAATCACAATTAACACCCCTGGACATTTGTCCTGTTGGTTCATACATATTTGCATGTACGTTGATGCATCTGCCCTGTTCATACATCCAAACCTGATGGCCTGTTGCCATCAATCAACCCTGCATTTTGTTGGATTGTGTATTGCTGTTCAAATTATGCATGTGTTATGCTTACTGTTCAGTGGCTTGAATATATGGGTGTTTGGTTAATGGGAATATTAATGCATGCTGTTACAATTAATTGTGAATGGTATTGTACGTTACTAACCCAAACTGTCATAACATAATGCAAAACATAGGACGACAGGGAAGGCGGGTTCCAGCGGACCCACCTCTCCCACCTCAGCTGGCGAGTGCACCTGGCAGTAGTGCCCAGGCCGGACCCTCCTCCAGTGGCCCTGTTCCACCTGCGGGTGGAAGCACTGCAGGAGATGGGGCTCATCCCCCCTCTGCCAGCATGGCCGGAGGAGAATATCCACTCACCCTCCGTAGTGTCCGGACTGTGGTGCGTAGGGAGATCCGGCACGCTGTGCTTGGGCCACTACACCAGCTTGAGGCATGGGTGGCACAACTCATGGGCGTGCCTGCTGCTCGGCCTACACAGCCTCCAGCACAGCCCCGTCCTGGGCAGTGAAGGCACAGTGGCAACTGCCCATGGGTGAGGATCTCAGTTCCACTGTTGCCATCTGTGGGCTCATGGGCTCGAGATATCCAAACATCCGTCCCTGTCAATTGTGTAACCCCCAAATGTGTCATACACAGCCCCTGTATGCATCTTATTTGTCATGTCTGTTAACCTACCCAACCTACCTCCCCAGCTATACCGACTTCCTGTACCTGACATACCACTCTCACCTGAAAAAAAAAAAAGGGCACTCTGTACCCACAAAAAAATTATGCCCCATACATAGCTGCCCATTTTGCACACATGTCTGCTGGACATGTAAATTGTCAATTACAATTGGCTGTACAACAAGTATTATTGTTGTCCTTACACCTCTCTCAGGGGTGGAAGGTTTCAAATGTCACACCAAATTACAAACATATGCACAGCTGTTGCTGATGAAGAAATGGGCAGCTATGGGCCTTACCTACATCCCTCCTGCAAAACCCAAGCTTGTTTCCCTACTGTCCTACCCTCTTTGTGACCCCTTTTTCACCACTTTCCTATCTCCCCATTTTCTTTTCTTTCAAAGAAAATAGCGCAGGTGTCTTGTGAGTAAGCAATTTTAAGCAGTAGTAAGCAGGTGTGCGCGAAGCTAAGCGGCAGTTCGCATGCGTGACCTCCGTGCAAACCAGCGCTAACCCACTTACAACTGCTTAAAAGTGCCTTAGTCACTCTGAATGATAAGGCCTGTAGTTTTCTCAGCAGCAAAATAAAACACCTCCCTCAGTCTCGAGCCCAGGACCTTGGAAACACTAGTCTGCATGACTTACCACTAAGCCATGAGTGCTATACAAGAACATTGTGCTGAAAGAAATATATCATAAAATAGTAGGAATTAATTTAAAGGGAATATACAAGTCTAGCAGACAAAGAATGTCATGTATATTTACTGTCAAATCTAGTGGATTTGTAAAATAGTACTGTGTGCTGAGAAACAGTCATGCTAGTTGGTAGCTACTAGGTAATAATGTCACAGTAGCATCTGGCAAGCCACACACATACTCAGAGCAGGATAAACACAGCCATAGTTGAATAGATAAGAGTGCAGACATAGCAACTGTGACTGAGTTACAGGGATGTCCCTGATGTGAAAACAAATGTCAACTGTGCCCCACTGAAACCCTGCCAAATGTACTAACAGTAGCTTACAGAACAACATGCATTGCAGTGTCTACAACACAGCCTGAAATATGAGAGACATACCAACCCTTACACTCACAGAACAGTGTCCACAGCAAACCAGCATGGTCCCCACCCTGATAATCTGAAAGGGCTATGCCTACAAAACAGACCTTTTTATAGCACAGGCCTGTAATCACAGTGAGAACTGCAATCACTACACAACAGGCTGCATGCAATTAGTAAATGCTGGCTAACAATTGGTGCAGAGGCCATCACATGGACATGTGCAGATACCTACAAAAGCATCCTGTACTCCCAAGTCCACACATGCAATACTGTCATTGCACCCTCTGGAGGTAGAGAGAGAGAGAGAGAGAGAGGGAGAGAGAGATAGAGAAAAAACAAAAAAAAAAAAAAAAGAAAGACAGAAAGAAAGAGAAAGAAATAACAAACTGGAAACATCAAGGCATAAAGGCAGACAGCAGGCCAAGCAACTGCAAGCCTACACAAACAGCTGCAACAAACACAGGTAATTTAAAGTACTATTATAATACTCTACATACTGTGAACCCTTCAGATGTGTTATTGGTCTGTATCTATGTATATGAGGATGTGCATAGGGATGGGGACATACTGAAACTGTCACTGAAGGCTCCACATACATATGAAAGAAAACAAAAGCTGGATAAACGCCTGGTATACACCTCAAGCGAAAAAAATGAAAATTCCAATGGTTAGACCACAGCTGAAGATAAAAATGGAATAATCCACATCAGGAAATAAATCACTTGCAGCTTCACAGTAGTGCCCTTTATAAAACCAAAAGTTGTAACTGAGATGTAGTATTCAAGGTAGGAAACGGTTCACTTGCAGTTTCACACCACTTTATTAAACAAGAGTAAGCGCTTTCACGATCTAAGTCAGCTGATCGCTTCTTCAGACTCATAAAGACAGTTAAAACATTGGTATTTAAAATATGGTTCAACCAATGAAAACACATATAGAACTATGACATAGACTAATTAAAATTGCATACATCAGTACATTAATTTGCCTTATATTCTGCATAAGATGAAATAAAATATACATATAACAGACACATTTTTATGTAATAATCCATATTACTTAATGTTTTAGTGGTCTGGATTTTAAAAAAGGTTTCAAGGAAACAGCATTGTTCAATCCAGGAGACCTATCTGCCTGAAGTAGCAAAATCCATCTTTGTTCAGCTTCCTCTACCTTATTCCATATATCACATCCCCTCTTACTTTTATTTATTATTTCTAAAACCATGAAATTAAAAATATGTTTCCTATCTTCTTCTTCCACGTGTTTTGCTAAAGCACTTGTGTCTTTTTTATTTCTTATATCTCTAACGTGTTCAAGGATACGTTCCTTTAGACACCTATTGGTTTTGCCTATATAAAAGGCATGACAGACAGTGCAGAAGCTGAAATAAACCAAATTTTGTGTTCTGCAGTCAGCATAAAAATCTATATCAATTATAAATCCTAGTGTAGGATGTTTATATGTAGATTTATTATATAAATAGTCACATGCTGTACAATTTCTGCAAGGAAAAATCCCCTGCCTATCAGATAGGATCATTCTTTTATTGTTTCTGGATTTATAACAGAGTTGCCTTTTTAAGGACCTCTTATTTCTAAAAGAAAAGCTGGGTCTATCTTCTAACAATTCTCTGAAGTCGGGATCCGACAATAAAACATTCCAATTCTTCTCAAAAATATTACAGAACCTTCTGATGTCACTTGAATAAGTTATAGGGAATCTAACTTTAAAATCATGACCTTCCTTGCTTTTAACATCTTCTATAGTATTTGAGAAGAGCGGTTTACATCTCCCATCCCTATTTTCAATGGTATATTTAGAGCTTTCATTTATGTCTTTCTTACTATAACCTCTGTTTAAGAAGTCTTTCTCTAATATAGTCATTGTCTTCACAAAGCCTTCAACTGTATTATGTAAGCGGCTTATTCTCATATATTGTCCTTTCACTACATTTTTGTGTGCAAATGTTGGATGCATACTAGTCTTATGTAAGATATTATTTCTCCATGTAGATTTTCTATACAGCCCTGTTGTAAGTTCGTCTAATGCTGTCTTCTTAACCAAAACATCTAGGAACTCAATAGAGTCCCTGGAATGTTGACTAGTGAATCTTAAAAATTCAGTGGTGCTATGTAAGTACTCCACCATCTCTTGCAACTCTTCACTAGTACCATCCCATAACAGGAAGACGTCATCTACAAAACGTATATACCATACAATTTTGCCAGCATATTTATTGCTAGCACTTAATACATGATCTTTTTACCATGCAGCCAATGCTAAGTTGGCGTAGCTGTTAGCACAAGCCGTGCCCATTGCTACACCAACTTTCTGTAGATAAAACTTGTCATTGAATATAAAGACATTATTTTCTAGGACAATATCAAGCAACTCACATATCAAATTAATCTTAGTGCTTTGAAAAACTTGTTTCAAGGTCAGAATATCACATATTTTCTCAATACCCCATTTATTCGGTATCACTGTGAACAGTGAAGTGACATCCATTGTCACAAACATATAATTTCTATTAATATTCCTTGTCTTATTATATAACAGTTGCAGAAATGCCTTTGTATCCCTTAGTATAGTCTCACATGATTTTAGGACTATTTGTAAATTTTGTTCAATATAAATTGAGATGGCTTCTGTGGCCCATCCTTTACTAGATACAATAGGTCTCATGGGGGGCTGTGTGATGTCTTTGTGAATTTTAGGTAGACTATAAATAATGGGTATAGTTGGATGTTCTATCTGAAAGTAGTCAAACATTTCCTCTGATACATAATTAGTAATCAATAAGTCAAAAATATATACAGATATCCTGTCAATTATACCTTGTATTTGTCTCTCATTTAGTTCAACATAAGTATCTGTATCATTCAAAAGTTCCAGTATTTTCTTGTAATAAAAAAACTTATCCATTACTACTACACTGCCCCCCTTGTCAGCAGGCCTAATTTAAATGCTGTGAGAATCCTTTAGTTCTGACAGTGCTTCAGTTTCTGATTTACTCAAGTTATAAAATCTAGGTGGAAGATTTTTAGCATGCATCTCTCTAATTTCATGTTCACACACATTAGTGAAAGTTTCACCTGTGGGATATATCTTGGGTACAAAGGCACTAAGTTGTTTAAACATATTATCAAATACATTTCTTATAAACATGGTTTTAAGTGTTAGGTTACGAGAAAATAACTTCAGCTCTTTTAATAAATCAAGTTAATACTGTTTTCTGTGCTGGAATAAAGTTCAGGCCTCTATTTAACAACGAGGCTTGTGCATCAGTTAAAGAAAAGCTAGATATATTAATTACCAAGTTTTTTGTTGTTTCTTGCTCCTGGTGTTCATATATGCAGTAGTCACTTGTTCTCTCTGCTGTAATCGCGTTCTCTCTCTCTTTGATTCCTGCTGCTCGACCTGTCCCTTATTGGCAGCGCCTTCTTTAACACAAATGGAAGGATTGAGGTTTGTGTAGCTTCCTTTTGCTCCAAAAAAGCTACTGAATCAGAATTAACACTGGAATCCATCCTTCTGTTACTGCAAGCCATTTGGAAAGTTTCTTTTGCCATTCCACCATTTTCAAATGTGGGAGGTTCTATACATACTCTCTCTGTGCTGACATCACTGTTCTCACAGGGATTCTGATTTAAAGGGGCAGTACTATGCATATTTGAATTCTCAGAAATCTGTACTGTAGTCATTTTTTCTACATTTTCTGTACTCACAGCTGTTCTTCTTGGCCATGAAAAGACCTCTTTACATTAAAAGTCATTGAGGTCCCTTTGCAATTTTTTAGTTTTAGTATTCTGCAACCTCTTATCATAGTCCTGTATACTGTCAGCAAGTTCATCTAATTTACTGCCTAGTACCTCTATAGGAAAATTATTAGTCCGTTGTTCTTGTAGCCTCTTTATCTCATCGGCTAGCTCTTTTTCTTGTGGTTTAAAAAATTCTATAAGCAAATGCATATAATCATAGCTAAGCTGTAAATTTAAGTTCTGCCATTTTTGAAGTAATTCAGGGTAGGTCTCACCATAAGTAGGCATATTTAATACTCTGAGACCTCTTGGCACTATTTTATATTTTAATGATGCTTCTAGATGAAGCCTTTGCCACTGTAGCCTTTTAAAGCTATACAACTTATTCTCCAGATCTCTGTACAGTTCAGTGAACTTCTTATGCGTATCATAGTCCACTTGTTCTCTTTCATTCACTGGAAAAATAGGGTTTAGCATCAAGGGGTTGGAGTATATATGTAGTAGTCCAACTAGTCGTTCACATTGATTCTTATTGTTGTCATTACCTTCAGCCATGTCCCAGCTTTTAAATACAGTCCAAGAAACACGTGAAAGAAAACAAAAGCTGGATAAATGCCTGGTATACACCTCAAGGGAGATGTAAACCGCTCTTCTCAAATACTATAGAAGATGTTAAAAGCAAGGAAGGTCATGATTTTAAAGTTAGATTCCCTATAACTTATTCAAGTGACATCAGAAAGTTCTGTAATATTTTTGAGAAGAATTGGAATGTTTTATTGTCGGATCCTGACTTGAGAGAATTGTTAGAAGATAGACCCAGCTTTTCTTTTAGAAATAAGAGGTCCTTAAAAAGGCAACTCTGTTATAAATCCAGAAACAATAAAAGAATGATCCTATCTGATAGGCAGGGGACTTTTCCTTGCAGAAATTGTACAGCATGTGACTATTTATATAATAAATCTACATATAAACATCCTACACTAGGATTTATAATTGATATAGATTTTTATGCTGACTGCAGAACACAAAATTTGGTTTATTTCAGCTTCTGCACTGTCTGTCATGCCTTTTATATAGGCAAAACCAATAGGTGTCTAAAGGAACGTATTCTTGAACACCTTAAAGATATAAGAAATAAAAAAGACACAAGTGCTTTAGCAAAACATGTGGAAGAAGAAGATAGGAAACATATTTTTAATTTCATGGTTTTAGAAATAATAAATAAAAGTAAGAGGGGAGGTGATATAAGGAATAAGGTAGAGGAAGCCGAACAAAGATGGATTTTACTACTTCAGGCAGATAAGTCTCCTGGATTGAACAATGTTGTTTCCTTAAAACCTTTTTTAAAATCCAGACCACTAAAACATTAAGTAATATGGATTATTACATAAAATGTGTCTGTTATATGTATATTTTATTTCATCTTATGCAGAATATAAGGCAAATTAATGTACTGATGTATGCAATTTTAATTAGTCTATGTCATAGTTCTATATGTGTTTTCATTGGTTGAACCATATTTTAAATACCAATGTTTTAACTGTTTTTATGAGTCTGAAGAAGCAATCAGCTGACTTAGATTGTGAAAGCACTTACTCTTGTTTAATAAAGTGGTGTGAAACTGCAAGTGAACCGTTTCCTACCTTGAATACTACATCTCAGTTACAACTTTTGGTTTTATAAAGGGCACTACTATGAAGCTGCAAGTGATTTATTTCCTGATGTGGATTATTCCATTTTTATCTTCAGCTATGGTCTAACCATTGGTCTTTTCATTTTTTTCCACATACATATATATGTGATTGTAGCTATGTGCACATAGCAATGTAGGTTGTAGTGCAATGTACAAGTAGGTGGTACAGTAATGGGTGTTCAGCAGTGTGTTACTGTTTGTATACATATGTG
Organism: Protopterus annectens; assembly: GCF_019279795.1. Taxonomy (NCBI): domain Eukaryota; kingdom Metazoa; phylum Chordata; order Ceratodontiformes; family Protopteridae; genus Protopterus; species Protopterus annectens. The sequence continues at coordinate 149,932,451 of NC_056735.1, read as the reverse complement.
GACCTAAAAAGGAGTATATATATATATATATATATCTATATCTATATATATATATATATATATATATATATATATATATATATATATATATATATATATATATATATATATATATATATATATATATATATATAATATGCATATGTGTATACATAGAGAGGGATGGAGAAATACATAGACAGATATAGTTTCACAGTGGCATAGTATAGTACTAGGCTATCTGCAGACAGTGTATAGAATAGATTTAGAAACCTGCGCCTCTGTATAGTAGTGACAGAGTGAAGACCCCCCCTACATAATAGCATTAGTGTACTGTACCTCTGTCTACTAGTGACACAGAGAAGACCCCTGCTGTAAACCTATGATCTCCCGTCCACTTGTCAAGAATGCACATGAAGAGTGTCAGTGAGGGTCTCTGCCTAACATGAACTGGGATCCTGTTCCACAGTATGGGAAGCCTCTTAGTGATGGATCTATCCCTGCAGTATGTCCTATTCATATGTGTGCTGAGGTTTAAATCCGTAACTGTCATGCTTCTGATGGATTTAGATTGTATGAGGTTGAACATGTCCATCACTACCAGATTGGACATGGCCTACTACATCAGGCACAGATCACCCCTATGTAGGCAGTATGCTATGGAATAGAGCATGAGTTACGTTAGTCTGGCAGCATATGACAGTTGTTGCAGACCCTTGATCCACCTGGTGATGTACTCATGGGGTCCCCCTAGCTGTTGCAAGTGCCAGGTGAGGTATATACCAAATGGGGCATAGTACACAGTCATGGGCATGATAAGGGAGGAGTATAAGGGTACAATGACCCCTTTTGATGTGGATGTGAATCCCTTCATGATAAGGTGGGCAAGGTAGGAAGTCCATCCAACCACTTCGGCAACGTGGGTGTCAAATGAGAGGCCAGCATTGCACAGTGTCACCAGGTCTCTGATTACTTTGTCTGTACTCAGTGGGTTATTGTCTATGTGATAATATGTAGGTACCTTGTCCGTCCAAAAGGGTATGAGTATACATTACGTTGCATGCAGTGTCAGGCCATGACTCTGCCACCAGTTGTTGGTGTCCGTGAGGCCTGTCAGTAGGATGTATGTGTCAGCAGGTGTATTGCCTATGGCGCCTAGTATGCAGTCATCTTTGAACATTGTCAGCCACTACCCTCCCATGTCTGCTTCCACATCTGAGAATGATATGCCGAACATGAGTAGTCCCAGGACAGAGCCCTGTGGGACACCACATGTGACTGGCTCTGAGTCTGACATGGCACCAGTGAGGTTGACTATAGGGTTTCTATCCATTAGCTGGTTTGCAACCCATCATGTGACATATGGATTTATATGTTAGCTGTTGATCATGTCTATGATGGCAGAGTGCAGTATTGTGTCGAATGCTGTAGGCAACTCCAGGTAGGCTGCATGGACCGCTATGCCCTCAGCAATGGCTATAGTGACTGATTTGAAAAGGTCAACCAGGTTCATAAGGCAGGATCTGCCCTCTACAAAGCCAAACCGGGTGGGATCAAGTGTCTAAGTCCCCAATGTCTCTGTGTATGGGTACCATAATGATCCTTTCCATAGTGTTGCAGACCAGGCTGGTTAAGCGTATGGGGCGGTAGTTACCAGGGTCTGTAGAGGTGCCTCCTGTGTGGAGTGGGACTACTGTTGCTGTATGCCAGTGTCCAGGTACATATGCTGTAGTAAGGCTACGGCTGAATAGCATGTAATGTGCATGTGTAGCTCCTCTTGCAGTTCACATAGCATGCAACCTGCAATACCATTGGGTCCCATTGCTGCTGTGTTTACAGCTCCACTGAGTATGGTTTCCAGCTGGACATCCGAGATGACAGGGAGGTTACAGTCAGGTGGGATAAGTAATTCCAGATGTGTGGGTGAGGGAGTGTAGAAACCTGCACTGAACCTGTCTGCCAGACTGCTGGCATTATCTGTGTGTTCAGTGTAGCGCATGTCACTGTGAACTAACTGTGAACACAACTGAGGTTCCCACCCAGGTGTGTAACATAGCAGAGGAAGGCCTTGTGGTTATCTGTAGTGACCATAGCGATGTCCCTCTCATTGTTGGCCTTGCATGTTTGTACGACAAAACCCATCTGATTACTACTGCTGATGAGAGATGCCGTAGCTCTATGGAAGTATGCTCTGCCATGCAGTAGCTACCATCTGTTGTTATACAAGTTGTTCAATGCTGGGGTCCACCAGACAGGATGCCTGCCCTTGGTGGAGAGGGTCATGGTTCCATTTGTGATTGCATGATCCATGCATTCTTGGAGATGTCTGTAGAAGCATATGTGAGGGTGTCTGCATTGTGGGAAGTTGATTACACTGGCCCAGTGGGCATTAAGGATACCAACTCAGTTATAAGACGTGTAAAGTCGGCATGTGAGAGGTCTCCCACTGTAGTCTGTTGTGTTGTGGGGGAGGTGGGATATGTATATCCAGGGTGATTAGTCTGTGGTCAGATGTGACTAGTGAGGGGTATCCTTCAAGTGTGTAGCACATTGTCGCCATGTTTGTGATGATCAGGTCTAGTATATTATCTCCTGTTGTGGGAGAGGTGACTAGCTGTTCCATTGCATTTGACATAGTGAATACTGGGAACCTTTGGGCTAGGGTGTTTGGGGTAGAATAATGCACCCAGTGTATGTTAGGGTAGTCGCACTATCCCAATATGTTGGTGTGTGGTGGGACATTCATATCCTCCAATGTCTACAGGAAGGCCGACTGTGGTCCCTGAGATCGGGAGGGTGGTCTGTAACATGCTACCAGTTGTATAGCAGGTTTGCCTACAGTTATCTGCACCTGGATGGTCTGTGATGCTTCATGTGTTGCCACTAACGTGGAGGTGTGTGTGTCCTCCATGAATATGGACACTCCCCCTCCCTTTCCGTTTTGTCCCGAGTCCTGGGGCCAAAATGCATGATGCGGGGTATAGCCTGGTACCTCTGGTGTGCTCTCAGGAGCCTTGAACCAGGTTCTCATGTACTGCACAGATATCGAGATTGGTAGAATATGTATGTACAGATATATGTAATACACACATACATATATAGATATCTGTAGAGACTTACACATATACAGATAGATCTGACTGACAACAGATATGTCTGTATATGACTATCTCTCACTCTCTGTCCCACCCCCTCACACTCACACTCACCCTGTGTCTCTCTCTCACTCTCTCCTCCTCTCTCCACACATCTATATGTATATATCTACATCTAGATATACATATGATATATACATATATACAAACAGATATATATCCATATACAGATATAAATATATCAATACATATATATATATATATATATATATATATATATATATATACATATATAGACTGTGTGAGGCACATGTGTGCAGATGTCTTGCTACAGGTGCCTGGTGTCACAGGCATGGAGTGAAAACCAGTGTGGATACTGGAGTACCATACCCCATTCAAAAACACTGACACCAGTAACCACCACATATGTACATGCCTGCCCACCACTGCATGTGTTAGGGGGAACAAGGTCAACAAGTGTACAATAGGCTCCACATCAATACACACAGTGGCACACTAGTCCTGTCTCAGCGGACATGGTGTGTCAGCTATGGACATGTAGGTCACTGTACCCCTCCACACCCCACAATGATCTACACGGTATCTACCTCTCATGACAGCTACAGATATGGTGAAGTATGCCAGGTACTGTTGCACAGTTGTCGGATGAGCACTGATATCTGGTCATGTACATGTGTATCCCCCAATAGACAGACAGATGCTATATATGGTGCCTAAGTTATATCACTGCAGTCAAGTATAATGTGTATTATGTGTGCTATAGTCTGCTGACAGATATTATTGACATACTTCCCTTCTCCTTTTCAGGGACATGGTTCACCAGCGGAATCCAGTCTACCCCGCTGCAGAAGAGGAGGAGATACACCAGAGCCTGGTGTGGGATTTCGCTGTACTCTTTTCCCGCACCAGCCAGAACCAGCAGGAGAGGGCTGCACTGTGGCAAGACCTGGTCCATCGGGTAAATGACATAGGCACACATAACTGGACATATGAGCAGGTACGCCATCACTGCAGTGATTTAATTAGAAATGTCCGTCAGCGTGCGTCAGATATCCACAGGCAGCAGCTTGCCACAGGTGGTGGGGTGGCTAGACATCCCCCCCTCACCAGACTGGAGGGACTACTCCCGAATGTTGTGGCTACAGCACAGCAGCAACAACAACAGCATACATGTGTAATGATGGAGGCTGGAGCCACACAGCAGCAGGATACAGAGCGTGCAGGTAACATGCCATGTGTATAGTGACCATTCTGTACACTGTTAGGTTATGCATGTGTGGGGTGTGTCCTCGATTTGTAGCTGTTATCTTGGTAATTATTGTGCATTAGTGATAACCTCATTATCTGCAGTACACCTGTGGAGGCTAACTGTTGAACTACTGAACTTTAACATGCCCACAGTATCAATGGCACAGTTGTGCCCACTGACGATGAATGTCTCTTTTCCACAGGTCCCTCTGGTGTAACAGCAAGGCAGCCTATCCATGCTGGTGAGTGTGTAATACCATTACCTTCACTACTTTGTATACTAATAGTAATAATAGGCTGAAGCAGTAGTGCAATGTGTTTGATTGCAGGTGTGTTTGTGTCTGTGGGTTGATATCTCATGCATGTGTGCATGTGCCCATGTGTGCATGTGTGCATGTGTACATGTGCACATGTGTGCATTTTCCCATGTGTGCATGTGTGCATGTGCACATGTTTGCATGTGTGCATGTGTGCATGTGCCCATGTGTGCATCAGTGGTGGCATTGTGTACACATTGTAAACTGTGTTTTCTGTCTTACTCCCACAGGTTCTGGTGCTGCTCTGGTGTCATGCAGCAGGGAACCTGAATCAGCTGCTGTGGATAGTGATGATGATACCTGTGTAATGGCACAGGTAGGTGTGCCAGGGTCCGTCATTGGTCAGCCAATTGACACTACACAGCTGTCGACCCCATCTATGTGCACAGTCATCCTACCAATACATCCTTTGTCACCAATGTCCCTAGATGATACACAGGATACAGTGGGCATTGACCAGGGTAATGTGGTACCAGTGGCACATGCATCCCCACACTGCAGCCATGGCCAGGGCCCTGACATGGTACCGCACAGGCAGACGTCCATGGGTTCTCGTGGGAGCATCCGTGGGCATACCATCCCTGGTAGACGTGCCCACAGAGGTCTTTCAACCCCAGCTATGTTCCGGGCTGTAATGCAGGCACAGTCACGTATGGAACGGTACACCAGACAGGGTCTGAGGGAGCTGAGAGCATGTCGCACAGCCATGAGTGACAGTATGCGTGATGTTGCAGCTGTCATCCGCAACTTTACCGAGGTCATTGACAGATGTTGGGGAGACACATTAGATCTGTTCCACAACTATATGTCCATGAGCCAGGGCAATGGTGGATGGTTGAGGTGTCAACGTGGCCGTATGTCAGCAACAGCAGCAGCTGGCAGCCGTCGCGGACGACAACAGGGCCGTGGCCACTCACATAGTGCCAGCAGCAGCCCCAGCAATGCTGGGTCTGTGTTGTCATTGGACCACCCCAGGAGACCACGTGCATGTGGTGCTGGACAGTCCCAATAGGGACCTATCTCCAGTCAGTGAACACCTGCTTCTGATGACAGTACCCAGTCTGGATTGGTACCTGATACGGTCCGTAGCACCCCTGCCAGGCACAGGTACCATGTCCGTGGCCACAGACAGTGATCTGTATGTCCTGGCAGGTACAGTCTGCGGCTGTCCACAAACACCTGTATATGGCAGCCATGAGGTGGGACTGTGTGCACACATGCAAAGTGATAACACCTAGGGCTACCGCATACATGCACACACTGCATCAACATTGCCCCATCTTGTACTGCTGTCCCTCACCGACACACACACACAGACATGTCAATTGATTGTATCAGTGGCAGACTCAGGCATAGCAGGTACACACCCTGTGCATATGATGAAACTGTGCCACCTCCTGCAATCTGTAAGATCGGTGCAGGAACAGGTTAACATGGTGCTGATGCACAGGGTGACTACATAGATGTATTGTAATAGCATGATGTTGACAACAGTACAATGTAATTATAGCATTGTGGGTATATACCAGCATGCCTGATGCAGTTACAGTATGAATGTCATTGTATTGTTTTGTACACCCATACTAATTACCACAGTGTTCTGTCTGCACATCTTTGCATACTGGTGGTGAGGCTGTGAAGGGATGGCCACCTACATAGGTAGCACAGGGGATACAACAATGTACATATTGATACTCAATGATGGCCATGTCAACTGCGATTTGCATGCTGTCCACACACGACTCTGCAATGCAGATGTTTCAGGATGTTGATATCTGTGCAGTACTACACAGCAGGTTCAGGGCTCACAAGAGCACACTAGCACTACAAGGTCACACCTCATACCATGCATAACAGCACCAAAACACAGAACTAACTATGACAGGAGGGAGAGTGTCCATACATGTCAAGGATACTGTGGTGCCAGGACAGGTAGCATACATCATACTACATCTGGAACTGCTGAGTGAGGGCTCAGTGTCTGTTATTTGACATGTGTATTATTACAGGTATGAGCACTTGGGTATCAGGCCAGTTATTCAACATTACAAAGGTACCTGGTCTATACACTTGTGGGGGTTGCGGCTGGACCCAGCCCATCTGACCGGGGAATGTCTGGGTACTGGCTTAGAGTGCCTGCCTATATGCACTGTTACATACTGGAAGTCGTACACCTTGTTTGTTGTAGCATAGTCTACATACAGGCCTGCTGACTGTAGCTTTGTTTGTATGCATGTTTGCCTGTTATGTTCCTGAAACACTGATTCCACCTGCGGTGCAGATATACAGTGCCTCTGTGGATCCCTAGTGACATCTGTGTTGCTTGCTGTACTGATGTCCATGTGTCACTTGACAGAACGTCACTGTTTGACCTGTTTGCATGTAGCTTGCCTGTAACACATTGCATATGATGTACCTCACATTTGCTCAAGACAGCATTCATATATGCCAGCACTAACAATTCAGGAGCACTACACCCTCACATAGTCACCTTGAGTACCTTGTTCCCCATTGGCCCTATGTGTCTTTACTTAGTGTGGGAGTCACAATGCTATGGTAGCATGTGCAAAGGTCACCTGTCGATCTACTCTCAGGTCCAGTTGGTGAATCTGTGAGTCATGTGGCAATGTTACAGCTGCCTCATGTACACAGACAACCCTCTCCACTTCCCATACATGTACAACAAATGTGAGAGATGCAACCACATAGCCAAGCTGGGGGCTAAGCTCTGTTTAAACAGCACTGGCATTCCCTGTCAGGTGGAGTGGGATACTACAGTGAATACAGTACCAGTCTCCCATAGACCTGCCATGACCACAATCCAAACACAGACACACACTGGTACATTATTGAGCTCTCAGAATAGCATCCTGCCTGAGCAGCTGACACCTGCAAAGCAGACACACAAGCAAACATTATGCCAGAGCAGAGCACATGCGACACATAGCTCACAAAGCCTGTCTGCCAAACAGTGTCAGGCCATACGGCTAGACAACACACCTGCTACGGTTGTATGAGGTATCTCTATTGACACGTACATGGTGGTCCTGCTCCCAGGCTGAACAAGGTGACGGTCACGCTGAGCTGCCCATAGGGCACTATGATCCACCACATAACACAAGCAAAGCAGTCACTCCAAGGCATGTAGCAGTATGACTCAGTCATTGTCTGTGCCAGTGTGTATGACCTCTGACGCACCTCCCTGGACTACATGTTAGGGGACATGGAGGGGCTCTCTGAGCTTGTGGCACAGGCTGGTATGACCCTGGCCTTGAGTAGCATCTCACCCTCACCATGAATGCTGCCACAATATGTAGACAGGATCATCAGTTTCTGCACTTAATGTATCTTTCAGTGACATCCAAAGGGGATCCAATGCCTGTCAGTGTGGGATTACATACTGGACATGCCACATTGCTTTTCTTGGGACAGCTTGCACCTGTCACCCATGGGCAATTGTATATTGGCAGAGGCTGTTGCTACACACATAGTGCCTTTGTATGCAAGGCTGACATTACATAGCCACCTACACAGGTATCACATGGGATGGGACTCTAATAGTAATGCTACTCAACAGCAGCAGTGTAATCCTCAAGATGCATGCAGTGGAAACTGTCCTTAGCATGGGGTACAGCAATATCCGTGCAGTAACATACTCCTGGTACAAGGCTCCCAGGTGCACACCATCAGTGCCAGGTCATTCCTGATACCATGCTTGTCATCCCCTACACATGCACCAAAACAGAACAGGGGGGATGTATCCAAAGGCACCTCAGATACACACACCCCCAGGTTGGTGGCACTGCACAAAGCATCAGAGCCTCTCCATGTGCAACACACAGTGGGTTAGACTGCCTTCAGGTTCATGGTCTGGCACACACCACACTCCCATACCCAGGAAACCCACTTGGCCTTCCTGACAACACTGGGAATATGACGGTCTCTACACACACCATTATATGGTTGTACTGCAACTACCCAAACATACAGTGTGAGCATTATTCTAGCTGCAAGACCCTATCTGAAGGTTTCTTATAATTCATTCCCTGCATTGCTATGGAACAACTTGTTACCACTCCCACAAGTGGTGACAACATGCTGCACCTGTTCATCACCAACATGTGGACTATATGCTCCAGACCAGTCATGTATCCCTTGCTGGTGGGATGACACCATCTACAACCCACACTGTATAGTCACATACCACATGCAGCCCCTGCACAGAACACCCCAGTCATACAGTTGTCTGATGCATATTCCATGTATTCACATGAGGCAGGCTTCGGACATGGGAACTCTTGCAGTTCACAGGTACATATGTGTAGGTGGCATACACATACATCATGTGTGCATTGACATTACTAATATAATGTATGTCGTGCAATATTGGGAACAACACCCCACACACATGGACAAACTGTGTGACAAAAATACACATGGCATTTGTAGGATACAAACCCCTACCTAACTATGTTAGGTCACTTGTGAGAGTCGCAGTAGCAGAGTGTACTATTTGCATTACTGGGAGGATTGCTTTCTCCTGCTGTACTTATAGGGTGCTGACATCATCAGTGTTTAGACAGTGGAATATGCAGCATGTTTTGTGTAGTAATAGTTGCCGAAAAGGGCATTTTTCATACACATGGAGTTGCACACTCTACTCCCCCACACACAGTCACACACACAATGGGCACTTGGAAGATTCAAACCCCTATCTAACTATGTTATGACACTAGTAAGAGACGCATTAGCAGAGTGCGCTATTTGTATTACTGAGGGGATTGTTTTCTCCTGCTGTACTTATGGGATGCTGACATCATCAGTGTTTAGACAGTGGAATATGCAGCATGTTTTGTGTAGTAATAGTTGCCAAAAGGGACATGTCTCATATACATGGAATTACACACTCTATTCCCTCACACACAATCACACACACACACTGGGCACTTGCAGGATTCAAACCCCTACCTATGTTATGACACTAGTGAGAGACGCATTAGTGGAGCACGCTATTTGCATTACTTGGGGAATTGCTTTCTCCTGCTGTACTTATAGGGTGCTGACATCATCAGTGTTTAGACAGTGGAATATGCAGCATGTTTTGTGTAGTAATAGTTGCCAAAAGGGACATTTCTAATACACATGGAATTGCACACACTACTCCCCCACACACAGTCACACACACACTGAGTACTTACATGATTCAAACCTCTACCTAACTATGTTATGACGCTTGTTAGAGACGCAGTAGCAGAGAGCGCTATTCACATTACTGGGTATAATCTCTGCTCCTGACATATGTATAGTGTGCTGACAGCATTATGGATGAAGAGGTATGTACATCTGTTACTATCCATCAGTAAGGGGGAGAGCATATCTATGCATTAACTTTGCACAGGCACAGTGGCCTACTGTACTGTGGAGGCAGACGCCAAATACACTGTGGATAGCCTTCTGTATTCCCTGGGGACAAAAATCAGGTATTGCACTCTATGGCCATATGTTTACCTGTCAGATGCAAGTATCTGTTGCTCATATACTGTTTGTGGGTCTTTATTGCCATAGCCTTCCCTATCTCTATAAACAATGTGTGTACTGTGGGAGATGTTTGCATATGAATGGGATCCAGTACTTTACTTATATCTCTGTTGTAACTTCACTGTGTGCACTGGGCAGATGTCTGTATTGTGGGAGGTTCCTGTGTTAACACATAGAAATGCCAGATATGTGTGTGCAACTGCTGAACTGTGACATGGCCTAAGTGTGTGAGCATGCCCAGTTCACAGTCTGTATGGCTTCTTGACTGCCACATCTCATTTATCTAAGTGTGCGAGCATGCCCAGTGTGACCTTTCTTTATGTTTGGATCTGTGGACCACCACATTTCTGTTTGTGTGTGGACGCCATCTATATATCACATGTACAGTTGAGTGTTGGACATCAGGTTGTGTTCTTACTGCCCAACTGCTGTGTGTCTGAACCTAACAGGCATTATGCTGTGCCTGCAGGGTCACCATGGGATAGTTTGCATACAGTTGTCATCATCCTTTCCTGCTGACCAAGCAGTTGTATTGTTGTATAGTGTACTGGTGCAAAACTTTCACTCTGGTGGACAGTATAATCAGTTTCAGTCCTATCACTGCTTGTAATGTTTATAGTGAGCACACCAGACTGGTTGAGGGCCAGTTGTGCAGATATTACCATGTTGCATTATGTTCAGATATGGACAGCTTAGTACATGATTGTCTGACATTGTTAATGTATTCCACAACTTGTGTGGACAGTGACAAACAATGGCTATGTGCCCTATTCCATTTGTAATGCTAGTCAGAGAGTGTTTGTCCTTCAACACACATTTACTGGTGTTTGCCATGACATATGTCATGGTTAGTGTGCTGTGCCTCTGTCTACCCATGACATACAGGTGATATCCAGGGTACACTTACCATCTCCCATCCAGTCATCATGATTCCTCTGGATGACAGTCACTGAGGGACTCCCTGGATATCCTGTAGTGGGAGTTTAGTCATGAGTGGAGTGAGCTTCTGGGTTATGGACCAATCAGTACAGCATGTCCTGTTTATGTCTGTGCTGGGGTTCAGGCCTGTCAGCTGCATAGGTCACCAGCATTAAGTGTTTACATGGTACCAAATGTCCATTGATACCAGGTTGGTCATGGCTCTATACATCAGGCACAGTTCACCTCCAACCAGGCAGTATGGCACTGTGTGGAGCTGCAGTTACTTTACTCAGGCAACACATGGCATCTGTTACAGCTCTGCGATCCTCCTGGTGGGGTATTTGTGTGGTCATTCCAGTTGCTGCAGGTGTCTGCTACGGTAAATCCCTGAAGGGCCATTGTACACAATTGTGAGGCTGCTGATGGATGACTGGAGAGGCACATTGACCTACCCTAACCAAGCTGTGCTTACCTTCATGATTAGGTGGGTATATGGTATGTTTCTGTAACCACTACAGACACATGGTTGTCACATGCAGGATATCTATCACCTTGTGTCCCCAGGTCTCTTATTGCTCCTGATGTACTTACTGGGTTAACACCTATGTGGTAATTTCTGGCCATGAACTGTGTTTCCACAGGGGTTGACTATACCCTATTCTGCATTTAGCTTGTTGACATGGCTGTGGCACCACTTGTGTGTTTCTATGTGTGCCTTTTGTAGGTTGATTGTGTCAGCTGGAGGATCCAATATGGTGGCCAGTTTGTAGTCCTCTGCAAACCTGTTCAGACAGAGTCCTTCCATGTTGGTCTGTACCTATGTGACATATATAGCATACAAGAGGGATCCCAGGACCATGCCTTGTGGGATGCCAGTTGTACCTGGTTTGCAGTCTGCCATGGCTACAGCATGTCTGCCAGGTCAGTTCTGTCCCTGAGCTGGTTTGCAACCCATCTACTTGCATAGGGGTTTATAGTTAGGCTGGTGAGCTTATCTGTACCGCCAACTAGGGTATTGTATGGAAGGGTTTAGCAAGGTCCAGATAGGCTGTGTGATCAACATTCCCAACATCACTGGGCTTGGTGCATGTTTCACATGAGTCAGACATGTGTACGGGGCAGGATCTGCCCTATGACAGCCACACTGGGTAGGGTCCAATGTCTGTAGGTACCCAATCTTGTTATTCATGGGATCCATGATCATCCTCTCCATTACTTTGCCAACCTAGATATTCGGGGTTGAGGGGTGATAGTTTGCAGTATCCATTCAGGCACCCCCTTTGTGGTGTGGGACCACTGTTGCTGTACACTGCTCTTTGGGTACATATCCTGTGGTAGGACTGATACTGCACAGTAATGCTATTTGCTGTTCCATTCTTCTTACAGTACTTGTTGGACACAACCCAGGACACCATCTGGTACCATTGATGCTGTGTGCTGTGCTTTGTGGATGCTGGCTGTTACCTCAGCATCTGCAATTTCGGGGGGCCAGCACTCTCCTGGGATAGATATTTGGCAGTTAGGTGCTGGTGGGGAGTTTGCAAAGAATCTATTAGGTAGGATGTTGGCAATGTGTGTGGGTTTGGTGTATTGTTTGTGATATTAGAGTGCTGCAGAGAATATCTGTGGATTATCACCATGGTTTCTACCATCAGGTAGGACAGCTGTGTAAAAATCCTTTGTGTCCTGCAAAATTTGTATCATCATAGGTTCATAGGTTCATACTAGGCTATCTGCCCTGGCCTTGTTTGAGCACGGACAGACTGTGTGTGGGTCTCACCACCCCTTGAAATGTGCATATTATGCCCACGTAGGGTTTACTTTCCTAGATGTGACACAGGGATGGCCCCCAGTGTACACCTACTATCTCCCATGCACTTCAACGGACTTCTCTTGTTGAGTTTGTGTGTGGAGCTCAGCCTATGATGGACTGGGATTCTGTTCCAGAGTGTCGTGAGCCTCTGGGTTATGGATCCGTCCCTCCAGCACATCCTATTAATCTATGTGTAGAGGTTCAGATATCTCACTCTGGTGTGTCTGCTCGATTTGGGGTTTCTGCAGTGGAGCATGTCCATTCATTCTGGATTGGAAATGGCCTTGTACATCAGGCATACATCACCTCTGACTGTGCAGTATGCTTCTGAATTGGGCTGTGGTTTCTTCAGCCAGGCTGCAGATGTCCAATGTTTGGACCCTTTATCCTGTTGGTAGGGTACATTTGGGGTCTTTCTGACTGCTGCATGTGTAAGGTAAGGTACATGCGAACTGGGGCATAGTTGTCACGTATAGGCCTGATAAGGGAAGGGTATGGGGGCACAGTGACCTCTGTAGCTCTACATGTGCATCCTTTCATATTAAGGTTGGCAATATAGCAGGTCTTCCTGGCCACCTTGGCAATGTGTGTGTCACATGACAGGTTACCGTCCACTTGTGCCCCTAGGTCCATGATTACTTCTTCCATACATAATGGATTTCCACCTATGTCATACTTTGTGTGTGCCTTGTTTGGTATTTGTTGGGACATTCATACTCTGAAGTGTCTTCAGGAAGGCTGGCTGGGGTACCTGGGTTTGTGTGTGGGGTCTGTAGCAGGCGTCAAACAGGTACACAGTTTGAGACAGTGTTACTTGCCCGTGGATAGTCTATGCTGCTTCTTGCTGTGGTACCAACCTGGGGGTGTGGTTATTCTTGATAATTACTGGTAGCCACACTCCTATTGTCATGTGTTCCATGTTTTGGAGCTGTAGAGCATGGTATGAGGCATAACCTGGTAGTATTAGGGTGCTCTTCTGGGCCTTGCCCAGGTTTCTGTTACAGAACACATATTACCATTCTCCATGCTGTGGTGGGTTTGGTCTGCATACACCTTGCAGGTTAGACTTCTGGCATTGGGTAGCATTACGTCCAGGTTATTATCCCTTGTGCTACCTATGTTGGTGGGTTTGTGTTTCCAGACTTACCTATTCCAGGCACAGTGGGGATAACAGCAGCCTTTGCCAGTATCTACACAGCCAGGTGTGCTGGGTGCGTGCCATCCCTAGCAGGTGGGGCATCATGTCTTGCTCGGCATGTCAGCCCAGGCTGTCAGCCATGTGTTCCCCCTTGCTAACGGCAATACCTCAGCCAATTATTGTACTTGATCTTGTTGTTTTCATAGTGTGGCATCATGCTTGGTGAGGGTGAGATGTTAGGTTGGGTCTTCATGTTTGCATATTCTAGATGGTGTTACATTGCTTAACACATGACAATCATGCCTCAGGTGGTGCTGCAGCTCTGCCTCTGTTGGATGCACATACTACACTCCCTGTACATGTTTGAGAGCAGTTTATGTCATTTTAGGCATCCCTATTACTATATGAGTGAGTCAGAGAGAGGTATCATTTCCAGGGTTCCTACTGAGCCAGGGTATGTGCTATGCGTTGCCTCTTTGACAAGGCCAGGGCATACTGGGCACGCCTCCTTCTGCCTACTGGGGCAGGCTCAGGTTGTTCCTCCTCCGAGTCACGCTCTGCCTGTGATGGCCTTGGCAATGGTGGGGGGCTGTTTGGCCTGGCCCTATGCTGGTCCTGCTGCAGCTGTTTTTGCAGGATCATATTATGTAGCATAGCACATACCATGATAATTTGGGTACATTTAGTTGGTGAGTACTGCAAGGCTCCACCAGATGTGTACAGACACCGGAACCGTGACTTGAGCAGCCCAAACACACGCTCTATTACATTACGTGTTTGTGCGTGTGCCTCATTATGGCATTCCTGTTCAGGTGTGTGTGCATTTCTGATGGGTGTCATCAGCCACGGCTCCAGTGCATAACCTGCATCCCCCACTAGGTGTCCATGTGGGATGTCCCCATTGGCAAATGTCTGGTACAGCTGTGTCAAATGCCAGATATGGGAATCATGGTAGCTCCCAGGGCAGCCAGCACACACATTCATTATTATGCCCTGGGCATCACACATGACCTGGCAGTTGATGGAGGGGAAGCCCTTGCAGTTAATGTAGGCCCTACCTCGCTCACCGGCTGGTGCTTTGATGCGTATGTGCGTGCAGTCTATTGCACCCACTACCTCAGGGTATTCCGCTATTTGCTGGAAGAGATGCATATTGCTGGCCAATACCTCACGGGCATTGGGGAAATATACATGATCACCGACATGTGCTGACATGGCATCCAGGAACTGGTGCAGTACCCTGGAGGCTGATGCCTGTGATATCCCCATCATATCACCAGTTGGTCTCTGGAAGGTACCTGTTGCTAGTATTCTTAGGCCAACACATACCTTGGTTTCCACTGGGATGGGTTCCCCTCTGTTAGTTCTGTGTGTGAGGCGTGGCCTGCACAGCTCAACAATTTGCTGCAGGAGGTCTCTGTCCACTCTATAGCGCTCCACTATCTCCAGCTCATGTAACCCCTGGCAGGTGACTCTGGGCCTGTACACTCTTCTCCGTCTCCTCACTGTGGGTTGTCTGGCAGCATTTCAATTGTCACCACCCTCAGCAAGTCTCCTATGTCTCCTTATGACAGCTATGGCAGCCCCTAGCATGTTTGGTCTGAGTGCAGCTTTTTCAGTTTTCTCTTCTACTAGCTTACTCCTGTCTTGCTGTATCTCTTGAGAGAAACATACTGCAATGCTGTTTGCAGTGTTTTAAGTGCTGGGCTGGGCTTGCATTCTGCCTGTGTAATTGCCTGCTTCTAATTGTTTTCACATGCTACCTCTACAGGTATTCCCTGCTAGTTTCCTACTATTTCTCCTTCTTCCTTTTCCTCTCTGTTTCCTCAGGGGGGAGCAGCGTGCATACCAGCGAAAACATGCTCACAGTGGCTACCACGCGTGCACACATGCTTACACAGACTAGATTCTGCTTATTCGGGTTAAAACGCACACACACCAGCGCAAACAGGTTTACAGATCTTTAAACAGGCTCCTACATGCTTACCCTGCTTTAAACGCGTGCACTCTGTCTTACTCGCGCCTCCCAGTGTGCACACGCTCGCATGCACGTACAGCAAGAAACTGTGGTGTTGGCCACAGTGTATACCTTCCATTTCTTGACTTTCCCATGCTTATCTGTTGACACTCCTCTTTTTCTGCTGTGTGATTGATATGTTTCACATACCACTTTGCTCCAATGAGCTTGCTTTCTTCCTGACATTCCCCCCTGTGATGTCACCTATCTCCTACTCTGTTACTCCCCCTTATCTAACTCTTACACTACACGGACTGTGCTCATTTGCTATGTGACAGTGTGATTCACTATCCTACCATTTATTTACATAGGATTGCCTACTAATGCTTAGTTACATGTCTTACACTCAGCTTCCCCCCTTAGCAACCACTAGTCGGTGGCCATGTTGTTTTTGTTCTGCTAGTCCCTGCATTGCAAATCCATGCATTACATAAAACCCACATTTGTGGGTTTCTAACCTTCATTTTTCAGTTTTATATAGCGCAGCCCGTTTGCGCGGGGCTGCGCTGTGTTTAAACATCGCCGATCTCCGAAAAAAAAATATATATTTTTTCATGTTTGCTTTGGTTTACCATGCCAATGGCCACATATTTGGCCATTGGCATGCTGTCTGTAACATTTGCACACTTTATTTTGAGCTGTCATGGCTCCATTGTGTTATTTGCAGTAACGTACTCAGTTGTCAACTGAGTACATTTCTGCAACTAACACGACTCTTACACAGGCTGGTTTCAGCTTCATGGATCACTAATCTACCTCATTTGCATGCCTTTTGGCTGCAAGTGGGGTGATTAGCATATCCATGCCCTGCCCGTGTAAGAGTCGTTTCAGCTTTCTCTTACATGGGATTTCGGGCTGTTCCTGGATCGGATGGCTGCATGGAGTCTTACACGGCTCTTAGACTCCGTGCAAGCCATCATGAATCCTGCCCTATATTCCAGCACAAGTACATACAGAAACAAATAAAACACCATATTACTCTTCTCCAAGTATAAGCAGGGGGGAAAGTCCTCCTCCACCCCCCCATGTAGGGGGCTGTGCCCCCCACACCCCCTGCTACTTAAACATATCAACTATGAGATTGCACTTAGTTGCAATCTCGGAGTTGTTATATTTAAGTAACAGGAGGTGTGTGGGGGGGGTGCAGCCTCCCACATGGTGGGGGGGTGCAGGGGGGCTTGCATATAGTTGAAGGGTAATATGTTTCTGTATGTAACTGTGCTGGAATATAGTAAGTGTTAGTATCCTGTGTGTTTTCAGAATTTTGAGTTTTCAAGACTTTGAGTTTTCAGGATTTTGGTCTCAGGATTTTGGTCTTCAGGATTTTGGACTTTCATGATTATGTAGTGCTCCCGAGGGGACATATGCATGGGATAAAGCATTTAGAAGCTGTATGTGATCATTAGTAGTACAGGGAGCAGTTCTGGTGTAAATTTTCTGTTTCCAATCCATAGATCTAAGTTGTTCTTGAAAAGGAAAAGGGACATACCTCTTAACTTCTTAGTGCAAAAAATCTATACAAAACTCAACACAATGAGGGAACATAGGCCCAGAAATAGGGACTTATTTTAAATATTGTTCTTATAAACTTAGAAAGTTGCTAGAGTAACAGGGCTTGTTTTAACATATATTTTCTGAAGAATATGACGTCTGAAACTTAAATGTATGCCATTATTTTGTGACTTCAGTCCTCAGATCTTCCAAGTGATTTGCCAGAAAACCAGAGTTTTTATGAGGAACAGACCAAAAATAAGAGCCCAAGCTCTGGAAATTAAGAGCCAAAACTCTGGACATTCTGTGAAAATCTGGACAGTTAAGAGGTATAATTACAGGTATGAAATTGCTTGTCACTCCACTGCTCTTGGGTAAGAGTATTCTGCAAAGGCTGCATTTTGTGAATATATATCTCAGGGTTGTTAACTTTACTGCAGGATTCCTTTTTCTGTTCTGATTCTGTTTCCATTTAATTTTTATTTTTCCCACCCAACCACACAAGTGTTGTTGTGTTCTTAAAACTTGGTGGCTTTTGAGTTGCCTGCCTATACTACACATTTGATATTGGACAGTCCTCCCAGTCCCATTCCATTGAGCACAGTGAGATGACTTGGGAAGGCCGACCCCCTTATTTTCTTAAATTGAATTATCTTCTGTTCCTCCCTTTTCAGTTGGTTTTACTTTCTTTGTGTCTCTTCCTACTTTATTACTTTATTTTGCTTTTATTGATTGTTTTTAAAAGTGTTCAGATACATTTATTCTGCTGCATTTATTACTGCTTGTTGGTAGCCTGATTAAAACTGCACTTCATTCAGCTGATTTTATTGTATTTGTGTCTCTTCCTACTTTACTACTTTATTTTTGCTTCTGTTGGTTGTTCTTAAAGTGTTCAATTGCATTTATTCTGATGCATTTATTACTGCCTGTTAGTTGCCTGATTAAATTGTAATTCATACTCTAAGTCTCTTACTTTTGGATTAAGGACTTAGGCTTCAGGCCAGTTATTTTACATTAAGAAGGTGTGTGGTCTACTCTCTTGTGGGAGGAGAGGGTGGCTTCTGCCCTTCTGAGCTGGGAATTGCTGGGTGAAGGTTTTTTTGTACCTGCTGTTCTAAGTGTCTAATTTCTGGTTTAAGCACTTGGGTTCCAAACCAGTTATTTTACATTAGGAAGATCTGTGGTCTAAACTCTTATAGTAGGAGAGGATAGCCTACACTCTTCTAAACTTGGAATTGCTGCTTGAAGACTCATTGTGTCTGTTATTCTGAAAGTGCCTTAGTTCTGGTTTCAGCACTTGGACTCCAAACCAGTTATTTTACATTGGGAGGGTTGTGGTCTAGACTCTTGTGGCACAAGAGTATGGCCTCCACCCTTCTCAGCTGGGAACTGTTGGTGAAGGCCTATTGTACCTGTTATTCTAAGTGTCTTTATTCTGATTTAAGTACTTGGGTTCCAAACCAGTTACTTTACATCGGAAACATTTGTGGTCTAAACTCTTGTGGCAGGAGAGGATAGCCTACATCCTTCTAAGCTGGAAATTGCTGGTTGAAGGTCTATTGTGTCTGGCTTCTGAAGAGTCTTAGTACTGGCTTAAGCACCTTAGCTCTTAAACCAGTTGTTTTACATTAGGAGGGTTTGTGGTCTAGACTCTTGTGGTGGGAGAGTGTGGCCTACACCCTTCTAAGCTGAAAAGTGCTGGTGAATTGCTGCTTAATTTAAACAGTTTTTTGCTGTTGTGACTTTGTTTTATGCACTTTGAACATCTAGTACTTATGCATTCTATAGCACATGCTAGATTCACACTTACTGAATCTAGACTGTATGGTATCACTTGAGCACTAAGACCAGCTCTTCATTGAGATACTGAATGATCTGAGACAGCCGTTGCTTCCAATTAATTATATGTGCCAGTTTTTGCTATTATACTGCACATTCAATTTGTATTTGCATTCTATTGTCTGCTTGAATTGTCTGAACTGTTTTTGTCACATTTTACTGTATTCTGTACTAGTTCAGCTAAGGCATAGCCCGGTTTCAGGTTTGCTGTTTCTGGGTCTGTTTTATAACTTTTGAGCATCAAATTCAAACCATTCTTGTAGGTGAAGGCCCTGCTGCACCCTTGTGGGTAAAGAGTGCTGTCTGGGTCCCATATTACTGAATGTGATTGGAGCAGTGCTCAGAGAGAGTGTCTTTATTGATTAGTTTGAGTTAAAAGAGTTATCCTTGTTTTGTTTAAGGCCTGCATTCATCCTTGTCTGTGTAGCACACCATTGTGTCCTGACACATAGTGGTAATCACCATTGGTGGTTTAGAGGTAAATGTTTTGCTTGTTAAATTTCCCTTAGCACTTAGCGTTTGGTCTTCCAGAGGTTTTCTGTGGCCTGCTCTGCTATCAAGTGGAATGCTAAGTATAGCCTTAGAGGCACCAACACACCTCTCACTTATTAGCCATTCCTAAGAGTGACCTCTTTTCCTGACCATATAAATGTACCTAACAATATGGATGGACAGTTTCCCACAGTTTCCCCAGCCAGTTTGGTCAACATGGGCCTCCTGAGGCAGTGTAGTAACTGCTTCAAGTTTACCGGCAACCCTCTATGCTTATTCCACACAAACTCAACATTGAATTATCATGGAATTGACAAATAGTGATATAGTAAACCTCCAGACACTGGACCTAATGCAGATTGGTTTTGTGAAGGGCAGATCATGCCTACATAACCTGATGGACTTCTTTGAGAAGGTCAGCAAAGCAATGGTTTAAGGCAAATGGTTCACACTGCCTATTTTGACCTGGCCAAGGCATTTGACACAACACCCCAATCGAGCATTGCTGACAAACTCAAGAGGTTAGGTACAAATTCGTATGTCACCTTGTAGATAGCCAACTGACTCACAGACAGGACCCAGGAAGTTAGAACTGGGGAGGCCACCTCTACAAAGAGGCCTGTCACAAGTGGAGTCCCTCAGTGATCAATCCTTTGACTGCTACTTTTTGGCATTTACTTCTCTGAAGTCAAGGCCAATGTCAGTGGTCTCTGGTTGACTAAATTTCCAGATGATTGCAAATTAGGAGCTGTCATTGAATCCCACACTGACACAAATGTTCTCCAGGAGGGAATGACAGAGACAAACAACTAGTGTCAGAGCCATAGATTAAAACTAAATACCAAGAAATGCATAATAGTATCCTTCAGGAAGTCATCCACCCCTGGTAACTATCATATTGACAACACACTCCTTAGAGCTCACCCAGTTATCAGGGACTTAGGGACACACATAGATAGCAATCTAACCTTTGACCATCACATATCTTCAGTAGTGAGGAAATCATTCTGTGTTGCACAACTTATAAACAAAGGTATGGCATCTACGTCCAAGGAAGTCACTGTTCCACTGTATTAAGCATTCATCAGACCTATCATTAAGTACATTGCCCCCTTTGGTATGAACTTAACCAGGCATATAAAACAACTGGGATGTCCACAGAGGTTCCTCACTAAAGGAATACAGGGCTTAAGTAAAACATCCTATGCAGACCATCTCAAGGCTCTATCACTGTACTCTGTCTCCTACAGGCTTTTGAGGGGAGATCTATGCCTGACATACAGGGCATTGCAGACTCCACTCTGATGGACCTTCTGCATATCTGCAAAACAAACAGCATTAGAATTACCCATTCTAAAGACTTAAACCTTGCTTGTAATACAAGTATGACCTGCTGGAGAGATAGGTATGTATCACAAAGATTACTCCGTCTCTGGAACAAGCTCCCCATTCATGTGAAGCATAGTTTCCCCTAACCCAATTCAAGTGTAACTTAGACAGTTGGATGGGGAACAGGAAAATCATCCCTGAATTGGCACCTATGTCTCTAGTGGACACAGGTAACCTGTAAATGTTTCATCTCCCAATGACCTGCTTGTATCAGAACTTGTCAAAGATTTGGGATGCACAGCTAGGCTTAAAAAGGCCTTTGTGGTCTTTAGCATAGTAAACACCTATGAGCCTATGAATCTATGAATGTGAGAGATGCAACTATATTAAGAACCTTGAAATCATGCTTTCTCACACACCAGTTAGAACACATGACAACGAGTGGGTTATCAGCATGCACACCTCACCTCCTACTCCACCCAAACCCACATCACACATACCTACATATTTGACGGTCCTCACCAGAAACATACCTAAACACCATACACCTCCCAAACACAAACACAAGCATGCTACACATAATACTTCCTCTGCAGAGCACAATATACATAATAGCTCACGTACCAGTGTCTCACCAGTCAAGCCCTTAAGGCAAACCACAAAATCAACCATATTAGTCATAGATGATTCCATCGTGAGACACACAGATTTCCTTCTCACCAGGCTAGATAAGGAAAAGGTCACATTCAGCTGTCTGTCAGGTGCCAGGATACACCACATCACACATACATTCAAGTCTCACAACAGGTACTGTTATGACTCTATCATAGCCCATGTTGGTGTGACTGACTTGAGAAGTACCTCTCTGGACTATATGAAGAGAGACATGATGACGCTCTCAGACTATGTGTCTCAGGCAGGTTTGTCCCTAACCTTGAGCAGCATTTTACCTTCACCTAGGATGATGCCTCAATGCAAACAGAAAATAACTGACTTCAATAATTAGCTTAGTTTCTGGTGTCATTTTAAGGGGATCCAGTATCTGTCAGCCTGGAATGACATGATCGACAAACCTTGATACTTTGCTAGAGATAGTCTTCATTAGTCACTTCTGGTATTTCAGTCACTTGGTAAGGCTCTTGCTACCCCCATAGTGCCTTTTTTTAGGCAGTGTCTCAAGGACAACATTCCTGATGTAAAAACTCCATCTAAAAACAACCTCAAAGTTATGCTGCTAAATGCTAGGAGTCTTAACACCAAACTGCACTCACTGAAAGCAGTCCTCACCTTGGAAGATGCAGACATTTGTGCAGTCATGGAGACCTGGTTTAAGGTTGTGGAAAGCACGCTAGCCATACCAGGTTACACCTCCTTCCACACATTCAGACCACAAACTGAAGGCATGAAAACTAAAGGAGGAAGTGTATCAATTTTCATTAAAGATAAATACACCTCCAGATTGTTCAAACAGCATGATTCCCTGGATATACTTCAGGTGCAATTAACTGTTGGCAGGAGACCTATTCAAGTCATTGCCAGCTACAGGATCGCTTCTATAAATCAGGACATCCATTCTGCCTATTTGGATCTACTTGAGTCTATCAAAATACATCCGAACAGCATGGTTTTAGATAACTTTAACTAATCATCCATTGACAGGGTAAATTACTCATGCTCAGACTCACTTACTCAAAGATTCCTCAACATCGTTAACTCCAATTCCCTGGACCAGCTGACTGACAGCCCCACAAGTGATGCCAGCATAATGGATCTGGTGCTTACCAGTATGGGGGACCACTGTAGCACCCCCACTGTGAGGTCTTCCCTGGTGAGATCTGACTACAAAGCAGTCTCATTGGAAATAACTATCACACCTGACCCCAAACTAAACTAAAAACTTCTCCAAATCAGATTATAACCTCTTACAGGATGGTATAAAGAGCTTCTCTGCACCACCACCCTCAGATGGAACTGGCAGCTATGCCGGGTTCTACATCAATGCTTTATACAAACACCTGTACAACTGCACTGACTCCGCTGTACCTGATAGTACCAAAACAAGCTCCTTAAGGAAGAGCAAACCTGCCTGGTGGACAACTGCCATTAACAGGCTTTACAATAAGAGGAAGAAATTGCTATCTAAGAGTAAGAGGGAGCAATCCCTAAACTGGAAACACTCCCTCATCAGCTTAAACAAGCGAATAAGACTTCCTCCAAAGCAAACTTTGAATCCAAACTAGCTTCCTCGATTAAAGACAACCATAAGACATTCTTTAGTTACATCTGTAACCTAAAAGGAAAGGCCCAGATTTGTGCCGAACTGGTAGGTAATGATACCACATACACTGAACCTGGGAACATAGGAAACCTGTTGGCTGACAGGTTCTGTGAAAACTTCCCCTGTCCCCACCACACATGCCCCATAACATCCCTGCAACCTGTCCTCTACCTTGTATCTCTAAAGAGCAGGTCATTAACTCCCTATCTAAGGACAGGAATACAGCATCTATGGTACCTGATAACATCCCAGGCTACTTTCTACATGGGTTCCGACATGAATTAGCAACACCATTGTGTACTCTTTTTAATCATAGTCTAAGCAGTGGCTCCATCCCAGCTGAATGGAAAATGTCTACCGTTACTCCCTTGCATAAAGGCGGTCTTCCACTGACACTGGGAACTCTAGACTCATTAGCCTGACTAGCAAGGCCATGGAGCAAATCATCATGGACCTCATTAAGAAAGACATAGGTAATCTCCAAATACTTGACCCTGCTCAGTTTGAATTTGTCCAAGAGAGATCATGCCTGCTAAACCTGGTGGACATCTTCGAGATAGTCACCAAGACCCTGGACGAGGGGAAATCTATGAATATAGCCTACCTAGAATTAGCCAAGGCATTTGACACTATGCCCCACTCAGGCATCATTGACAAACTCCCATACCAAGAAATTATTTAAACTGATGTATAACACAGGAAGTTCAAATGCTCGGCAGCGGATTGTACCACAGCACTTCCACGCTGTACAGATAAAATAACTTTCCCACAGCTATAATGGACCGTTTATTTGAAAACTTGCGAACAACAATACACCATAAAAGCGAGTAGTAACCTTCACATCCACTGAACATCCACCAAACCAGTAAAACAATACATTGAACAAACAAATTTACCCGGGTTTCGTCCGATATGACGAACTTCTTCAGAATACTATTCTCAAATGTTACCTTCTTTAAATATACACAGGTCCCACCCCAATTTAAAATCAATTAATCACTTTATCAATTAACAATTTAAAAACACCTTTTATGGCAAGCCGCCAGTTCTATATCATAGTGGCTATACTGAAACTCTATTTTATCAGCACATGTTTGTCTATATTCTAATTGACACATAATATATAGGTTTTCCTTGTCATTCCATTCTAGATGTTCCTTTGTGTATATATTATAAAATATTTGAATGTTTTTAGTTGTTTATGTACATTAACATTAATGTGTGCTGTTATAAAGCCAGTGTGATTCTATATACAGTGGCTTGCATCTATATATATCACGTAAATTATAATTTATGTGAATCCCTATGTTAAAACATAAAAAATGTATAAAAATATTGATTACAATAGTATTGATGATAAGAATATACATATATGAATAATAAATATATTCTATTATGCAACTTGTATAGTATGTATTGTAATGCATAAATTAATACCACATTACCATTACTCTATAATACAATTACAGATACAAAAATACATATCCAATTCATCATCAGTAAATATTGATATTGATTAATGTGTCCTACCCTTAATATAATTACTATTCAGTATAGGTTTATTATAGGCATTTAATAATATTTGCCATTTTAATTCATTGATGTCTAAATCATATTTTGTACATTTTCCATTTACATCATATTCATTCTATTTTGTTGTATATGTCTAGCCAAGGCATTCGTTGTTCTCATATGTTGGATATCCAGCAGATGTTCTTTAATTCTATTTCTAAATTGCCTGCTGGTTTTACCAACATAGAATGCCCTGCAATCTTGACATTTTGCGACATAAACAACATTAGAAGTGAAACAATTAAAATGTTCCTTAACCCTAATATTATGATAATTTACCAAAAATCTGTTGCCTGTACATTGAATGTGTTTACATACAGTACATCTGCCACATTTGAAATTACCCACTTTCCTATTCATTTTCATTTTAGTTGAATGTGTATTTCTTTCAAAAAATTCCTTAAAAGCCATGTCTTTTTTATATACAAATTTAATTTGTCCCTGAAATGTTTGCGCTACAGTATTATCATCTGTTAATATCCTAATATCCCCCAATTTCCCCTAATGATATTCCTAATAATATCATAGGTGTCATCAAATACAGAAATATATAATGGTAGTTGATGTTTTTCATTTTTGTGATTATTATTATTCATGTTGTTTATGTTGTACCCATGGCTCAATATAGGTTCATATATTCCCCTGAGTCTCTTATTTCTGACTTCCTCAAGTATCTTCTCACAAAAGGTCTCAGGGTATCCCCTATTGATAAACATTGTGGCCATGAATTTTATTTCTTTAATAAACTCATCCTCCTCACTGACCATTCTGGCCGCCCTGACCATCTGGCCTTTGACCACAGCTTTTTTCTGATGGTCAGGGTGCCAGCTGTCATAATGGAGGTAAGAATTTGAAAATGTTGACTTCCTGAAAATATTAGATTTTAAATTACCATTATCTTTATTATGTGTAATTTTTACGTCCAAAAATGTGGTTTCCTCAACTCCAATGGTATGTGTGAATTTTAAAAACCGAACATTGTTGTTAATGTATTCCAAGAATGTATTTAATTTCTCTTTGTCCTGATCCCAGATGATAAAAATATCATCTGGGTATCTTTTAATATATTTCCAATATGCACTTTTGAATACAAAATTTTGCTCCCAGTATGTCATTATAAGGTTTGCATACATGGGGCAACACTCCCCCCATTAGCTCCCTCCATCTTGTTTGTTGTAATTTCTCAAAAATATGAAATTATTGTGCAACACTATATCCATAAGATTAATTAATGTGTTTATTTTAGTTTGTTCATATATTCTAGATTCAAATAGTTGTTCTTCTAACCATATTAATCCTATGTCATGTGGAATACATGTAAACAGATTGCATACGTCCACTGTGACAAATAAGTCCCCATTATTCATTTTAATCTGATTCAACCTGCCCAGAAAATCCCAAGAGTCTTTAGTGATGTAAGGGTATTTAACTATACATTTCTTAAAGTGATGGTCCAAATATTGTCCAATGAAGCATGTCTTGCTTCTCTTGCCATCAATTATTGGTCTGAATTGTAGGTTATTTAAACCCTTGTGAATTTTGGGTATTCCAAAAATTCCACTTATTACTTTTTCAAATAGGTATATTCTTGTTATCTATTCTTTGATTGGCTATATTAAATTCATTTAAACTGACTTCCGAATATGATTCACTAAATAACATAGTTGTCATGTAGGATATATAATCCCCTTTGTCCGTTATAACAACCCCATTACCCTTATCGGGTCTCATTATCCTGATGTCCTTGAGTCCTAGTATATAATCAAATATCTTCTGTTGTTCTTTCTCCATATTAGTATGTATTGGTTGTTTGTATTGCTTGTAAAACTTCCTTATATCTCTTTCTTTTCATGAGTTATGTTGAATAAACATATTTTCATTAGATGTATTATTGAAAAAGATTTTTAAGTTCAATTTCCTAATGAATAATTTCAGATCAATAATAGAGTTAACCACTCTACCCTTCTGACATGGTACAAAAAGTTATCCATTTGAAACAAGTTGCATTGTTCACTACCTATGACATTCTTTCAGTAGTTAAATATTTTAAAATCACCTTAAAATTCACTCTGGGTTGGTTTCAGTCAAATATTGTAAAAACTACTTTCATTAAGATATTGTTCACAATATGAAAATTAATGGGAATAATCATTTCTGTGCTTGTTTGAGATGATTATAGTTGGATCATCATGTATCAAATTCTGTTCTCCTACATCAATAATTTATGTGAATAGATAAATTTAATAATGCACTTTCCCTCATTTTCCTTCTTTTCTTTTCTCATCATTCTATTATTTATATCTACTGGTGTCTTATCATAATCTATATCTTGACAGCAGGGTAATAATTCTCTGTACCACAAAATGTTTATCCAATATTTTGATCATGCTGTCTTGTAACTTTCAAATTCACATTGTTTTCTAAATTATTATTTAAACCATTAATAACATACTCATTCATACCATTGGTCATATCACCACTCAAGACATTATCCCCGCACAATTCTGAATCCATTTCCCAATTATTAACTGTAAAGTGTTTTTATGGTTATCTGTTTTCTATAATGTCAAACATTAAATTCATTCATTGACAAACTCACCCAGCTAGGTATCAACCCTTATATCATTAGATGGGTCATTAACTGGCTCACTGATAGAACATATATAGTCAAAATAGAAAAATCCACCTCCAAAACAGACCTGTAATCAGTGATGTTCCACAGGGATTAGTCCCGGGACCTATACTGTTTGGAATCAATTTCTCCAAAGTACAAGCAAAAACTAAAGGCCTATGGCTGAGAAAGTTTGTTGATGACTGCAAATTGGGAGTAGTCATAAAATCTCCAAATGATGTCAACATCCTACAAGAGGGTCTTACACAAAAAATAATTGGTGCCAAAGTCATGGCATTGAACTTAATGGAAAAAAATGTATTATCATCCCTTTCAGTAAGGGGGGTGTTTCTGCTAACTATCACATCAATAGCAACACCTTAAGTACGCACTCAGTGAT
Source organism: Protopterus annectens (assembly GCF_019279795.1). NCBI lineage: Eukaryota > Metazoa > Chordata > Ceratodontiformes > Protopteridae > Protopterus > Protopterus annectens. The sequence continues at coordinate 149,904,352 of NC_056735.1, read as the reverse complement.
GAGAGACCTGGACATACAGGTTGACAGCAAACTCACCTTTGACCATCATGTCTCCACAGTGGTAAGAAGGACATTCTCTATTTCTCATATCATAAGTAAGGGCATTGCCTCCAGAAAAAAAAGAAGTTATAACATCCCTGTACTCTTTCCTCATCAGGCCAATAATTGAGTGCAACTCGCCTTTTGGTATATACCCTTCCAAGTATCTGCAGCAATTGGAGAGACCATAAAGATTCCTCACAAGGAAATTCAAGGTCTTCAGCATCTGTCCTTTGTGAATCATCTGAAATCACTGTCACTTTATTCTGTTTCATACAGACTACTCAAAGGTGATTTCTAGCTTGCATACAAGGCAATCTCTGACCCTGCTTTATTGGAAATGCTACATCTCTGGAAGTCAAATTGTACACAGGTTACTCACTCTAAAGGCCTTAATTTGGTATGCAACATTAATAAAACCTGCTTGAGGGACAGATTTATATCCCAAAATTTACCACACATTTGACACAGACTCCCACTTCATGTCAAACAGAGCATCTCACTGGCCCTCTTCAAACGCAATCTGGATGGTTGGATGGGTAACCATAAATTCACCCCAGGGGTTCCACCTGTATCCCTCTTAGACAGGGGCAATAGATACTGATCAGGGAAATAAGGGTAGAACTTGGCTAGGTTTGTAAGGGCTCTAGGGCCATTAGCCTAGTAACTTCCTATGATCCTATGATCCAATGTGGATAGGGAGTCTGTTCCACAGCAGAGGTATCCGCTGTGAAATATACCTGTCCCTCCAAACCATTCTGTTGATGTTGCAGAAGAGGTTTAGATTCCTAAACTGAGTTTTACTGATGCCGTTTGACTTGCTGATATGTGGTAAATCCATCAGTATTGGATCAGAAGATGCCTTGTCTGCCAGACTCAGGTCACTTCTTAGCAGTCCTAAGTATGTGTGTGCCCAAACAATAGAATTCACATCATACAGCTAAATTTATTATGTGCATATTACACAGGCAGCAAGGTAGCCCATAGTTCAGAACACTGCTTGCACATGATTGGACTATTATGTTTAGGCTATGGCTTCTCTTAGCTGCATAGTGGCCTATAGCTGCGAGTACAGCAACCCTAACCTAAACATATGTATATTCTCACTGTACTGACTATGTTACCAACATTTCCCATAGTTTTCCTTAACTTATTAACTCCGACTACTGTCTCATGGCGCCTCTGTGCTTACTTCCAAGGACTCTGTCAGATGGTAGGAATTGCATGTTGTTTCACCCGAGTACATTTTACAAATGCAAGTAACTTTGCATTCTTATTTTAGCTTCACTGTTGAATATTAAGTTGAAAAAGTAACAGAAATTAGTCAGTTACCTTGTCAACATAAGTTTCAGCTTGGACTTTCATGGTGTACACATTTGACTTTTCCTAGGAAACTGGCTTGCGATGCACTCTGTTTTTTTTGTCTCAACAGCAAGCCGATTTATTTTGCCTTTCATCATGCCAGTGGTGACAGTCAATGGGAATCCAAGCAACCACTTGCCACCACCACCCCTGACCTAATATTTCTCTGTTCTGTCCAAATACATAGAGGGTCCAGCAGTAAATATTCCCTTTTTTTCTCAGCCTTTTGTGGAATATACTCTTGGATCCCTCTATTTATCATGTCGATCAGTTCACAAAAACAGGAAGTATTGCCACAGTCACAGTCTGGGAAGAAACAACTGCAAGGGAGATCTGTTTGTTTTGACCATCAAGCCTTCCGAATACTAAGGTAAGACAGCTCTGCTGTTTGCAGACAAAATAATGACTGATAATTCAGTTACAGGCCTGATATATTTCTGAAAATCACTGCAACTGCAAAACTTGTTATTCTATCAACATTCAAAGTTTGTACGAGCAATAATTTAAATGCCCCAGGTTTCATCCAGCATTCTTGCTCTAAGAGAATTGTACATACTGCAAAAACTGTACATTCTATCACTGTTCAAAGTTTGTATTTAACAATATTGTCCCTACTTTTGTCCTGCATTCGTTTTCTTCTAGTGCTCTGTTTGCTCCCATGTAACAAGGACTCAAGTCTGTAGCATATCTTCCAATGGCTCTGTCATAAATTAGCTTGTTATTCTATCAAGGTTAAAAGTTTGTACCAGCATATAGTCCCTTGTTTTTTCTCTCTTTCTTGCTCTAAGAAGTTGAAAACATTGTCCGTAGTGCAAAAATATTATTCTGTCAATGTTCAAAGTGTGTGTGTGAGCAATACTGTCCCTGCTTTTGTTTAGAAAAGTGTCATTACTGCAGAATGTGTTATTCTATCAACAGTCAATGCCCCCCATGTGTTCGTTTTCTTCAGGTGCTTCATTTCCTCCCACTTGAAATCCCTCTATTTCTAAAGAAATTCTAAAGAAGGCAAATTAAATTTTGAAATTCAAGTTCAGCTTTTTTGCCCTAAGATGTTGAGCAATTTGTCCTTGGTGCAGAATATGTTATTCTATCAACCTTCAATATCTGTACGAACAATATTTATCATGCCCCCCCCCATGCATTTGTTTCCTTCTAGTGCTCCGTTTCCTCCTACTTTGCAAGGAATCAAGTCTGTAAAATTTCTCCGCATGGGTCTGTCATAAATTAACTTGTTCCATGTAGGACTTTACTGGTAAACAAGTGCTATGGAAGAAAAATATGTGGCAGAAAATCAACCCTTGCAAACCTACGTGTGTGTGTGTGTGTGTGTGTGTGTGTGTGTGTGTGTGTGTGTGTGTGTGTGTGTGTGTGTGTGTGTGTGTGTGTGTGTGTGTGTGTGTGTGTGTGTGTGTGTGTGTGTGTGTGTGTGCAACAGTTCGTACGTGTGTGTGCGTGTATGTTTGTACATATGTACATGTGAGTGTGTATGCAAAAACATCACAAGGTCATTTAACACACATAACTTCCTATAGGTAAATTGGGAAGTGATTAGAAAGGTAGAAACATGATTTATATGTCAGATTTCTACATGTTGTTGTGGAGGCTTTTTTGTAAAGGCCTTATATTCCTACAAATAGAAATAGAACTAGTGCATTTCAAAGGAGAGAAAGGGAAATCTGCATAGGACTTACACAAGAAAACACTGAACAGAAAAACGACTAAAGGAATTAATATGCATTATCTGGAAGAAACAAAATGATTGAAACATTGTGGCTAAATAAGAAAAGTGAGAGCATGTCATGTTCATATATAGTAAAATATGAAGGCTTGTAGTTAAGTTATGGGGTTGGAGTTAATAGCGAATAGATCTAATGTTGTCATTCCTCATCTAGATATTATGGGCAATATTTCTGCCTTTTTACTTCTGCGTCTTAGGTTCATAGGTTGGTACTAGGCTATTGGCCTTAGGGCCTATACAAGCCCAGCCATAACAATTCCCTGGATATTTCTTCCCACAATATTTACTTCCCTGGACCCCTGTCTAGCAGGGTGACTGATGTGATCCCTGGGATGATTTTCCTATCTTCCATTCAATCATCAAGGTTCCTTTTGAAGAGGATCAAGGAGGCACTCTGCTTGACATGTATGGGAAGTCTATTCCAGAGTATGGGGAGTCTCTGGGTCAGGAACCTATCCCTCCATTATGTTTTGTTCATTGTGATGACAAGGTTTAGATCCCTGGAGCATGTGGCTCTGAGAGATTGGGATTTCTTTTAGTGGAGCATGTCCAACAGCTCAGAGTTTGACATGGACTTGTATGTTAAGCAGAGATTGACTCTGAGTAGACGATATGCCACAGAGTATAGCTGGAGGTTTTTTAGACGGTCAGCATAGGGCATCTGCTTTAGGCCTGTGATTCTTTTACTGAGGTATTGCTGCAGCCTTTCCAGCTGTTGCAGATGTCTTATTGTCTTATTGTAACCAGAGGGATAGTTATGTGAGATAACATGAATTACTCATTTTTGGATTAATTTTTAGATGGATCAGCCAGATAAGTGTGACATTTTTGATTGTCTTACTGTATTTCTGATTATATTCATTAGTTGCTTGAGTGAGATAAAGGTTATTACTTACTGACTACTGCCTGCATAGAGCTACCAAATATTTTGGACATTTTTCTTGGCTTTGTCAGTCATGTGTGGAATTTAGGTGGGAGGAAGGGCTCATTAATATCTAAGTGATATAGTATTTTACTGAATTACTCAGGTTTTGTCCTTACTGATGATAATGAGTCTGTGTTACATAACAACTGCACAAGGTAATATAATGAATCCTTATTCAACAGGTTCTGTGGAGCAATTATCACCTGTGTCTGAGCATGCTTAACTTTGCAGTAATGAAATGCAGGTCATTATCAAATTACCGATAAGTGCAGTTACAATATATCACTGAGTCATTATCACTTTTCAGGCCCAACTCTCAGCAGCTGTCACTGTTATTCACATAAGTTGAAATCATTATCTCATTGATGAATACAAAAGCCAGCTTTGGGTTTTTCTCCACTTGGAGTCATTGTAAGCCACCAGCCCCCACACCAGTTTCTTTCTTTCATTTTTACACTTTCTAGCCATGTAAGAAATATCTGAGGCAAAATCTCCTTCCTACATTCTCACACATAGCAACACACTCAGCCTGTACTTCAGACATCAACAAACGGCTAGTTTACACTCCATACACACACCTACTCTCTAACATAACAACACTCAAAGACACACAGACACACACACACACACACACACACACACACACACACACACACACACACACACACACACACACACACACACACACACACACACACACACACACACATGCTACACATTGTAGAGGTCACTTGGCTGAATGTCTGATTTTGGTGATTGCACACACTAGCAACTGTTACAGAAGGATCATTCATGGAAATGGTTCATGTTGGTCCTCATGCATATTACAACATTTCATGTCACTGTGGATAGGAGTGAAGATTTGGATGAGCTAACCAGGTAATACTATTGATATAAATATGTATAGTCTTCCAATACATCTCTCAAACATCAATAATAACCTGTTTGCATTTCTTTCCTGTGTAGGTGCGCCCACCTTGTGACAGTGACATGGCTTCACAGGCAGGAGAACAACAAGTGAGAGTGTGGGTGTGTGCCCATTCCTACATTCACTGGGCTGCCAGCCAAGCCTACCAGAAGTGAAAACCACTACAACTTGAGCTTCCCCACATCCAGTGTGAAGGTATACTGGATTGCAAGAAGATGTATGCATTGGAGCAGAGTACTGCAGTTGTTGGAAGAGAAGTGTTCCATCTACCCTGGACCTGACATTCTTGTGCTGCACATTGGAGGGAATGATGTCATCAGTCCACCACTCTGAAGGCTACGGTTTAAAATCAGAGCAGTTTTTGAACACCTGGAGTCATGGTGGCCACGTTGCCATTTTGTTTGGTCTGACATAATTCCTCGACAGATATGCAAAACAGCAAACAGTCAATGGCCAACACACAAGGCCAGACATTTACAGAATGGGTTCATGCATGGCTTGATGCACAGGGTCAGTGGATCTACAATCTGCCATAACAGCATCACCGCAGAAGATGTTCACATGTTCGGAAGGGATGGCATTCACCTAACTGAGGAGGGCATTGCGTTGTTCTTGACTGACCTCCACAATGGCATGAGGAGAGCTATGCAAGACTGGTAACATGCAGTTTGTGAGAGGAATGGAGAACACCCATGACTAAGTAGGACCAGTAATGGTAAGTAAAACTCTACTATGAAATGTGTTGTGTAAAATATATTTCTCTGAGTTTGGCAAATGGTAATCTCCCAGTGAAGTACCTCGCAGGATGCGCAGTACCAAAGCCCACCCCAGACACGCCTCCTAGACTCACAATGTCATGTAATTGTCGAAAAACACAGTAGCAAAGCCCGCCTCCTAGTAACCCTGACAGCTGTCTGCTGTCACATTTATTTCGAACGCTGCACATTTCTTGAAAAAAACATTCCTAAAATGTAATAGCTGCAGTTAGTATGTGCAACTGCAACAGCTGTATCAAAATAACAATTTTGATAGTGCATTAGACAATGTTATATGCTGTCAGTAATTAATCATAGCTGTCATATTCATGAAAAAAGTGCAAAGTAAGCTGATTATCATTTTGTCCAGTCTATTGGAAGCTGCATCTCTGATCCCACCGCGGTATTTAATAAACTTCTTTCATCGAGTCTTTATTGAACCAAAACATAGGTTAACAAAATAGTCGAGATAGCCTTAACATTTTATTAAAGGTTAATAGTATAACATTTCGACTCTTTAGCAAATTAGCAAAGAATAATAATGTTAATAATGTGTTAAACATATAACTTAATGTGCTAGGTGTATAGTTAATGTAGAACTGTGAATGCGCTATTATTTGTGGTATACTAGGGCGTTGGAACTACCTTGGGACTAACTTGTTTTAAATTTCTTGAGTTGCATCCTACATGTTTTTGTAACATATGCTAACCAGATGTACGATGACCTGCCAGTCACTGTGGACATGCCCAAAGCTGCGCAGTACCGCCCGCGAGGTACTTCACTGGGAGATTACCTGGCAAATAACTGTGGTAAGGGGTTGGTGAAGATGCTGAGAAAGAACAACTGTTTCAGGAGAGTGCTACCATGTACAATCTAATATGTCAGTAACCATCTGGTAATACTTATTTTTTATTCTGTTTTATCAGGCATGTGTAGAGTTTAGATGACAGTAAGGGCTTAGTAATACAGAATGTGATCCCTTAGGTCCATTGCTGAATGGACACATGTAAAGAGAAAAGGCATAGGTAAGGCAGGCTGCTGACACTGAAGGAGGTCGTGAGACTGTAGTGTTATCAGGTGTCTGAGAGAGCAGCCAGCACAGCTATCAGACAGATCAGATGGCCTTGCCTGCCACTGAAGTCCCATGCCTGCCCTGGGTTCATTAGTTGAGTGACGGTCCTTGCCTTGCTTTTTCTCTTTACATGTACCCATTCAGCAGTATGTTGGCTACACCCAGAATGTGTATATTTACAATCATATGTGTCTACATGGTAAAACAACTGGGTCTGAATGCTGTACACATGTACAGATATCCATTTGTTTAGGATTTTTTTTTATATTTTGGCAAATGACTTTGCAAGGGAGCATCTGAATGTGCTAAGTAATATTTGAAGACAGTATTCATAGTTCCAACATGGTAAAAGAGCTGTACATGTATGTTGTACACATGTACAGATATCAAAGTTTGTTTCTGAATTAGGTTATGGAAATTATGATTTTGTTTTCATATTTTTGGCAAATAACTTTGCAAGGGAGCATCTGAATGTGCTAAGTAATATTTGAAGACAGTATTCATAGTTCCAACATGGTAAAAGAACTATACATGTATGTTATACACATGTGCAGCTATCAAAGTTTGTTTCAGACTTATGGTTATGGAAATTATGATTTGTTTTATATTTTGGTAAATACCTTTGCAAGGGAGCTTCTAAATGAGTTAAGTAATATCTCATTTTGAAGACACAATTCATAGTTCCAACATGGTAAAGAACTGTGCCTGTATGTTATACACATGTAAAGATATCAAAGTTTGTTTCGGACGTAGGTTATGGAAATTATGATTTTGTTTTCATATTTTGGTAAAAAACTTTGCAAGGGAGCATGTCAGTGTGCAAAGCAATACCTCATTTTGAAGACAGTGCTACTCCTTACAATATGGTAAAAGAACTGTGTCTGTGCACTGTACACATGTACAAATATCACAGTTTGTTTAGTCTTGTAGGATTATGAAAATTATACATTTCCAATACTTCTCATTATTATGCCCATATCTTTGCAAGGAAGCATGGTGATGACACACATGTTGCATCAATTTGAAGCTGACATTGAGACACACAATGTCTACACTGATATGTAGCCTATGTCTGTTACAGGTGATGGGATATTATTCTTAGTTTATTTATCAATTATTAGAAATAGTATATTAATCATATTTCTGTGAATATATCCATAAAGGAGCATCACACAATAATGGTTAAGGTATCATTTTAAAGCTGGCATTCATACAAACAAATTAAATACAAATTGTATGAGTCGACATGGTACATCAACCAAGATATTGTGCTTTTCTTTTCCAAAAAGGTAAAAAATATGTGCAATATCAGCATTCCTTGCCAAATATTTAATAATGACTTTGATACACACTATCAGCATTTGCACTGCTGGAAAGGTCAGTGTCTGCTGACCAATTTTCGCTTTTACATTTTTAGTCTAGCTCTTTTAGTTAAATAGTTATGAACATTTGTTTTCTGTATGGTATTAGAAATGGATTTTCTGAAAATGAGCTCAGGATGCACTGCTGTTCCTATGGTGGAATTAAGCAGGCAGCTTTTTCTGAGCTGCTTCAGAGTGAATGAGTTAATGATGGCCTGTAATGGCCTGTAAGGTAGGCCTGACTGTCTTAACCTATACATACCTGTTGATCTTAACAAACTGGATAAGCCCTGATGGGAGACCATATGCACCATGTGTTGCAAGCACACCTACATGGTATATTCCCATATCTGTCCGCACATCCATTGTGTGGCATACCCCTATAGCTGTCACTGAGGATATAGCATGTTTGGGTGTAACTTGGTTTCACTTTTGTCTGTAGGGTTCATCATCATACCCATTTGTTAATAAGGTAGGCCCACTGGACATATAATTTATTTTCAGGATGCTCTAGGCGCAATGCCTGGTTGAGTGACTTATTTAAAATCACACGAATGCTGAGGGAATCAAACCCTATACCACAGAAATTATAGCTCGCAGCCTTAAGCCTCTGCATCAACTATCAGACAATACCAATCTCAGTACTATACAATATATGTTAAGTTTTCACAGATTTATAATTGACCAGTAGATGAGGTAGATGGCAGAAACTAATTAATTTCAACCCTGCTGAAAATGATATCCTTAATGTCACAGCATGGCACCTGCTGGGGAGGGAGGTTGTGCTGACCAGTCTATATGGGATCAGGTGTAGTAAACAGTAGTCCAGGAAATAAATGCCATGGAAGACGACACAATTACACATCACAGCAGTCCTATAAACATATTAGTAATGTACAGCACTTTGCTTAGGCAAATTGGTCTACAGCAGGTAGAAGGTTGGCCATGGGTGGAGAGGTACCTGGGGTCTATAAAAAGACTGAAAGGACAAATCGTCAAAACAAAACCTATATGTTTGGGACCATATGATTAACAATTCAGTCCGCTGATCCATTTTGTCTGAGATTATCTTACAGTAGGAATAAGGAAATTTGCCCTTTTCCCCACTGTAGTGAGATCTTGGAGTTGGTATACATAATTAGCAGGGGGCATTGGGGGAGCATAGGGGCTTGCCCCCTGCAAATGCAGTGGCTTTGTTGCACATGGTTGTTATTTGGCTTTGAATTTCTTTTTGACAGACTGAATTGTTGATCATATGGTCTCAACCCCATGGGTTTTGGCGATTTGTCCATTTGATCTTTTGACATAGACCCAGTAACTAGGAGCCAGAGGAGTTTTTGATGTTCATGCATGAAGACAATCTTTCAGAAAAAATCCCTGGGGAATGACCACTGGCTTGATTTTGAATGTCCTGGCATGCAGCTCAATGGATGATGCACTCCAGGTGACTATTATATTCAAAATATTTCTATACAGCAAGATGACATACAGAGAGACTGTAGTCTTGCGATAACATATGCTGAAAATTTGTTGTTGTAGAAATGTTATCTTTTATTTATTTATTTATTTATTTATTTATTTATCTATCTATCATTTGTTGACCAGGTTTGTTCTGCTAGGCTAATAACCTTTTTTCAAGGGAGATCTGAGGTGGTATTTATACTACTAGGGGAAATTTGGCCAGGGCTTCATGGAACATCTCCTACTCTTGTCGATAGGTACCATGGGATCTTTTGCATCCATTTGAGCTACCAAATCAAGTAGATGGGACCTCAGTTTAAAGCTTCATCCAGATGATGATTATCACATATTCAACCACATTAGGATTGTAGAAGAGCTGGTATAATATTGCATGGTACATTTTGCATGGATATTCTTAGTGTGCATGCCATAGGGGCACAGTTTTACCTCAAATAGCTCATGCTTAAAATTGCATGTATTGTCTTGTGTATCTACATAAAGGACCTCTATTATAATACCTCTAGAGGCTGGGGATGGATAATGTGTTGATATAGGCACTCATCAGGGCCAGTGATAATGACCAGGTGCAGATACCTGTGTCAGAGTATGATAACACTATAGGCATCCACCCCCAGTAGAGGCCTTTGTTAAAGAAAAACATGAGGATATACTGTCTGAACACTCATCTCTGATTACCAGTAATGCACACTTTGTGGGGTCTGCTGCCAAAGAGCACTTCACATCTGATGTGAGATTACTCATCAGCTCACTCTCTCATGGAGATGTCCGACACATTTTTTTTTCTGGGAAATGGAATACATTGCTGAATTTGCAGGAATTGCAAGGATGTCAGTAATATAAGTAATTTGGGATCTGCTTATTCAAATTTATGGGAAATGGGAAACTAAAATACAGACAATATGTGCTACAGTGTAACTGACTAGCTGTTTGGCAGTTCAGCATGGCATACTATGACTGTAAGTGCTAACAAGCTTCACTTTGTAACCCCGCCTTTATTTCTCATTTTGCCTATTTATATCCTTTGTGACTCTAAACAAGTCACTTAACCAGATAGTGCTCCCGGGTTCCCACTGAAAATATTCCTCATTTTAGACAAAACATTTATCAAAATATAAGCAAAGAATAATCCACGACCTTGAAGAAAGGAACCGGAACTCTGTTAAAGTCCACAAGGCTGTATTTTTATTTCTGAAGTATTCTTGTGTGATTTTATCTGTGACTTTTGGAATACTTCAGAAATAAAAATACAGCCTTGTGGACTTTAGCAGAGTTCCGGTTCCTTTCTTCAAGGTCGTGGATTATTCTTTGCTTGTCTTTGTTTTTTTGTGCATTACTTCAATTTATCAAAATATACAAATAAAAATAGAAAAAGCACACGCACAAAAAATTTTAAATTAAAGACTCTTTTGTTTTAAATATAGGAAGCAAATCATTTGTTGTTGCGATTCTTAACACTGAGCCTGGCCCTTGAAGAAAACTGCAGATATAGAAATGAACAGGAGATATTAAAGCTCTTTTATTGTTGTTAATAATTGCTCACAAGGCTGTAAAGCTTAGTGAAGCAAGTGCATTAATTAGACAATCACTATTATGTAGGTGATCATAACATTAGCACAAGACACAACATTTTTATGCTTCAGTCATCCTTATTTAGCCTGGCAGCTAATGCAGGACTGTTGTTAAATTAGCTACTTCTTGGAAACCAGGATACAGGACGTGATTCTTTCCACCATCATTTGTCTGCTATGGAGCTCTGAGTAAATTATTTAATTAAACAGTGCTTCTGGGGTATGTCCGTAGAGGGGAGCGTGTGTCCTGTGTCCTGTGGGCTTACTGAGTTAACAAGTATATTAAATAAAAATTTAGTTCATGAACTTTGCTCACACATATATAATCAATAATAAAAAGTACACACTGAATCATAGAGATGTATCAACAAAACTCATACTACTAAACTGAGAGTGCATCACCTATATTCATTGTCACATGTGTAGATTTATTGGCATTATTTTACCTTATGAAGTACTACCAATACTCAAGTTGCCACCATGAAGGATTTAGTTACAGTTTGTTTAAAAACAAATGCATTTAGCATTACTCAGAAAGACAAAGGATTACTTACCTGGCAAACTAATTCTCATATGACTCATTCAACCTGATTGCTTGACATATATCAAATGTATTATTTTGCTATGAGCTGTATATTGAGAATTTAACAGATACGGCTACTAATAAAAAGACAACAAATTCATAATGAGCAATAAAAGTGCTTGTACAGAAATAATAAAAAGGAATAATTTAATATCTTAAAATGGATGAAATTGTTCTGTGTGCATCTGGTAATAAATTGTGTACAGCTGTGGATGCTATTAGGCAACTTGCACGTGTAGCATATTGTGCACAGCTGTGCTGTCATTAGGCAGTAGATATATATATGTGTGTGTGTGCGTGTATAAATATATATATATATATATATATATATATATATATATATATATATATATATATATATATAAAGAGAGAGATAAATATCTATATATAGGGAGATATATATCAATTTTCTATACACAGTCAAAATTATCACTATTTCAGTAGAAAAAACACATTATATCAACTCTAAAATAAAACAGAAATTCTAAATATATAGTAAAGCATCATAAAAAATATTTTTTCTTTTCTTTTCTATGAGTGAAACTGCTGATGCAACAAATACCAGTCTGTAAAGATTTTTTTTTTCAAATAAGATGCGTAAAAGGTTGAATATGAAGCTTGGTTTACTGTTAAATGCACAATTATTTTTTTCAGCAAGTATTTGTTGTTAAGATTTTTTTTATTTGAGTGTTAAACTCTGACTTATTAAAATATCAGTACTATGCAAGTAAGCATATACCTGGAGAGATTCTTTTAGTGCACAATGTGTAACTTACTTATAAGTTGTGGAGAAGGGAAGTCTGAATGAAGAGGTCAAAGCTAGAATCAGAGGGGTTGCAGCCAACTGGCATACTACACTTTCTTCTAAAACGGAAAGTGCATTGGGGTAGAATCAGTGACAGCAAAGTCATCCCCAGTGAAACAGTCAGCCCAGAGCAGCATAAACCACTGATTGCCACAATCAGCTGCATGCAGTAGTCAGGGGTCTATATTCGCGTATCAAATGGACTAAATAGCAAAAGCTATTTTGTCGATCCGATACTGTCGAAATGGCAAAATAGCAAAGACACGGAACATCGAATTTTATCCCCGGGGAAAAAATTTGGTGGGCCTTTTTCGGGACTTTGCCATTTCCTCCACTATGGTGTGATCTTGGAGTTGGTATATTTAAGTAGGGGGTGTATGTGGGGGGCATAGCCACCGACTTACCTTTGTGTTTGTTTTTTTTTTTTGCGGAGCAATGAATTTTTTCCCTGGGAAAAAATTTGCTCTTCTGTGTGTTCGATATTTTGTGATTTAGACATTATTGGTACGATGAAATAGCATTCGCTATTTATATCGTACGATAATGTAATATAGACGCATAGTCAGAGAAAGCTCTAAGTCCAACATTCATCAGACTGAAGACCTGGAAGTTGACTGGAGAGCAAGTACAAAAGTTTAAGGAATTACTCAGGGCTCTAGCACCCCAAAAAGAGGAGGAAATAGATGAAGTTGAAGAAGAATGTCTGTGCCTCAAAACAGCTTGTTTGAGGACTGCATAATGGATATGTGGCTAAGCCAGGTATGGAAATAAGGTATATAAGGAAAGCTGGTGATTGAATGCAGAAGTCCAGGAAGTCATTAAAAGAAAGGAGTGTAGGAAAATGTGGGAGATAGAAAGGATGGACCAGGCTAGGAAGGAAGACTGGTTGACTAACAAAGAGGCTAATAAAAGAATTAACATAGCAAAGAACAGGGCAACAGAGGCACTGTACCAACTCCTGGAAAGTGACTCAGTAGATGGCAAAAAGAAACTATATCAGGTTGCAAGGCATAGATGGAAAGATAAAGAAGAAAGTCAGACAGCATTCATAAGGGATGCCAGCAACAACCTGCTCACCAGTCCACAGGGGTATACATGCATTTGAGTGAATGGCCGATGTCCAAATGCGAACATGTCGAAAGCAGAATCTGAAGATCACAAAATGTCGAATCTGCAGATGCCAAACCTGGCATTACCAAACGCCGGCCAGCCTACTATTCCCTCCTCTCGACCCATGGTAGCGCTTGTTGCGGCAGTTGTACAATCAGGAATTTCGAATTTGACATTGCGCATGACATTACGAGCGTTCATGCCTATGAGTTTTGACATTACGGTTTGGAATTACGATGGATTGACATTCAGTCACACGACCAAATGCATGTATTCTGTCCACAGGATACTAAAGACAGACAGAAGGACTATTTCCATCAACTTCTGAATAAAGAAAACCCCACAGAAGATGTACTGCCCCAGACACATACTCCCTCAGACACAGACTGCAATGAATGAAGAAGAGGAGTCCACCCTAGCCGAAGTAAGAGCAGCACTAAGGAAAATGAAGTCAGGGAAAGCAGAATGCTCAGATGAGGTCACAGTAAATATGATAAAGATGATGAATAAAATAGGATAGAAATGGCTCCTGAGGGAACTCATATCAGTGTGGAGAGAAAGGTGCATCCCAGATGACTGGTGAATGCCAGTGTACTAGAACAGAGGGGGCATCCACAACTGTGAGCAGTACAGAGGTACCAAACTCCTGTCACATTGCAGGAAAGTTCTGTGAAGGGTTATTGATAAACTAATACACAGAGTAATAGAGAGTAAGATGGGATATGAGCAATTCAGATTAAGATCAGGGTATAACACAACTGATTGAATGTGTTGTCTGCCTAAAATAGTGTAGCTAGTAAAGGTAGCACTGTCCATATTCTGGATTGTGTTTCTGGGCCTAGTTGTTTGTTTGCAGAGGCTGTGTGCTCTGAGCACATTTTCCAGGCCATCCTGGTTTAGCAAAAGCCATTCTCTACTTCAGTGAGAGTGTAGTGTTGATGGTCATTGGCTGGTTAGGGTTGCCTGATCTAGGGCTGGAGCAAGCTCCTCACTGGTTCTTTTTAATTGTTTCAGGTGTCAACTTTCTGTTACTTAAGAAGTTATCTTGTGAGTGTTTCTGCCATTTCACACTGAGCTAAACAGAGAAGGGGCAATGACCACAACTCTGATCTGTGATATCTAACAAATAAGTATCCTGTTGTTTTGCTTATTTTTACTAATTATTGCTTATTATTGATATTTATAGCATGTTTTATTGTCTGCTGCATACTTTTTACTGTATTTTATTGCTATAAAGTAATCTGCACGGTTGTAATAAAATTGTCTGCCTTATATGGCCTGATAAATAAGGTTTTTACTGTCACACTGTTCATAGATTAGTACTAGGCTAACTGTCCTTACGAGCCATTTTAAGCCTAGCCAATTATCCCTTGTGAGACTCAAACCCTGCACCTTGTGTTTGTAAGGCAAACACCTTAACCATTAGGCCACTCTCCCAACCCATTTTTAAATCTTTTCTAGCTAGTTTCACTGTGTGTATGGTATTAACTGGATTTTTTCTCCATTTATTAAACATCTGTTTGTTTGTTCTTATTTCCTGCCAAGGAGTGTATCATATAACTGATTTATTTGCAGTTAAAACATTCTCTAGAGTCTCCTTGCTCTTTTATCTGTTCAAAACTTTCATTTAGTGGTTCACTGCTGTTTTTCTGCTGTGATATACATTTCTGTATTGTTTCTGCCTAAAATAGTGTAACTAGTAGCTTCAGTAGTTTCCCAGCCTCCATCCCTACTGGTGTCTTGTTCTTATACTTGGTGGCTTTGCAGTCGCCCACCCCTACTATAAATTTGATGTGGGACACTCCTCCAAGTCTAGTCTCATTAGCTCATTCTATCTAATACAAAGAAAACATTTGAGAAGGCCAACCAACTTAGCTTCTTATCCTTGAATTATCTTCTGTTCTTCCTTTCTTCCTTTCCACTTTACTAAAAAAAATTGTTAGAATCTACCATTGCTAGAATCTCCTTGTGTTCTGACTGAGTGTTCTTCTCAAGCAATCTGGAAATATAGAGCTGATAAGTATATTTTTGGGCACTTTTTAACTCTTCAGAGTTCTGCACTGTCTTAAATTTTGCTTAACTGAATTATTTATATATTTCCTGGCATTGTTTTTTGATACTCTAAGTGCCTCCATCTTGACTTTTTCCTAATTTACTGCTTTCTGCACTTGTTTTTAGTTATTTTTCAATTAAATTGCACTTATTTAAACTGTATTTGCTTTAATATTGCTGCACACTCAAGTGTGCTAGCTTGCAGTGCATTTGGATTGTTTTAGTGCTGTTTTAGCTGCTTTTCTGTAAAAAAAAATTCTAAGCTTGTTTCCTGCCTTTCCTGTAACTAATCTAGTCCAGATATAGATTTGCTGTATCCAGGACTGTTTGTAAGCTTCTGAACCCCCCATACAGATTTGCTGTATCCAGAACTGTTTGTAAGCATCTGAGCACCCCCAAGCCTTTCTGTGTTGGATAGAAGCTTTCTAGTTTATCAATGGGAGTGGTAAGCACTAAGTAGCCTATCTACCACAAGTGGAGTGGTTTCTGACCCAGAAACTTTAGTGTATTGGCTGTTTGGGAAGCCTTTCCACCTCTTTCAACTTTCTGCTTTGAAAGCCTGTGTTTGCGCTTCTTTCCCACCTTTACTGTAACTAGTCTAATCCAGATACAGATTTGCTCTATCCAGGACTGTTTGTAAGCTTCTGAGCCCTCCAAGCCTTTCTGTGTTGGAGGGAAGCCTTCTAGCTTATCCGTGGGAGTGGTAAGCACTAGGTAGCCTATCTACCACAAGAGAAGTGGTTTCTGCCCCAGAAATTGTAGTTTATTGACAATTTGGGCAGTTTTTCCATCTATTTAAACTTTCTGGTTTAAAAGCCCATGTTTGTGCTTGTTTCTCACCATTGCTGTCACTAGTCTAGTCCAGATACAGATTTGCTGTATCTAGGACTGTTTGTAAGCTTCTGAGACCCTCAAGCCTTTCTGTGTTCGAGGGAAGCCTTCTAGCTTTTCAGTGGGAATGGTAAGCACTAGTTAGCCTATCTACCACAAGAGGAGTAGTTTCTGGCTCATAAATGTTTATTGGCTGTTTGGCAGTTTTGCAATCCCTTTCAACTTTCTGGTTTAAAAGCCCACGTTTGCATGGGTTTGCACTTGTTTAAGCTCTGTGCAGAGGCGCTGAGCTGAGGTAAACTATTACTGGTGCCAGAAAGTCTGCTTTTCAGTTTTTCCCTTAGATCTTGCTAGTTCTTTGTCTCTTGAACTTCATATAGCCTAATCACTTTGCACTTAAGCAGGTTTTTGTAGCTATTATTGTAGCAGACCTAAGTGCCATCAGCACTAGTCATTCTTCAAGGAAATAGCTCCAGTACTTAGTAGTTATGAACACCCCTCCAGGCATGATTAAAGGGCAGTTCCCTGTGCTTTCTCCTATAAACCTGGTGCACTTGGGCATTCTGAGGCAGGATAGCAACTGCCTCATGTACACAGACAACACTCTCTTCTTACCTCCCAACACTCAGACTTGTGAGAGATGCACTTATATCACTAAACTAGAAGCTTTCAACTCTCCAGCCAAGACTGGACTAGCTGGTCAAGAGGAGAAGGTCAACACCTGAACCACACCACATGGAACACATACCCTCCAGAGCACCCACTATCACAGCTCTTGCATAAAAAACACAAACCACACACCCACCTTCGCAGAGGCTCTCAATAGAAATTTACCCAAACAGCAGAGACCTCCAAGACAGAAATGCACTCAACCACTACAACACAGCACAAACCACAGGACACATAACTCACCTTTACAGGGTGCCCCTCAACCTAAGCCCCTAAGGCAAAACACCTTGCCCAATACATTAATCATAGGCGACTCAATAGTGAGGCACACAGATGTTCTACTCACTAGGTTGAAAATGGAGAAGGTAACAGTCAGCTGTCTATCAGGTGCCAGAATCTGACACATAACACACCCACTCAGGTCACTCCACAACAAGTACAAGTATGACTTTGTCATTGTACATGTGGGTGTGAATGACCTGAGATGCACCTCCCTGGACGACATGAAAAGAGACATGGTGGAGCTCTTGGATTATGTGACCCAGGCAAGTATGACACTAGCCCTGAGCAGTATCCTACCATCACCCAGAATAATTCTGCAGTACAAACAAAAAAATGATTGACTTCAACAAGTTTCTGGTGTCATTCTAAGGGGATTAAGTATCTGTCTGCTTGGGATGACATGACTAATAGACCTCAATGCTGTTTTTTTCAGAGATGGCCTGGATCTGTCATCCCTGGGTTTCTGGGTACTTGCTAAGGCTCTTGCAACCCCTATAGTGCCATTTTTAGGTGGTGTTCCAAAGATCAAATTACCACAATAACAGCTATAAATAACTGCAGTCTGAGGGTCATGCTGCTCAATGCTAGAAGTCTAAATCTGAAGATGCACTCGCTCAAAGCACTCTTCAAAATGGTGGTCTCCTGCCATTAATAAACTCTACAACAGAAGGAAGAAACTGTTGCAGAAAATGTTGAAGTCCCAAGACTGGAAATACTCCCTTAATAGCCTCAACAAAAAGTTAAGATCCCTCATCAACTCCTCTAAAGCCAGCTATGAAGGCAGAATTGCAGCAGACACTAAAAACAATCACTGCCTCGCTGAGACAGATGCCTGGTGTCAAAGCCATGGCCTCAAGCTCAATGCCAAAAAGTGCATTGTCATCCCTTTTGGTAAAAACTCAGTACCCATGAACTACCACATAGGTGGTAGTCTACTTAACACTGAAAGTGTGATAAGAGACCTTGGGACACAGGTGGACAGTAGTCTCTCCTTTGATAATCACATCGCCACAGTAGTCAGGAAATCCTTCTATGTGGCACACCTCATCACAAAAGGTTTCTCATCCAGGAAAAAAGTTCCCCTCTACTCATCACTCATTAGACCCATTATAGAGTACAATGCCCCTTTTGGTATGTACCTCACAAGACATCTACAACAACTGGAAAGGCCACAGAAATACCTCACAAAGAGGATTACCAGCCTCAAAGAGATGCCCTATGCAGACCGTCTCAAAAAACTGAAGCTTTACTCCGTTGCATATAGCCTACTCAGAGGCAATCTCTGCCTAACACACAAATCTATGTCAAACCCAGAGCTTTTAGACATGCTCCACTTAAAGAAATCCCAATCCCTATGAGCTACACGTTCTAGGGATCTAAATCTCGTCACCACAATAAACAGAACATGCTGGAGGGATAGATTCCTGTCCCAGAGACTTCCCATACTCTGGAACAAACTACCTATCTATATCAAACAAAGCTCCTCATTAGCACTCTTCAAGAAAAATCTTGATGATTGGATGGGAGATAGGAAATTCACCCCGGGGATCACTTCTGTGGATCTGCTTGACAGTGGCACAGGAAAATAATTTTCTTGGGTGGTGAAAGCCAGGGTACATTTGGCTAGGCTTATATAGGCCCTAGGGCCAATAGCCTAGTACCTACCTATGAACCTATGAACAAAGCCTTCTATAGCTATATGAAGAATCTCCATGGCAATACCCAGATTTGCTCTGAGTTACTGCATAATAATAGCTCCTGTACTGAGCCAACAGATTTTGCCAACATACTGGCTGACAGATTCAATGCCGACTTTACCCCCTACCCCCCCAAAGGACTAATCACAATAGCAGAAGAAAGCCATGCACCCAGCATTTCTGCAGCGCACGCTAAAGCTGCATTGTCCAAGCCTAAGAATACAGCTTCCATGGGACCTTATAATATCCCTGGTTGTGTTCTACCTGAACTACAAAGTGAACTGGCACCACATCTCTATCCCTGTTCAGTGACAGCATCACCTCAGTCTTTGTCTCTACTGAATGGTGCACTGCTACAGTCATCCCTCTCCATAAAGGGGGAGCAACTACAGACCCTGGGAATTATTGCCCCATTAGCCTGACAAGTCTGATATGTAAAGCTATGGCGCACATCATCATGGACCTGATTAACAAAGATATAGGAAATCTACAAACTCTAGACCACGCAGAATATGACTTTGTGAAAGGGAGATCATGCCTGCTCAAATTGGTTGACTTCTTTGAGTCAGTCACCAGGGCTGTGGATGAAGGTAAGGCAGTGCATACAGCCTACCTCGATCTGGCCAAGGCCTTTGATACCATTCCTCACTCAGGAATTATTGATAAACTCACCAAACTAGGCATCGACCTCTATATCACTAGGTGGGTTGCAAATTGGCTCACAGATAGAACACAGTGTGAAAGTAGCAGACTCCAAGTCAGACTGTTGACCAGTCATGAGTGGGGTCCCACAGGGATCGGTCTTGAGTCCTCTCCTGTTTGGCATTTATTTCTCAGAAGTCCAAGCAAACACAAAGGGACTCTGGCTGATGAAGTTCACAGATGACTGCAAACTGGGAGCCATTATTAACTCCCCAAGTGATGCAGACATCCTACAGAAAGGCCTCATTGAGACCAATGACTGGTGTTGAAACCATGACCTTAGACTTAATGCCAAAAAATGTGTCATCAATCCCTTTGGTAAATTCTCAGTTCCCACTAATTACCACATTGATGGGAGCTCACTGAACACTGAAGGCATTATAAGAGATCTGGGAGCACAGGTTGGCAGCAACCTCTCCTTTGACTACCACATTGCCACTGTGGTCAGAAAGTCCTTCTGTGTGGCACATCTCATTACCAAGGGTTTTGCATCCAGGAAGAAAGAGGTCATCATCTCTCTCTACTTTATCCTCATTAGACCAATCATCGAGTATAATGCCCCATTTGGCATGTATCTCACTAGACACCTGCAACAGCTGGAAAGGCCACAGATGTACCTCATGAAGAGGATCCTAGGTGTTAAACACATGTCCTACATGGACAGACTCAAAAGACTCCAGCTATTCTCTGTCTCATATAGCCTACTTAAAGGCAATCTCTGCTTGACTTACAAAGCCATGTCTGACCCAGCTCTGTTAGAAATGTTACATCTAAAGCAATCCCAATCCCTCTGCACCACATGCTCCATAGACCTCAACCTCATTACAATGATCAACAGAACATGCTGGAAGGACAAGTTCTTCACCCAGAGACTGCCCATGCTCTGGAATAGACTTCCCATACATGTCAAGCAGAGCACCTCATGTACCTCTTCAAGAGAAATCTTGATGAGTGGATGGGTAATGGAAAGTTCACCCTGGGGATCACTTCAGTGGCTCTACTTGATAGAGGTACTGGGAACTAATGTCAGGCGGCATGATGCCAGGGCACTTCTATGGGCTAGGCTTGTAAAGGTTTTTATTTTTTTTTATTTATTTAACATTTGTTGACCGGCAAAGTCCGACTAGGTTCCACATATCCTGTTTTCAGCGGGGGCCCGGGGAGAAATGCTCCAGACACATGTCTTTAGGCTCCAGTGCCATTAGCCTAGTGCACAACTATGAACCTATGAAGCTATGAATGTTTGCAGTGAGATAGATAGCTGAGGAGAAGATAGACATGAGGAAAGTGTTCAACTGGTCATTCCTAGCCTAGGAGAAAGCATATGACAAGGTCCCAAGAAAGCTGATTGGGGCAGTTCTGTGGTGGTTCAATGTCCCAAAAACATTGGTAGAATTAGGGCAGGCTATGTACAATGATTCTTGAATCAAGTATGGACAGAGTTCCGTCTGACAGAGGGGTTCCTAAGTGGGAGTGGGTGTGCATCAAGGTTCAGCTCTGAGCCCCCTGCTGTCCATAGTAGTGATGGCTTACATTAGCAAACAGGTTGGTGGGACAGAACAACAAAGTTGATATATGCAGACAATGTGGCATTACAGGCAGACTCTGATCAAGAACTTTAACAAAGGATAGGGGAATGGCATGCAAAACTGAAGGCACATGGGGTGAAACTAAGTACAGATAAGACAGTGAAAATGGCAGTAAGTTGGGTAAATCAGAAGAAGCTGTGAACTGAGATAGAAGGGAAGATAGTGGAACAAGTTAACAGTGTCATCCACCCAAGGTGGTTGAGGAGAAGGGAAGTCTAAATGAAGAGGTCAAAATTAGAATCAGAGGGGATTTAGCCAACTGGTATAGAGTGTAAGGTGTAGTGTATAACAGAAAAAAGCCAAAGAAGCTTTAAAGTAAGGTGTACAAACAGTGGTGTGACCAGTACTACAGTATGGTACAGAAACCTGGCAGTAAAGGCAAAGCAGATGAGGAAGCTGGAGGTGATTGATATTAAGTGCCTGTGATGGTTGGCAGGATGAACACTATAGGACAGATGACGAGGTGAGGGCATAGGATTAGAAGCCAAAATATCTCCAATTGCAGAAAATATCAAATAAAACAGATTTCAGTGATTTTGTCACATGTGCAGAAAGGCAGAAGACGATTTGGTAAAGAAGATTTGGGAATGACAGGTAGAAGGTAAGAAGAAAGGTAAGGGTGTCCAGCAAAGTGGTGGATGGATTGTGTGAGAGAAAATCTGTGTCAGTGAGGCATGAGTATTGAAGAAAGCAGGAGTGTGGCATTGAATTGAAAGAGATGGTAACAGTTATCACAACGCCCCTACACCCCATGTGGAAAATGGGAAAAAGAGAGTTGATGATGATGATAATGATGTATAACTTACTTCACCATACCACTGAAATGAGATCTCTGTATGCATACAGCATATTCCTTAAGATTTCTCTGCTCAGTATGTGTTTTCCCTGAATTGTAGATACAGTACCAAAACTCCACATACTCTACATATTATATAAACAGCATGCCAAAATGATGTAAAATGTTACCTGAAATGGATATAAATATATGAGGATGCACTCGCATATTCCTATTTTCAAGGCTTAAAGTAAACATAAATAATCTGGCATTTCTTGTGCAGGTTTATTTTTGTAAGCACTCATAAGGTGCTTTTAATGATCAGCTATAAATATGGCAAGGCTCTAAAAGTGAGGTGAGTATTTTATTTTCAGTGTGATCTCATTATATCAACACTGGAATGAGTCACATTGAATCCAGACCAGGAGGAACTTTGAAATTTCAAGAGGCCATAGTCGGAACATCTTGCTTATTTTAATAAATGTGGGGTCTATTGAATACTGCCGAACCATGGTTTGTTACTTGCCTGCCAATGTTATGAAAGTAGGAAATGACCATTTCAAAGAAGTACCATATTATATTATTTGAATTTTAGCATGCAAGTGGACATTCTTATTTCCCCATGGAGCCAACAGTTATGTACAAATCACTGAGCTCCATGCACTACATATACATACACACACACACACACACACACACACACACACACACACACACACATATATATATATATATATATATATATATATATATATATATATATATATACAATGACTGATCATCTGGGAGCAGATAGTGCTGTAATCTGCAGGTGATCTCACCAATTACAGAACTATGTTTAGGGACATATTGTAGAATGACAATGGTCTTCCTAAGACCATTGCCTTCATTTCCATTTAGTCTGCTCCATGGCCCCCTTCACCTCATTTTAATGGCATACTCATCATGATATGCCTTTGCATTCTAGATTTCAACAAACATGATCCTACATGGGAGCAGAAAGAGTCAGTCAGTGAAAGGAATGACAGAAGTAATTACAAATAAGTAAAAGTTGAATGAAGTCAGTCACTGGAACAGAAATTCTGTGTTTTACCTCACTCCTCCCAGTCACTCAGGAAATCATTGCTGTTTATCAGTTCTTTGTCTGTAAATAGCATTTCATTTTCAAAATCTTATTCATTCTCTTTGTCTGAGTCTCCATAGATGGGTTTGCCCTCTTGTTTAAGTGCTTCAGCATACTGACTAAAATCTTTGCTACCTCCATAGTGTATTTTTTAGGCAGACTCCAGCTAATGGATCTTTCATATTAAGAAAAATCAAACACCAGACCACATCAAGGTTACTCTGCTCAATGCCAGTGAGTATAAACAAATGAGTGCCTGATTATACTGGTAAATTATTCCAGATTATTTGCATTGGATATTATTGCTGAATCCAATGATATTAAGAAGGTTTTAGTAAAAATCTAGACTGTTATTACTGAAAATCATGAATCAGCCTTTATCATATGCCAAAATAATATTTTGGAAAAAAGTTACTCCCCCGGATTCATGAAGCTCGGCGCAAGGCCGGTGTAAGGCTTGCGCCGGCAGTGCAGTGTATAACTGGTGTAGCAGCGCCACATGCATAATAATGAGTGTGCGCTGCAACCGCAACCACGTGCAGAGGGCACGTGCACGAGCCCAAGTAGGATGTGCCCGTAGGCGTGGCCAAGCCGGCAAGCAAGGTGCAACCTAAAGTGCTGACTGTCACAGGCCACCTGCGATAGTAACCGCACCAACCAGTGTCCGTGGATAATGAAACATACACAGAGTATGCAACATAGTACCCGTCCACACAAAATGGAGAACCAAACATTAATCCATGAAGTCCAAATTGTACCCATCCAAGGAACAAAGGATATGCGTAATACCGTGTCCGTCATGCAATGCACTGTCAGCAGGCATACCCAGTGAAGGTGCACTGCATCATGTCAGCGCGCCGCACCTACACACGAGTAGCCCCATGGGCATGGTCACCAGCAGTCCCACAGTGGTAGTGAGAGTACACAGCTGAGCAGTCGTGTCTATATAACAACCAGAAAGAAACTAGATACCCTAAACACAGACAAACATGTGCATAGCAACATGTGCTAGACCCAGCAACGTGCCGTCATACACATAGGATGGTGTATGCCAAAGCGAAATATCCAGAAGCAGAACCCATGCATGCAAATGTAATACACAACAGCCCTGTCATAGCACGTAACCCGCACCCATGTACGACCGTCCACTCAATCCAGCTAGCAGCCTTGCGCAGCTGCACACCTACACACAGTGGGTATACCTCAAATGTAGTAGGAAGTATTGTCCTAGGCAGTGACACGCATGCAAATATGTACCCCACATGTCAACATCCCACTCCAGGTACTGATATCCAAATGGCCGCATGTGAATGTGTCGGCAGAATGCGTACATCCCGCATGTGGTACGGACCTGTCGAAACCCCATAGGTGTTCACACGCCACGGTGTCCATAACTGTACACATCTGGACAAAGCAGTATGTGCAGCCACTGTACCGATGATTAGCTATGCAGACATGTCAAACACAAGACATAGGGCTGAACAGCCGCCCACCAAGCAGGTCACCCCAGCAGGGTGCCACATGCACAGAAGGTGAAGGTGGGACATCACACGTAGATATTTGTGGTGCCGTATGACCAAACACCCACGGCCAATGCAAAGGATTGAATAACATGTATATGCCCGGATGAATGGGTATGTCATAGCATGGGAATAGCCTAAGCTATCCAACATAATAGCCATGCATACCAGATACAAAATGCCAGTAACACGCAGTAGTAATGCAGGAAGGCATACACGACTGTGGCAATATCACAGGACATATGGCACGTGTCAAGTGTCGACGCAGGACACAAATGTCCAGGATGGGGCCCCCTGCAAAGAGGAACACGTGCCAACCCCACCCCCCACTGACGTATCGGCAGTAGAAACACAACCCAAACACACACCAACACCACCGTCCAACCCACGATAGCAACGGAGGCTGGACAAAGACCACCATGATGCGTGCACAAACAGGGACACAGGTAACCGTTGCTCCGACAACCCCCCACAAGCCACTGAATAATAGTATGGACATACGCATGTAATGCTGCGAAGGATGTGTGGTAGTCCTCAGTATCACAGAGGTAGGTACACAGATACACTGTAACCAACCGTGACATATGTGCACTGTACACAGCATACCTGCAGGTAATACATAGTTCAATCATGTGCCACATAAATATCCACGTATGAATGAGGACAGGGGATAGACAAGTGTGAATGGGACAAACGCAGAACATGGCATATGTATGATAACCGGCACCACCCACAGCATTGTATGCCAATAGCAGAAGCTATTGTTGGTTGTCCAAACACACGTGTCTGTGAGCAATAACCCACGCCTGGATGTGGGTAATGCTGGATATACCCACGGTAGATGTGGTGCGGTCCCGAGGCTGATGCCCGAGGGACCACACAAAGGCAACCGTGGGTAAATACAGCAGTACCCACACCCAGACGTGGGTCATTGCTAGTATGCCATATCATCTAGGGAAAGAAACTATAAATTCCCAGACATACTGGCACAGCATAATGCCTGTCCGCTGCCCATCCGCAGATATACGGCACCCGTGGCGGTGCGGACGTACTGCGTGAGATGTCCGTTGCCAATATCGACACTGTCTCGCTATGTGAAACAAAGTCAACATAGCAATTCAATACAAAACAGCGACAGAGAGCCCGATGTCCCCGTTGCTGTGCTGTACAACCTGTTCCGCCATGTTAAATGTGTGTAGCAGAGAGGGACTGTCCCAAAGTAAGCAACGGACATGTCCGTGGCTCAGTTAAAGCTGTCACACAATGTTAAACCCATGTAACATAGCGAGACAGGTTATAAATACCGAGGTATACTAATGGAAATAGGTCCGGTCGACCAGACCGTGTGCCATTACTATAACACGATCTACAATGGGCACGCCGGCCAATCAGCGTGCATGGTTAGGAATAATGGGGGGGGGTTATGGTATCATAGACACGGACAAACCGTGCCCATGTGACTCGTCTGACATTCGTACACGGTCAGGGCAGTTCCGTAAACTAGGCGGACAAGACCAAACCCAAAGCACCACAGGAACACCCTGACAATCGAAGGCCTGTATGCGTTGGGGCTATAAGCCCCCATGATCCGAATATCCCTGCGGTCACGACATATGCATCCTGGGCCATGAGCAGTAGGGAATAGGGAATGTGTAACATGTAGTACCGCACTTTTCCCAGCAGGAGAATGGATGCCTGTGACGTACGTGAGTGCGGGGGGTGGGTGGGAATATGTTAATGTAGCTATGTACCATGGGTATGCATATAAATGAGACAGAACAGCAAACTTGTAGTGGTCACAGCAACCAGCAAATGTGAATGCAGTCCCGTTTGAATTACGACTATAGAACATATAAATGTGAACGTGTATGTAATGCGTCTGTGCCGCAAAGACAGTTACATGTGTAAAGGTGAAAGTGTGTTCCGCACACGTCCATCAACCGGATCAGAGATATGTTACCGGAACAGTTCCAACTAATACAGACCACGTAACCACACAGACCCAGTAAACATATGTAACCAGAATACGGATATGCATGTGTGCCTGTGCGTAACCCACAATTAGGAAATGCAAGTGCGCCTGTGCGTGTGTGATCCACTCACAGCAGGGAAAGTTAATGCTGTGTCCTCCACGTTAGTTATACATGTCTCAAAACTGTCAGCCTCTGAAAGTATGGAACCGGACAATGCCATGCAAAGTACCGGTACAAATAGTGAGAAACACATGTTATGTGATAAGACAAACATAGAATGTGGCTAGAATAACGTGTGTGTTAGTAGCAGGGAATGACGACGGTTATGCATCTGTAACCCGACCCACTTGTCAGAAGGTGCCACCGTACGAATTGTGTTTTGTTGGTTCACACTTGTTGACCGGGCTAAGCTAGCTGGATATATGTCCAGTGTCAGCAGAGGCCCGTGGAGAAATGCTCCACACACAATAATAGCACAACATACCAAAGTATGCATATATGTAACCAAAAAAGAACAACAATAGAAAGTGTCCTGAAAGGACTGGTTACATACAGATTCCAGATGACAGAGAAATATATGGCCAGTGGAAGCACGTCATAATTACGGAATCAGGTCTCTATAGAATCAAGTAAGTCTCACATGACATGCCAGCGAATTGCCAGATAGACACAGGTCAATGTAACACACAGCAAGATAAAGGGCCAACCAGCCGTACACCCTGCCAGAACCTGTACAGTGGAAAGGTATGGTATGGTAATAGATGTGTGTACACAGGTAATCCACAGACAGTAACAAAGCAAGGTATGAAACGAGGGGTTCACATGTATATATGTACACACAACAGTCCGATGGCCCGTATATATGACACATGGATATAGATATGCCAAGTAATACATAATATGGGTAGTCAAACAGACATCCGCAAACGGGGAACATACAGCAGCAGTCAAAACCACTGGCCAGATGGTGACAGTCCAGCAAGTTCTACACTTTACAGATGCACACTGGTGTCCATTGTAGGACTCCAAAAATTGCTCCATTCGCAACCCCTGCTGCGATCAACGCAAAAGAAGTGACAGCCGCGACTACAGAACAGCTAGACATATGCACCAAAAGCGTGTTTAAGGTTGATGACACGTGTCCAGGAAATGCAGGACATATGAACAGAAATCCCCAGATTGGCGAGTCCATAGAAGTGCGTCCACATCCCAGTACCGCACACATTAAGCATGTGTAATGTGTACCATCGAGGGTTGCAGCCAGGGGAACCTGGGTATGCAGAAATGGGCCTCGGTGTTGTTTGGCAGAGAATCCGTAGGCCCGCCCCGTGGGAGGGATGTGGGTATAGCACATGCCTTAATCCCCACTAATGGTGCAAAGCATCCACCGGATAATGCTGAAAGCAGGTGTGAAATGTGTACAGCCCTATATCAGTGTCCAGTAGGCAATTCCCATGGATGGACACGCGTATGACCAAGATGGCACCCATAACTGGAAATCTGGTGGAATTACACAGCTGCAGTAAGGCATAGCACAGGAAATACAGATAGGGACTACATTAGAAATTTCCCATACAAAGTCAGACCATCGTGCGAATACCGATGTACATAGCTCTCAATCTGCCATCACCAAAATGGTGATCACTGCGCTCCATAATGCGGAACAAATGGGTGAACTGTGGAACACATACTAATGGCTCACTAACAACTTCAACTAGGAAGGTCATAGGATGGTTAAACTATGCCGTTCCCACTTATAAAGAAGATCCTTTAATGAATTAATATGATTAATGTCAATTGACCATGGATTTCACCTAAACCATTCCTAACACTGAATGTGTAACAGACCCTTTCAATGTGGAACTTTGAGGGATTCCGAGGAGCATGACCCATTGAAGACCCCAAATGAGGTACGTCCCTCATAACCAGGTACACTGGAGAGGTATGCTGGCGTAGCCATGAATACGGATGTTATGAGTGTCACTACTCATGCAATGGAAATAGTGCTCCCTATCACCCACCGCACAGTCCGGAATGCCTAGGCAGCAATCAGCTAGGAAGGCACAGCACTATGAGAAATGTAACAAGGGCAATGGCCGAACGTCAGGGTGTTTACACATAATGACAACAGGTCAGGGTATGCAGGAGCTACCTGTCCAGAATACATGTACTGAACCGGTGATCCTAGGCGGACAGGTGGGAAGAAATACAACAGGACAAATGTGCAAACATGCATATGTCCTACCCCGGTAACTGTGAATGACAACGTATGCCCCGCGAAGGTCAATGTGGAAGGTAAGCAGACACAAAGGTGACGTGTCCCCAGTGTGCCATGAAGTGTCAACATAACAAATGTCAGGCTCTCATAGCCGTGCGTGAGCCCCGCCACTGACGGAAGCGCAAATCTGACGCACATATGGTACAGGAAAGAACAAGTAGTGTGGATAAGCAGATGTAGACCTGTGTGAGGAACACAACTGTCTGCGTGAGTGTGCCATGCAAATACAAAGTAATGCCATGTGGTCTGTCATGCCGCCACACACTGTGTGTGTATTGTAGGCAGACAGTAGGCATGTTGTAGTAGTCACATACCCTGCAACTGCACAGATGTACGCAGACTGAGTAGAAGTCTGCCTCATATGTCCGCTGTGTTCCACGTAACAGTAGCAGTCTGGCGCCCACATGATAACTGATGACAGGACACAACGACAAACATGCGAGGAAGACACCACATCAGACGGAAATGCCATACGCATGCATAACATATCACTGTGCCCACTATCAATGTTTCTAAGAGAAACATGACATGACTGGCCTCGAGTGTCCCACTATCTCCTAAGGCCGTGTCCAGATATACGTCCCCTGAGGTGGAGTGTTATGAACAGACACAGATACATGTGTGGAAACACTAGGATCCACTTCAAAATGATGGGATGTGCTCATAGCCGCCTTAGGCATAGGCCAACCTGGCGGCTGCCTAGGCGCCCGCTCTAGCAGGGCCACCTTTCCAGTATTTATGTCATGTAGGTACACCAGGATGGGGGCACCATGTGTTGTGGTGGGGGCGCCATGGAGCCCTATCACCTAGGGCAGCAGTTGACCTAAGGCAGCTCCCGTGCTGCCGTAGGAGGGGTAGTACGGTCTGCAGGTATGTGCTGAAGTGCACATGAAACAGCGGTCTACAAGGATTACCCATAGTGGCGACACCTGCACAGATGGTTATAGCGGGACATACACACGACCATGCACACAGCTCAGATAGACATACACACACCATAAACAGGCAATGATACACAAGGTCTATGGCGTGTACGAGTACAGTGACAGTACAGCAAGGATAGCTGTCTGCCAAGATATACAGCAGATGTCTCTAGGGCGTGCCGGAATACGGACGTTGCATGGACAATGAGAGGATATGCATCATACCACAGTTCTATGTGTCAGCCGTGCAAATATGCGATACATGGGACAGACAGCTGTCCATGCAAGAGCAGCGCTATGGGCATAACATATGTATGTATATATACATCAAGAGATACAGACGGACACATGTGGCAAGGCCGGGAGTGGAACGTACACAGCACTACCCCATCACACCACAGCAGGGCGCACGTGGAGAACACGCTACGGAGGTCGCCAACCACAGCAGGCACACAGGCAGTCCACTAGCCGCATCTCAACATCCACAAACACAGAGATGTTGGCAGGATATAAGTGTTCTGCGGAACGTCTAAAATCATAACCTATGAACCCATGTGGCTGGGAGCATAGACACACACACAGCTGGCAGGCATGGGGATTGATCTTACCCCCACCTGCCAAACCGCACGACAGTATGACACAGGTACGGAACGCGCTACGTGGACCACTGAACACAGCACCGTCAGAGGCATACGTCTAGGTGGGTGACATCATCCGTAAAGGAATAGTTGCTGATAGCCAAGGTATGTGTTGCGAAGCATCTAAAAGCATTACTATCTCCAGAAGCAGCTGGAAACACACACACACACCACAAACACACATGGGGAAGGGCTGGGAGTTGTACCTACGCCTACCCACATGAACACACTACAACATGATGTATTTACAGAACACGCTACCGAGATTACTGAGCACAGCACTGTCAGAGGCATACTTCTAGGTGGGTGACATCATCCGTAAAGGAATAGATGCCAATAGCCAAGGTATGTGTTGCGAAGCGTCTAAAAGCATTACTATCTCCAGAGGCAGCTGGAAACACACACACACACACCACAAACACACACGGGGAAGGGCCGGGAGTTGCACCTACGCCTACCTACATGAACACACTACAGCATGATGCATTTACAGAACGCGCTACCAAGATTACTGAGCACAGCACTGTCAGAGGCATACTTCTAGGTGGGTGACATCATCCATAAAGGAATAGATGCCAATAGCCAAGGTATGTGTTGTGAAGCGTCTAAAAGCATTACTATCTCCAGAGGCAGCTGGAAACACACACACACCACAAACACACACGGGGAAGGGACGGGAGTTGAACCTACAACTACCTACATGAACACACTACAGCATGATGCATTTACAGAATGCGCTACCGAGATTACTGAGGACAGTGCTGTCAGAGGCATACTTCTTGGCGGGTGACATCATCCATAAAGGAATAGAAGCCGATAGCCAAGGTATGTGTTGCGAAGCATCTAAAAGCATTACTATCTCCAGGGGCAGCTGGAAACTCACACACACACACACACACACACACACACACACACGGGGAAGGGCTGGGAGTTGAACCTACGCCTACCTACATGAACACACTACAGCATGATGCATTTACAGAACGCGCTACCGAGACTACTGATGACAGTGCTGTCAGAGGCATACTTCTAGGCGGGTGATATCATCCGTCAAGGAATAGACACCAATAGCCAAGGTATGTGTTGCGAAGCGTCTAAAAGCATTACTATCTCCAGAGGCAGCTGGAAACACACACACACACCACAAACACACATGGGGAAGGGCCGGGAGTTGAACCTACGCCTACCTACATAAACACACTACTGCATGATGCATTTACAGAACGCGCTACGGAGATTACTGAGCACAGCACTGTCAGAGGCATACTTCTAGGCGGGTGACGTCATCCGTAAAGGAATAGATGTTGATAGCCAAGGTATGTGTTGCGAAGCATCTAAAAGCATTACTATCTCCAGGGGCAGCTGGAAACACTCACACACACACCTCACATGGGGAAGGGCCGGGAGTTGAACCAATGCCTGCCTACATGAACACACTACAGCATGATGCATTTACAGAACGCGCTACCGAGATTACTGAGCACAGCACTGTCAAGAGGCATACTCCTAGGTGGGTGATATCATCTGCAGAGGCAAGGCAG
>NC_056735.1:149844417-149871530 GCF_019279795.1 Protopterus annectens | reverse complement strand
CCCATTTGCAGGAGAAATCCATGCAAATGAGGTGATTTTGTGATCCAAGAAGCTTGTGACTGTCCATGCAGGACTAATGCAATCTGCAGAAATGTACTCAGTTAGTAACCAAGTACATTTCTCCAAAATCCAAAACGGAGCTGTGACAGCTCCAAATGAAGACTGCATATCATTGAGGAAGCATGCCAATGGCCAAGTATAAGGCCATTTGCATTGCAAATAAAATAAAAAATAAAAAAAATCAACTTTTATTTTTTTTAGCCGATCTCAGCTGTTTAGAGGTAGGGCAGCAGCGCAGAAACGGGACCAGGTGTAAAATAACAAAATAAAACTAAATTAGGCGTTCTAACTAAAATCAGTATTCTGCCATGCAAGTCAATGATGGACAGAAGATAACATTTATTTATTTATTTTACATTTGTTGACCGGGCTAGTCTAGCTGGATATATGTCCATTTTCAGTAGAGGCCCGGGGAGAAAAGCTCCAGTAATTAAACACGTTATATGAAGATAGACAATACAAATAGTAATGCGTAAAATGAGGGCTAATTAATGCACATGGTAAATACAAAGTAAAATAGGCAAATTTGTTAAGAAAGAAAACATTCCCCGGGATTCATGAACCTTGCGCCAGGCGCACGCATAGCATAGGCGTCACAATGCCAAATATGGCCGCCGAGCGATTCAGGTACGATCCAATTCCACGTGCACTACTGCCGTGCACCGGATCTGCGCCGCCCCCGACGTAGGTATGCTAAACACCCCATGTGCGGTGTTGCACCATGCAAATGAAGGCATATAGCGATCCACGAAGTGGCACAGGCGTAGCATAAGGCCACGGCAATGTAAACCAAAAAAAAACAGTTTACATTTTCCCAAGCATAACACAGGAGTAACGGAAGAGTGTCAGCCTCAGGTATCACACTGTTACCATATGCCAATGGTGAAATACACAGAGAATGTCAAAAGAAAACATGCACAACATGTCAAAAATAACATAAATGGTATGTCCACAGAAACTCACATCAGAACCCCAGGACATGTTTGTGGAAGGTGCAAAACAATGAAATAATATGACAATGTTATAAAACAGCAGCGTAATACACAGCAGCTTCACAGCCATAATACACCATAGTATGCATGGAAAGCCACAACCATGGTGCAAGGGTTGCCAAGGACTCGCGGCAGTGTTCGGCGTGGTAACTATGAATTAGTAGTCAATGCCATGCAAATGAGGCAGATAATACTGAATCGCAAAACCCCTGCCGGCGTAAGGCTGTACCAAACGGCGCAGTGGTAATACACCGAGGAGTGGCTCAGAGGGAATACATGTCACCTGCAGAGGGGTGTGCCACCGTAGGAGGAAGCACATTGGAGCTCAGCAAACCTGGGCTGTACATCGCACATCACAGCTGCAGGACCGGGGTGTGGGGCAATAGTTGAGCTGAGAGCACACAATGCGTGCAGAGGTGCATGTGCACAAGGATGACTACGTTCCCTTAACCCAGTCATGTGACGCTCACCCCGCAAACAACATCGGAAACAGGAAGGTGATGTTAAGAATATGAGGAAATGCGGAAGAAGTGTAATTGGAGTAATAATGAGCAATCAACACTAATCAATCCACGAAGGCCAATCGGCGGCAGCTGACAACTCTGCATGCAGAAACCTGCAAAATGGGATAGGGGCGGCATATGAATGCAAAGAAAGTAGGGGAGGTAGCAGATTGCAAAGAATGAAGACCTGACACAGCAGAGCAAAGCAGACAGGCAGCACAATGGCGGCGGCACACGAAACGCACGATATGCCATGTCCCAGAAACTACACATGACAGTGCTCTGCAGGATGCATGCCAGGAAATAGTAGGTGCAACATGCAGAAATAGTAAGGGAAGATCGAAAGGTAATCCATTGCAGGCAAGAGTAATGCAACACCAAAGGCAACAGCGTTGTAGTGCCAATGGTAAAACACGGAAGATAACCCCCAGATACTGCCGTACAGACACACCCTATGACATCACCGGGTGCACAGCACAATAGTATAAAGTGTGAATGCACACAGCACACAGCTGTGTATTCCCAAATGCCGCACCATAGGTGTAAACACACGGGGAACTTTTAAAATGTACATGTTGGGTGCTGCCGTGGCTGTGATCCATCAGCATGTGTTAGAGACAGACGGTGTTGTGGAGGAGGGTGCCGACAACCACCGTAGGCCTCGGAGGAGAAGGAGAGTGTTCAGACCAAGGGTAACCTACCAGGGGCTACAAGACCTGGAGATAGTAGAGCATTACAGGGTGGATAGGGACACGTTACAGCAAATAGTGGAGCTGTGCCGGCCACGCCTGGGAACAAGAAACAACAGAGGGGAACCCATCCCAGTGGACACAATGGTATGTGTAAGCTTGCGAATACTGGCCACAGGTACCTTTCAAAGGCCAACCGGGGATATAATGGGCATCTCACAGGCATCAGCATCCAGGGTACTACACCAGTTTCTGGATGCCATGTTACCACATGCCAATGAGCATATATACTTCCCCAGATCTCAGGAGGATTTGGCTAGCAATATGTGCCACTTCCACCGTGTGGCACAATACCCGGAGGTACTGGGTGCGATAGACTGTACGCACATACAAATCAAGTCACCACCTGGGGAGCAGGGTAGACACTACATAAACCGCAAGGGATTCCTCTCCATCAATTGCCAGGTCGTGTGCAATGCTCAGGGCATTATCATGGATGTGTGTGCTGGCAGCCCTGGAAGCTACCACGACTCCCATATCTGGCATGCCTCACAGCTTTACCAGGTATTCGCCAGGGGGGACATCCCACAAGGCCACCTCGTGGGGGATGCTGGCTATGCACTGGAGCCGTGGATGATGACTCCCATCAGAAATGCACACACACACACATGCAAGAACGCCATAATGAGGCATACGCACAAACCAGAATAATCATAGAGTGTGTGTTCGGGATGCTGAAATCACGGTTCCAGTGCTTGGATACATTTGGTGGAGCCCTGCAGTACTCTCCAAACACATGTGCCCACATATTCATAGTATGTGCCATGCTACATAATATGATCCTGCGGAAGCAGCTGCTGCAGGGACATAACGGTGAAGGGCCACAAAGCCCACCACAACTGCCAAGGCCAGTCCAGGCACAGAGGGTTCTGGACCAGGAACACACTGTGCCAGCCCCAGTAGGCAGACGGAGGCTGCACTCAATATGCCTATGCCCTGGCAAAGAGGGAACGTATAGCACATACTCTGACAGCGTAGGCCCCATGGACTGACACCTCCCTACCTGCAAACACAGTGAAATGGACGGCACACAAACATGACCACCTGTAAAGTGTACCGTATGGGTGGCCTCATGTGTGACTCCAACATAGGCAGCCCCCAAACACTGTACACCCAACAGCCAGTGGAGCATGGAATGCCAACACCCGAACAGTACGCGGGTCCTACAGCATACGGCGTTGCTGTATGCTGCCACGTTCGCCGCAAGGTGTATACATATAAACATATATATATGTGTATATACATATATGTAGATAGATATAATTACATATATAGAAATATATGTACACATATACATATAAGTACTACAGTTAAGACAGGGAATCAGAGGGATGTAAGGTGACTGAGATGTAACACGAGATATCTGTACATAGTATACATAGTGAAATGACAATCTGAGCATCCGGGAGGTTCAACATAAGAGGATACCGCCCACCATGGAACGGGCAACATACCGAAATGCATAACCGCGAGGCAGAAAGATCGCCAGACCACAGTACTGTAACAGTACATGTGCGGGTAATAGTATGATGATATGAGGGGAGAGGTAGACACCGCTGCTGGTGTCGCGGCCCACGCAGGTACTGTGTGCAACCATCCCCGTGAGTGCCGCAGTATGTGTACGTGTGCGGTGAGGGTGCCGCAGCGCTGCTGTGTGAGTGTAATGTGTGTGTCTCCGTAACATGTGTATGTTGGTGCCACGTTAGAGGCAGAGTGGAATAATATGTGTAGGCATACGGTACACTAGCCACAGGCATATGTACACCAGTAGTCCCAAAGTAGTAGTGAGAGCCCCACCCTGGCTAGGCATGTTGCGACGTAGAACGATACAAAGTGACAATGTCCCAGATGGTAGCACAGGAATATACCCCATAGGAAATGGAAAGGACGTATGTAATACTCATGCCTGTATGTATGACACCGATATGTTAATTGCAAAAAGATACGTCGGCAAAGTCAAACAGCAATAGGTATGTACCGTGGAAATACGTATGTGCTACCCCAGTACTGACCGTGGCCATGTGTTGGCCCATAAACACCGCTGTGTGTTCTACAAGTGTCAAACAAGCAATCCCCAACTGAATAGGTGGCAACCACTGGCAAACAGGCCATCCCAACAACAGGACCATAATGACTGTAAATATCTGGGACAGAATGACAAGGGATAGTTGTCACGTACACACAACCGCTGATATACCACAGATGTGACGGAGGAATACATGCATCAAGCACACCCGCAGGCGATACCGACACCACATGACAACAACACAACCTACAATCCCATATCAACAGACAATTAACTGTCAACTCTCCAAGTAGGGACGGAGCACACAGACAACTATACTGGTTATGTAGAGATGCAAGGCCCACAAACCGTATCCGTGACGTACAACCACCGACATCTCCCACTGTACATAATAAAGGAATACAAACCGTAACAGCAGCACAAACATACAGTCGGTCAATGACATCTGCATAACTACAACATATCGCGTGGGGTACACAATTAAAGGCGGCCGCATAATTGCATGCATTGTAGACATGCAAACAATAGCCATGTTACAGTTTTGAATGCAATACTCCATCATCATACGTCGGAAGGACAGGTACACCCACTTGTTGAAACAAATACTACACCTGTCACACACAATCCATGGGTGACATGAATGCAGACCATACTTGTCCCCCACGAATAGCGATGCAGTCACACATAACATAAGACAATACAGACCATCTCCACGAAGATGGGGCGAATATCTAATGCCCAGGTGGAGAATCCAATTGTAACCCAGTATCGACACGTAATTACCGAAGGGGGAGATGCACAGGTGATATGCACGTAATCACTCATGTACACATAGCCACTGATATACCACAGAGGGTACGGGGTATACATGCAGCAAGGCCACCTGCAGATGATATTGGAACCAATCAACAACAGCCCAAGTTACACTCCCATAACAAAACACTATTAACTGTCAACTCTCCAGGTAGGGATGGAGCACACAGACAACTATACTGAGTATGTAGAGATGCAAGGCCCACAACCCGTATCCATCACGTACAACCACCGATATCCCACACCGTACATATTAAAGGAATACAAACTGTAATAGCAGCACAAACATACAGGCAGTCAATGACATCTGCATAACCGCAACATCTCGCGTGGGAAACACAATCAAAGGCGGATGCATACTTGCATGCATTGTTTAAAGGAATACAACAGCCATGTTACACATTTGAATGCAATACGCCATTAACAGACGTCGTCAGGACAGGGACACCCACATGTCGAACCAAATACTATACCCTACACACACAATCCACGGCTAACATCACTGCGAAATATACCTGTCACCACACATAGCGGTTGCAGTTACACATAACATAACATAACACAATACAGACCATCTCCACGAAGGTAGGGCAAATAGCCAACACCCAGGTGAGGAATCCAATTATACCCCAGTATCGACGCATAATTTCTGAACGGAGTAGATGCACAGGTGATATGCACATAATTACTCACTGAGGAACAGCAATTGGTGGGATGAACTCACATGTTGCAGGTATCGACGGATATAAGGATGACTCTCAGGATATTCAAACCATATGCTCATACCGAACCAGCAGTGTACAACCGAAAGCAAAAGAAAAAGGAAAACCGATACACGGAACAAAACACGGAACGAAACACCGGCAAGGTATGTAGAACACACAATATGTATGGTTGTGTAATGCATGATGTGTATGACGAAGCTGTACTGTATGGGAATGGTGGTTGTAAGTAATGACACTTGTCCGTAATGCAGAAAGTGGTGAAAGGTGGTTATGTAGTGCTATCCTGCTGAGCATACCAACGCCTGTGGACACCGTGTGCACAGCAGTGGGACATCATGTACACAGCCGAGACACCACAAGGGCTGCCACAGGGGGGCATTAGAGAGAACAATGCCAGACCACACGCCGATGCTGGCAGTGGATGTCCAACAAGGAAGTGCCATAGCAGGGGATAGGACATGTATGTATACTGTCACAGCACGCATGTGTATGGGCATATACCGTTGATGTCATACGTGGTGCGCTAACGCACGTATGCCCTGCATTAGGGGATACTATGTCAACTATGTGTAATGTAAAGCTGTTAGGGTGGATATGACAGACATTATACACAGTATCACAGGCATATCATGCATAACAGAGGTATCACCTATTGGTATGTACAATAACAGGATACATATGGCCTTTAGGTATGGGACAGAGTAGTAGCATGATAGCTAGCCGAAATGGAAGGGACACCAAGTAACCATGCCCAAAGGATCTGTAGCAGGTGCACCGTGGGCAACAATGCAGTCTGGCGGGTCCATGTGTAAACACATGTGCAGTGTACACAGTAGTGTCACCTCCCCATGGTAGTGTCCTGTGAACAGCTGAGGCGGGTGTCAGCTGCATGTCTACACAGTACTGCTGCTGTGGTGGTACCAGGACTACGTGTCACCCAAACAGCAAGGGAGGTATCACATGAACAGTGCTACTGTGTGTCCCTGTGGGATGTGCACAGGACCTATGTTCCACAGCATGGTGTGTGTTGTGTCTGCGGAAGTAACACAGAAGCCCAGCCCATGCAGTGTGGTGTGTGTGCACATATCCATGAGCAGTCCGTTCACACTGCCCACCGCAAATGTCATGTATGAGGAGTATATGCATCAGTAATGTGGAGGACATGGGCGTGTCAGAGCAGAAGACACCCCTGCGTATGTGGTATGCAGATGTGTACAGATGTGTTGTCCGTATGTCAGCCGCATATGTAAACCGTCTGAGCCTGGTACACATCGTGGCATGACAATGCTGTGCCATGTAAAATTGTAGCTGTTGTGGAAGGTACACCATAAATGTGGTATTGTACCCTTGACTGTGTGTAGATGTGTGTATTCCACAGGTACAATGGCTACCTATGTACCAGCATCACACACAGTTCAGATAGGTGTGGCCCTGCAGAAGAGTATCTATGCCACAGTGGAATACGGTAACCACAGGACTGTGTGGGGCATATGTGTGTACAGCAACCATGTACAATGTGATATGTATGTACGGGGCCAGTATCCATGTGATAGTCAGTGGGTGAATGTTGCTATGCAAAGGTGATGTGCATGCACCATGTGTCATGCATCCTGATGCCATGATACTCATATGATGTATCCGCCACACTGACACCTGTATGGTCAGTATCGGTATGAGCTGGTGGAGCAATAATGGCACCAGGTATGTAGGCGTGGGATATCTAGGCATGGACAGTACTCTGTGACAGCATGTTGTGTATGTAAGCAAATAGTGAACATCAGGGGCCCCATGACTGAGGACTGTGTAATGCCATATGTACCTGACATGTAGTAGGTACGATGATATGCTCGCACCACTGTGTGTCCTGTCCACGAGCCATATAGCATAACATCCTGAGACACAGGGTATGATGTGCAGGTGGATGTGTACATTGCCAATACCAGAACGTGGAATGGTGCTGAAGGGCAATGTGAGGACAACGTCTGATGTGTTGGCCTCTGTACCACCCCAACCGCCCATGCAATGGTATGACAGGTGGCCAGCATGTGTATGTGGCGTGCTGTGGCATACACAAGCCCAACATGGGTGCTAGGAAAGGCCTGAAAGCCATCAATGTGTGCGGGAATCACGTTCGTGAGGATGTGCCCCATTGCCATTCAGAATGGTCCAGTCATGGGTGTATGACTGCAGTCCCACACGTGCAATGCAGTGCCACCCATGGGTAGTGCGAGAGATGCCGCTGTGCAGCGGTCAGGGTACACAATATCCGACAACAGGCTAGCAGTGAATATAGCGGGCTGGGGCGGAGACATATACCAAACAGGTTGGTGGGACATAACAGCCAGGGACATCGGAAGGTGCCATTGGGCCAGCGACCCAGGACATAACGTGTGCATGTCCGTACCATGTATGTGTCCACAGGAACACTATGATGTCCATGTATGGATTGCGACCCTGTAGTGAGTGAGAGTGTGTATTGTTGGTAGGTACGCCATCGCCTGGCACGTTGCCAACATTAGCTCGGTCTGTAATGCCTGGGTGACTATTGTATGTGACATCGAATGTGGATGTAGCCAAACAATACAGACATACCACCACACTGCCTGAGGCCCCACACCGCAATGTGCGGCAGTCATGTTTAGGTAGCTAGCCTTGGAGTATGTTATGGACCTCGAGGACCCACCATGGCTGACAAGTGATGCACCCCCCACATGTGAATATACACCACTGTGCAACAGCCTGCACATGTGGTTGTACATAATATGTGCATGGAACATGACCACCACAGTGGCGTCTGTGAACAGGTCAGTACCGCCATGTCTCTGTGTGGAATAGCATGGTCTCTACAATTGTGTACATGCTACGGAAGCGCACTGTGGTATGTGTCAGCATATGTATGTACACTGTCCATCTGCCGGGGTGTCATGCCGTTAACAACTGCTGTCAGCAGACGTCAGTAGTACTGGTTGTAGTACACATGTTCCGTGTATGCTGCGATGGGTGTTTCCAGGGTGTGGCTAGCAGGGCCATGAAGCATATGTGTTTATCCACCAAAGGGGGGATAACCCCAGGTGCAACACACCAGTCACATGGAGGTATTGTGCATGCTGAGGGTAATGTAGGTATGGTATGTGTTGTGCAATGTGTCAGCCAGCTGAGCGGAGTGCATGCCTCAAGCATGTGTAGGTACATGGGTGTCTATTCTAGGGAAGTGTGGGTTGCTGTCCACACATGGCAGTATTAGCGGTCTGAGGCCCAATGTACAGTATAACAACACAGACGGCATGTAACCTGTGGTGTACAATGTCGACTCTGTCGCATCTTACAATGTGTATAGCGGTCACAAACACGGGTATCCGCACATTGAGCACCTATGATGCATTGTGTTAGGCAACTATCCAGGATGTGTGCAAAACATTGTGTGATGTGTGATCCCCTCACCTGTGGGTGTTCCAGTCCAGGTATGTGCCTGGGAGGTACGATCCGTGTACAATCCGTGCTACGGATTGCTGCGCAGAGCACGGAGGCAGGTCCCAGTCACTGCAGAGAAATGTGAGTGGTGCAATAGTGTGTGTGCCTTGCTTGTGTGCAGCACAGTGGAAGATGCAAGCATTGTCCCACATGACCCCATGCCGTGCCTGCCTGTTACAGCCCTGCCGGAGACAGTTATGTGACACCGCCACAGAGGCAGTATAGCATGTGAAGATATACATGTGTGCTCCACACCCCAGGCCGATGGCTGCAGGTCATGAGTGCCACAGCAGTGTGGTCGACCAGGACTGTCATAGCGGTCAGATACCACATGCCTGTACAATAACAGTAGGAGCATAGGCAACAGTTGCAGTGACACAGTAGGTCAATGTACAGTGTCACATGAGATGTTAGCAGTACAGCTGTACAGGACGGCATGCATATTTGATCACTAATACCCTTGCGTGTTCCACCACTGGTCTGTTGACAGACAGACACCAACACAATGTGCAGCATTGACATGTGCACAGCACATCACCACTGGCTACAGTAGAACAGGGTTACTGTGTTGACATGTGCACAGAACATCAGCGCCAGCCACAGTCGAACACGGTATGTGTTGAACCCCACCGTCATTGTAGCCCATGCCACAGACAGACATTTATGCATCTGTGTATGTACGGCTGGGAATGTCCCTGGCCTAGCAGTATAGC
Source organism: Protopterus annectens (assembly GCF_019279795.1). Lineage (NCBI taxonomy): Eukaryota > Metazoa > Chordata > Ceratodontiformes > Protopteridae > Protopterus > Protopterus annectens. The sequence continues at coordinate 149,861,478 of NC_056735.1, read as the reverse complement.
TGTGTCAGTGTTGCGAACAACATACTGAATGGGCTGTGTGTGTGAGGTGTGCATCATACGTGTATGGTCTGATGGATGATACCAGCAGTGCCCCTACTATGTGAACATCCCTGTCCCCATAAATGGATACCTATGCTGTGCCCAACACCATGGTCCCTGTGGGAGGGATGGTGCTGTGCGGTGCACCCGCCGACATGGCGGGGGCAGCAGGCACTGGATGTAGACATATGTGGTACCCATGTCAGGCCGGGGTACTATCCATGTGCACAGGATACCATCGTGCGGACACATACAGCACTGTGTTGAACAATATCACAGCACATAGCACCTGTCAGGGTTAATTTTTATGCATGGATGTGCGATACCAGCATGCACCATACACACTCCCACCAAGCAGCATGCTGCCTACCTTGCAGAAGGCCATTGTCCACACCATGATGATAGACATGCGTAATGTCCATATACCCATAGCAATGACATATGGAATGGACAGCCACCCTCCCAATACCAGTATCTCTCAGGTGGGACACATCCCTGTGCCATGTATGTGACATACCCTGCCATACCATGCAGCCCTGTCCAGCAAGGCTGCACGTGCCATCACAGTCATACATGGTGCGATGGCCAAATGGCACTTGCACTATCAACTGTCCAGAGCAGTAATGTGGCATTGATGCACCTTGTGGTGTCACAGGTGCTGTGTGTTGGCGTGTACAACGTGCACGCGCACATGCTATGTATGACCATCCCTGCTAATGTCATATGATTACACATTATCCCATGTGTATCACATGTGCAATACAGGCGAGCTGTGGCAGGTTGTCCAACACCCGTACAGTGCTGTGTAGATGTACATGGCACAACACATGCATGTACATGTGTCCACATGTATGTGTGCAGTGCCACTGCTGACGTCCATAACGGCTGTGTCTGTGATGCCTAGCGACATATACACAGCATCCAGGTGAACAGTAGAACTGTGCGCACATCGGGCCACGTGACGACTGGTATGAACACAGGTGCAGGCAGGTACACATGTCCACAGCAGGTTACCATCTACATGGGGTATGTACAGTGTGATGAGTTGACACAAAGATATGATATGATATGATACCCGCTGCATAACGGTGTGATAGGTGTGACAGCAACACGTCAGCTGTGTCAGTGTCATGATGCATCGCAGAGATTACTATGCAGATGTCGTACATGTCATAGCAATGTATGTCCAGCGGTATGCCAGTACATCAGTGTGAATGTGACCTGTCACCATCATTATGTCTTACAGACAATGCCTCGTTCATGGCTGCCAGCCTTCAGCCACCAAGAGGATGACGTAATCATACTGTTGCTCCATGACAACTATGACCTGCTATTCAGCCATGTTCCACAGCAAGCGCAGCAGCGGGATGACCTGTGGCAGGATATGCGCAGGAGGGTGAATGATGTGGGTGGCAACAACCGCACCTACCAGCAGATATGCCGACACTGCATGGACCTAATATGGCACGCAAAACAGCGTGCCGCTGCAATCGCCAGAGAACAAGGTGGAACAGGTGGTGGGCCACCAACCCAGCCCCCACTCACACACATGGAGGAGCTCCTGGCCAGTCTGGGGACACCCAGGGAACAGCATGCAGAAACACTTGCCGCCATCATGGAGATGGGTGTCTCCCAACCAATGAGCCTGGAGCTGCCTGGTAAGTCAGTCTTGCATATGTGTATGATATCCGCTGTAGGTGTAGGTGTCACTGTACACCATGTAATGTACCAACACATGCCAGGTATATGGGCACACAAGCCGCATACTACAGTATGCTACATTGTGTTTGCAGACGTGTGCATACCACATGCTATCACACAGGTACATGATGTGACATGCACAGTGCGAACTGTGGCTACAGTCATGGATAATGTTTATACTGTTGTGTCGCCCCTATACAGGTACCTCTGGCGTGTCGCACAGCCATGGGTCCGTCGCAGGTGAGACTGTTGTTAGTAACAGGCATGTTACAGTGTAGAGTTATTCGCCATGTGGCCAGGTATAACATGCACAGCTGGGTTCTGCTCCAGTCACAGTATACAGGTCGCACCACCAGACACACACATGCCACCCATGTGCAGTAGATACAACCGTTATTATACACCGGCATGAAACCGCAGTACCTGTCAGTGTGATATGTGCGGTCAGCTATGCATACAACGGTGGAGGTGTTCTACAATGGATGCATATGTAGTATGCATTGGAACACCATTTGTGGTACGCACACAGTACCACACAGTGAGCTGTGATCTGGGCAGCACACAGGTGTTACCAATGTGACATATGCCCCTGCATTGTGTGCACACGTTGTGACACGGCACCCGACATGTCCCACGCCTGTGGTGTTCTGTCTGCAATATTGTCACACCATCACATGACCTACGCCCGACATAGCAAACATCCACACTGTTGTCTGCATAGCCCTCTGGATTGTGACACCTCCGACATGTATGGGTGTATGTCACATGGGCCACCACAGGGATGGGTACATGATGCCCATCACACACAATTGTCCAAGACCCAGTCAAACATGGCCATGGGTGATAGCCACAGGCATGTTGCCACACAGTACGTCTGAAGTGGATAGACACCGTTGCACATTGTCCACACATAGTGCAATCATAGCCGTAGTGGACCACCTGTACATTTGATGTGGTACACCAGACAACCGGAATGCCTGTCTGCAGCCACCGGAGGTGCCACCGATGTCTACCATATACGTGCTGTGGAACAGCATGACTGTGTTGCAGTCATGGCAATGCAATGCGTCCATGTTATGCATCGCACAGCAACATACTTGTGTCCTGTTGCCATGCAGTGGCACAGTGCCCTGTACTCCCCACTGTATAGCTATGTACATGGCTCACACCAACCACACCTGCACAGACATCTTTGTTAGACATGCATTCTATCTGTAGCCTGTACACATAACACTGCACTGTGAAGCCCAGTATGATGCGGTGCATGTGGCGGGACACCATTGTCACATGTCCACATGTTATCGCACATGTCGGCGGAGTACATGTCAAGGTGACGCCAGCCATGTGTACTGTTAACCTGTCTGTGGCCACATGGTGTATCACAGTGATGCATGCAAACTACCATGAATGTGTGTACTGCATGCCTACTGATATGACACCTGCTTGATGTAGTGTGCACCCCAGGGCAGTATGCATACTAACACTATTAATGCCTGGCCTGCATTCTCTGTGCTGTGGTGTGGGAATGCTGCATGCCATCTGCAATATCACATGCATGATGTGTCTGCGTGTGTGTGTGTCTGCGTGTGTGTCTGCATGTGTGTGTGTCTGCGTGTGTGTGTGTGTGTGCGTGTGTGTGTCTGCGTGTGTGTCTGTGTGTGTGTCTGCATGCGTGTGCGTGTCTGCGTGTGTGTCTGCGTGTGTGTAATGTACCTTACAGTATGTCTTTGTATTCACAGGTGGAGTAGGCTCCTGCAGTCCATCTGATGTTAGTGTCCCCACAGATACTAGCGGTGATGACCATATGCATGAGGTACAGGCAGGGTTGTCAGGGGCAGAAGCTGTGCCATTGGTTACCATCCCACCTATGTCCCCTCATCCCAAGACACGGTTCTGATGCCAACACATACCACATCACCGTTGCCCATAGAGGAAGGACAGTCAGCGTCTGTTGGCATTGAGCAGGAATGTGTGGTGGCTACAGAAGGTGCGCGTACACACCATGTTGCCAGTGTAATGACTGGTGATGTGCCACACAGGCATGTGGCTGGTGCTGCTCGTAGGAGGACCTCTGGCAGACATGCACCTGCTGTACAGGGCGCAGCAGCTGGTATCACCAGATGCATGTTCCAGACTGTAATGGCGGCACAGGCACGTGCTGAACGGCAGAACCAAAAAGGGCAGAGGCTGCAGAGGGCCGCAATCCATTCCCTAAATGACAACATCCAGTCATTGGCGAATGCTCAACAGCAGATTGCTAATGTACTGGATAGGCGATTAGGTGAGATGGTTGGAATCCTCGACCGAGGCATGTCAATCCGCGAGCGTGAGCTGTCTGTGCTGGAACACCTGGTAGGGGTGAGGCATAGGACACGCGTGGGCCAGCAACACCACCTAGTGTAGGTCGACGTGTGCGTGCCACCTCTCATGCCCACTCACACAGTGCCGGTAGCAGCAGCAGTGCAGCTGGTGCTACACCGACCACAGCAGGCCACGTGGACGTGGCCCTGGCCGGTCCCAGCATGGACATGGTTCCAGCGGACATGTGTCATCGGAGAGTGGCCACTCTATACCTCCACCCGGTAGTGCCCGTGTGACCCCAGGCAGGCACGGGTCACATGGCCGCAGACGGACACAGTGAGCTGTACAACCTGCACTGTACAGTCTGGGGCTGCCAAGTATACCCCGTGTAGGCATCACGTATGGCTGAACTGTGTACACACATACTCACACACAGCAGACACAACTGTAGGGCTCCACCACATCCACATGCATTCTGCACAGTCATGCCCAGTAAATGCACCGGCCCTTACACACACACATGATGTCATCCATTGGTACAGCCTATGCCCCTGGCAGACATATCACCCTGTGCATATGATGAAGCCTCTGCCGCATCCCTGTCATCCACACCATCAGTGCAGGGTTATGCAAATATATTGTGATGCACAGGGTGGACAAGACAGTGAGAGGTGTATGTGATACCTGTGTATGCATAGCGTGTGATGTGTATGTTGCAGTGGTTGTGTATGAAAACTGGCAGGTGCGTATGTGATGTGGGTTATGTACTGTCATCATGCAGCAGACATACCATGTAGTGCAGGTGCAGCATGCATTGAGCTGTGTTCATGGTATGTGTGACGGTTACATGTGTAGCACCATGTTGGTTCTGTTAACCTGTATGCCTCATATGGTGTACTCGCATGTGCCTACTGGGAGCACTGTTATCAGTCCCCCACATGTAGCTGTGGGTTACCCACAGGCACATCCGGCAATAACAGCATACCACATGTACCCGCAACCTGCCTGGACACCTACATAGGTTCATAGGTGCATAGGTACATACTAGGCTATGTGCCCTACGGCATGTATAAGCCTAGCCAGAGTGTGTGTGGCTTTCATCACCCCTTAGGATGAGGATACTATACCCATTGGTCTGCTGTGCCTCTGTCCAGCAGTGACACAGAGATGATTCCCGGGGTATACCTACGATCTCCCATCCACACGTCAGGATTTCTCTTGGACAGAGTCAGTGAGGGGCTCTGCCTCACAAGGGCTGGGATTCTGTTCCATGGTGTAGGGAGTCTCTGGGCGATGAACCTTTCCTTCCAGCACGTCCTATTTATATCCGTGTTGAGGTTTGTGTCTGTTGCTCTCGTGCCTCTGGTTGTTTGGATCCTATGAGGTGGAGCATGTCCATGAAACCTGGGTTGGACATGGCCTTGTATGTCAGGCACAGATCACATCGGAGCAGACGGTATAGGAATGTATAGAGCCAGAGTTTCCTCAGTCGGGCAGCGTGTGACATATGTTTGAGCCCCTTTATCCTTGTGTTGGGGAACGTTTGGGGTCCTTCCAACTGCTGCAGGTGTCGGGTTAGGTACATTCCGAATGGGGCGTTGTACCCAATCATTGGTCTGATGAGTGAAGAGTACAGGGGTACAATGACCTCCCCTGATCTGGATGTGAATCCCTTCATGACCAGGTGGGCAATGTGGAATGTCTTCCTAACCACATTGGCAATGTGAGTGTCAAGAGAGGTTACTGACAAGTTGGGTCCCCAGGTCCCTGATCACGTCATCCGTGTTTAATGGATTACCACCTATGTGGTAATTCGGGGTTACCTTGTCTTTCCCAAAGAATAAACCAAAAAGCAAGCTACGTAATCCTCCTTTATGCTGTCACTCCTGAAATAGAATGAAAACGATACCAGGCAGCAGACTGGAACAAAGTAAAATACAAAGTTAATCCAAGAGAGTTTATTTCTTAAGCGCTTTTCGTCTGCTACTGAAAGGCAGACTTCTTCAGAGTAAACTCATCAAGTTACACAGCTAATTTATATTAAAACCATGATTAGTTAATCATTATTAACGCACATTCATTACATATTTAAAGCAACAGTAACTGAAATACATTAAATGTTAAAAATCATGACAAAACTACATAAATAACATTAAAACATCTTGCTCTAAACATCATGTTTACTAACTAAGTCATATCAAAAAAACATATATATAGAATAAAATATGTCAAAGTATGTATATTTCAAAAAATTTAATAGAAACTTTTTTGAAAAATATATATATATAATTATATATATAAATAAATAAATAAAAATAAAAATAACAGTCCTTCTGAAGTCACAAAACTAAACCTCACATAACAGTAATGTTGAAAGTGGTCACAAAGGGTAGGTCTGTACCTTCCCTGGCATGTAGCTTCAGGCCATGGCTCTGGCACCAGTTATCCATTTCTATGAGACCTCAGGTGGATGTCTGTGTCTGATGGGGCGTCGATTATGGTGGCCGGTTTGCAGTCATCTGCATACCTTGTCTGCCACAATCCCCCTATGTTTGCCTGCACATCGGAAAGTTAAATGCCGAACAAGAGGGGGCCCAGGACTGAGCCCTGTGGGACACCGCTCGGGACCGGCTTGGAGTCTGACATGGCACCAGGAACACTAACTCTGTGGGTTCTGTCCTTGATCTGGTCGGCAACCCATTGTGTGACATATGGCTCTACATCTACACTGGTGAGCTTTTCTATGATGCCCGCGTGGGGTTTGGGTCGAACGCTGTTGCTAGGTCACGGTAGTCTGTGCGAACTGACTTACCCCCATCAATGGCCTTAGTGATTCTTCTGAAAAGGTCGACCAGGTTCAGGAGGCAGGATCTGCCCTTGACAAAGCCGACATGGGTATGATCCAGTATATGTAGGTCCGCAATGTCTTCATTTATGGGCTCCATTATGATCCCCTCCATAGCTTTGCAGACAAGGCTCGTCAAGCTTATAGGGCGGTGATGTCCAGAGTCCGTAGGAGCAACGCCTTGGTGGAGTGGGACCACAGTTGCCGTACGCCATTCATTGGGTATGTAACCTGTAGTAAGGCTAAGATTAAACAGCAGCCTTATGTGCGGGTTGAGGTCCTCATTGAGGTTGTGTAGCACACAGCTGGGGACACCGTCTGGTCCCATTGATGCTGTGTTTTCCGCTTTAGAGAGAGCAGCTCTCACCTGGGCATCTGAGATGCTTGGGAGGCTAGACTCTGGTGGGATAGATACCTCCCCTCTTGGGGGGGAGGGTAGATATATGCACGGAACCTGTCTGCCAGTATGTTGGCAATGTCTGTGGGTTCAGTGATCATTGTACCATTCTGGACTAATTCCGAGCATAACTGTGAGCTTCCACTCATGTTCCTACCATAGCTAAGGAAGGCCTTATGGTTGTCTTTTGTGTCCTTCGCGAGTCCTCTCCCACAGGTGGCCTTGGATGATTGTATGAGTGATCGTATTTTACTGCCAGTATTGATCAGTGATGCCTTCCCTGGTAGTGATATTGCTCTGTCATGTAGTAGCTTTCTCCTCTTGTTGTAGGGTTTGTTTATGGCTGGGGTCCACCAGACCGTGCGCCTGCCTTTGGTGGACAAGGTCCTGATGTTATTAGGGATTGCTTGATCCATACATTCCTGGGGTTGCTCGTAGAAGGCATTTGTAAGGGTTTCAGCAGCGTGGCCTGTGTTTTTCACTGGCTCGGAGGCCTTGTAGGGTACCACTCCAGTCTTATGACGTGTGGGGTTTGCTGTGGAGAGGTCTTCACTGTGGTCTCCTTTGCCGGTGTTGGGGGCAGGATGCAGATCTCCAATGAGATTACTATATGGTCTGACCTCACCGTTGAGGGATATACAGCCTGTGTGGAGCATGTCGTCCCCATGTGTAATGATCAGGACTAGTATAGTTCCTCCTCTTGTGGGTATGGTGCGTAGTTGTTCCACAGCATTCGGGTGTATGAACACCTGGAACCTTTGGTCTAGGGTGTTGGGTCCTGGGTAATGTTCCCGGTCTATGTATGGGTAGTTGATGTCACCCAATATGATGGTGTTTGGAGAACAGTCATACTCCCCAGTGTCTTCAGGAAGGCTGTGTGGGTATCCTGGGTTTGGGAGGGTGGTCTGTAGCATGCTACAAACTGTAGGGCAGTTCTACCCATGGTTAATTGCACCTGGATGGTCTCCGCTGCTACGTGCGTTGCCACCAACCTGGAGGTGTGGGTATCCTTCATGCAAATGGAGACTCCCCCTCCTTCTGTGGTTTGGTCCGGATTTGGGTCCTGAACGCATGATATGAGGTATGACCTGATAGTGCTGGGGTGCTCTCAGGAGCCCTGAACCAGGTTTCAGTCACAGCACTGACATCGATGCCCTCCCTACCACATGCATACCCATCATGGGGGCCATGCGTGCTGTTACTATGCCACCATATAACGGCCCCCATGATGGGTATGCATGTGGTAGGGAGTTGCAACTATGTTATGGACATCGGCCACCGCACATGCATGGCTACACCATGCACGGTACACGTGTCACATGTATCCCCTGTTGCCATGTGTGTATGCATTGCTACGTTGTGACATGTGTGTCGACATACATAGAACATGGACTGTGGTATGGTATCACAGCTGTCACAGGTGAACTGTACAAGGGTATGTGTCCCAGTCAACACCGCTACACCCTGTAGGGGGAGCATACCACAGACATGTGTCCACCTTCCAATCGTGTGTGTATTACCGCGTACGCCAGTGTTATGCATGTGGTACATCACAGGCTTCGTATGTGTCCTGTGTGCAGTCCATGCACACAGCCAGACAATCACTTATATGACATATCAAGACGTTGTTTCACTGTGGTACTGCAGCAGTCATGTGTCATATCTGTGTCAGGGCCATGATATGTGTGGAGCACGCCTGTCTATATACTGATATGGGCGGACTACATCACACATGTGGGATCATTGATAGTACATGTGTACTCTGCATGACGGGTGTACACCGCTATATAGACCTGTGGACATATGTTACATGCTGTTGCTGGACCGTGAGGCATACTGCTGCACCGATGACATGGTGCTGGCATGGCAGCTACAGTGTTCACTGCAGTGTGTACATGTTTGGCCTGCACCCGTGACGCCTGTGATGTCATCTGTGTGTGTACGTGTAACTGCATGTGTGTCCACCCTGTGCGTGTGGACGGGTTTACCTGGCCATGACTTGCGGTGTGTACACTCCATCTGCATGCCGGATGGCGCGTAGCACATACTAAGTGTGTGAGCATGCCCGGGTTGCTGTTGTGTAGGTGGACACACACGATGGTCCACACTCTGCCCTTCCATGATTCCACCCCATGTGTATGCATGTCTGCACTCTGCAAATGCTAAGTGTGTGAGCATGCCCAGTAAGCAGCTGTGTAGATGGACACACAGTACAGTGCACGCCGCGTCCGTCTGTGGTTATACCCCGTGTGCATGTATGTTTCCCCTTCGCGACCGCTAGGTGTGAGGGCATGCCCAGTACACCATTCATGGGAACACAGTACAGTCGGCACCGACGTCTGCTACTAGGCGTGTAGCCATGGCCAATGACATCCTGCATAGCCATGGTGGCCGTCCAGGTGAGTCATATGTGGTTGATATGTCACAATGGCTGCCTACATCATGCACGCCAGTTGCTCTCTCATAGGGTATACTGTCTGTGGTGCATCCCGTATCCATGTCATAATGTTGTGCTCCGTAGTTAGTTGGTATTCCCGAGTGCAGCACTACCGTGTTACTGTACGCCCACCTTGGGATGGTAACATGCTGTGTGACTGCGCACTCTGTCTTCATTCCCTATCGGCTGCCTTGCCTCTGCAGATGATATCACCCACCTAGGAGTATGCCTCTTGACAGTGCTGTGCTCAGTAATCTCGGTAGCGCGTTCTGTAAATGCATCATGCTGTAGTGTGTTCATGTAGGTAGGCGTAGGTTCAACTCCCGGCCCGTCCCCGTGTGTGTTTGTGGTGTGTGCGTGTGTTTCCAGCTGCCTCTGGAGATAGTAATGCTTTTAGACGCTTCGCAACACATACCTTGGCTATTGGCATCTATTCCTTTACGGATGATGTCACCAGCCTAGAAGTATGCCTCTGACAGCACTGCGCTCAGTAATCTCGGTAGCGCGTTCTGTAAATGCATCATGCTGTAGTGTGTTCATGTAGGTAGGCGTAGGTTCAACTCCCGGCCCTTCCCCGTGTGTGTGTGTGTGTGTGTGTGTGTGTGTGTGTGTGTGTGTGTGTGTGTTTCCAGCTGCCTCTGGAGATAGTAATGCTTTTAGACGCTTCGCAACACATACCTTGGCTATTGGCATCTATTCCTTTACGGATGATGTCACCCACCTAGAAGTATGCCTCTGACAGCGCTGTGCTCAGTAATCTCAGTAGGGCGTTCTGTAAATGCATCATGCTGTAGTGTGTTCATGTAGGTAGGCGTAGGTTCAACTCCCGGCCCTTCCCCGTGTGTGTGTGTGTGTGTTTCCAGCTGCCTCTGGAGATAGTAATGCTTTTAGATGCTTCGCAACACATACCTTGGCTATTGGCGTCTATTCCTTTACGGATGATGTCACCCGCCTAGAAGTATGCCTCTGACAGTGCTGTGCTCAGTAATCTCGGTAGCGCGTTCTGTAAATGCATCATGCTGTAGTGTGTTCATGTAGGTAGGCGTAGGTTCAACTCCCGGCCCTTCCCCGTGTGTGTTTGTGGTGTGTGTATGTGTGTTTCCAGCTGCCTCCGGAGATAGTAATGCTTTTAGATGCTTCGCAACACATACCTTGGCTATTGGCGTCTATTCCTTTACAGATGATGTCACCTGCCTAGAAGTATGCCTCTGACAGCACTGTGCTCAGTAATCTTGGTAGCGCGTTCTGTAAATGCATCATGCTGTAGTGTGTTCATGTAGGTAGGCGTAGGTTCAACTCCTGGCCCTTCCCCGTGTGTGTTTGTGGTGTGTGTGTGTGTGTGTGTGTGTGTTTCCAGCTGCCTCTGGAGATAGTAATGCTTTTAGATGCTTCGCAACACGTACCTTGGCTATTGGCGTCTATTCCTTTACGGATGATGTCACCCACCTAGAAGTATGCCTCTGACAGCGCTGTGCTCAGTAATCTCGGTAGCGCGTTCTGTAAATGCATCATGCTGTAGTGTGTTCATGTAGGTAGGTGTAGGTTCAACTCCCGGCCCTTCCCCATGTGTGTTTGTGGTGTGTGTGTGTGTTTCCAGCTGCCTCTGGAGATAGTAATGCTTTTAGATGCTTCGCAACACATACCTTGGCTATTGGCGTCTATTCCTTTATGGATGATGTCACCCGCCTAGAAGTATGCCTCTGACAGCACTGTGCTCAGTAATCTCAGTAGCGCATTCTGTAAATGCATCATGCTGTAGTGTGTTCATGTAGGAAGGCGTAGGTTCAACTCCCAGCCCTTCCCTGTGTGTGTGTGTGTGTGTTTCCAGCTGCTTCTGGAGATAGTAATGCTTTCAGACACTTCGCAACACATACCTTGGCTATTGGCGTCTATTCCTTTATGGATGATGTCACCCGCCTAAAAGTATGCCTCTGACAGCGCTGTGCTCTGTAATCTCCGTAGCGCGTTCTGTAAATGCATCATGCTGTAATGTGTTCATGTAGGTAGGCATAGGTTCAACTCCCAGCCCTTCCCCGTGTGTGTTTGTGGTGTGTGTGTGCGTTTCCAGCTGCCTCTGGAGATAGTAATGCTTTTAGACGCTTCGCAACACATACCTTGGCTATCGGCGTCTATTCCTTTACGGATGTTGTCACCCACCTAGACGTATGCCTCTGACGGTGCTGTGTTCAGTGGTCCATGTAGCGCGTTCCATACCTGTGTCATACTGTCATGTGGTTGGGTAGGTGGGGGTAAGGTCAATCCCCATGCCTGCCATCTGTGTGTGTGTCTATGCTCCCAGCCGCATGGGTTCATAGGTTATGGCTTTAGATGTTCCGCAGAACACTTATATCCTGCCAACATCTCTGTGTTTGTGGATGTTGAGATGCGGCTAGTGGACTGCCTGTGTGCCTGCTGTGGTTGGCGACCTCCGTAGCGTGTTCTCCACGTGCGCCCTGCTGTGGTGTGGTGGGGTAGTGCTGTGTACGTTCCACTCCCAGCCTTGCCACATGTGTCCGTCTGTATCTCCTCGATGTATATATACATACATATGTTATGCCCACAGCGCTGCTCTTGCATGGACAGCTGTCTGTCCCATGTATCGCATATTTGCACGGCTGACACATAGAACTGTGGTACGATGCATATCCACTCATTGTCCATGCAACGTCCGTATTCCGGCACGCCCTAGAGACATCTGCTGTATATCTTGGCAGACAGCTATCCTTGCTGTACTGTCACTGTACTCGTACACGCCATAGACCTTGTGTATCATTGCCTGTTTATGGTGTGTGTATGTCTATCTGAGCTGTGTGCATGGTCGTGTGTATGTCCCGCTATAACTGTCTGTGCAGGTGTCGCCACTATGGGTAATCCTTGTAGACCGCTGTTTCATGTGCACTTCAGCACATACCTGCGGACCGTACTACCCTCCCACGCACGGGAGCAGCCTTAGGTCAACCGCTGCCCTAGGCGATAGGGCTCCATGGCGCCCCCTACCACAACACATGGTGCCCCCATCCTGGTGTACCCACATGACATAAATACGAAATGGAAAGGTGGCCCTGCTAGTGCGGCGCCCTAGGCAGCCGCCGGGTTGGCCTATGCCTAAGGTGACTATGAGCACATCCCATCATTTTGAAGTGGATCCTAGTGTTTCCACACACATGTATCTGTGTCTGTTCATAACACTCCACCTCAGGGGACGTATATCTGGACACGGCCTTAGGAGATAGTGGGACACTCGGGGCCAGTCATGTCATGTTTCTCTTAGAAACATTGATAGTGGGCACAGTGATATGTTATGCATGCATATGGCATTTCCGTCCGATGTGGTGTCTTCCTCGTATGTTTGTCGTTGTGTCCTTTCGTCAGTTATCATGTGGGAGACGGACTGCTACTGTTACGTGGAACACAGCGAACATATGAGGCAGACTTCTACTCAGTCTGCGTACATCTGTGCAGTTGCAGGGTATGTGACTACTACAACATGCCTACTGTCTGCCTACAATACACACACAGTGTGTGGCGGCATGACAGACCACATGGCATTACTTTGTATTTGCACGGCACACCCACGCAGACAGTTGTGTTCCTCACACAGGTCTACATCTGCTTATCCACACTACTTGTTCTTTCCTGTACCATATGTGTGCATCGTATTTGCACTTCCCGTTGGTGGCAGGGCTCACGTACGGCTATGGGGGCCTGATATTTGTTATGTTGACACTTCATGGCACCCTGGGGGACACGTCACCTTTGTGTCTGCTTACCTTCCACATTGACCTTCGCGGGGCATACGTTGTCATTCACAGTTACCGGGGTAGGACATATGCATGTTTGCACATTTGTCCTGCTGTCTTTCTTCCCAACTGTCCGCCTAGGATCACCGTTTCAGTACATGTATTCTGGACAGGTAGCTCCTGCATACCCTGACCTGTTGTCATTATGTGTAAACACCCTGACGTTCGCCATTGCCCTTATTACGTTTAGCATAGTGCTGTGCCTTCCTAGCTGATTGCTGCCTAGGCATTCCGGACTGTGCGGTGGGTGATAGGGAGCGCTATTTCCATTGCATGGGTATTGACACTCATAACATCCGTATTCATGGCTACTCCAGCATACCTCTCCAGTGTACCTGGTTATGAGGGACGTACCTCATTTGGGGTCTTCAATGGGTCATGCTCCTCGGAATCCCTCAAAGTTCCACATTGAAAGGGTCTGTTACACATTCAGTGTTAGGAATGGTTTAGGTGAAATCCATGGTCAATTGACATTAATCATATTAATTCATTAAAGGATCTTCTTTATAAGTGGGAACGGCATAGTTTAACCATCCTATGACCTTCCTAGTTGAAGTTGTTGGTGAGCCATTAGTATGTGTTCCACAGGTCGCCCATTTGCTCCACATTATGGAGGCGAGTGATCCCCATTTTGGTGATGGCAGATTGAGAGCTATATGCTGGTATTCGCACGACGGTCTGACTTTGCATGGGGAATTTCTAATGTAGTCCCTATCTGTATTTCCTGTGCTATGCCTTACTGCAGCTGTGTAATTCCGTCAGATTTCCAGTTATGGGTGCCATCTTGGTCGTACGCGTGTTCATCCATGGGACTCACCTACTGGACACTGATATAGGGCTGTACACATTTCACACCTGCTTTCCACATTATCCGGTGGATGCTTTGCACTATTAGTGGGGATTAAGGCATGTGCTATACCCACATCCCTCCCATGGGGCGGGCCAACGGATTCTCTGCCAAACAACACCGAGGCCCATTTCTGCATACCCAGGTTCCCATGGCTGCAACCCTCGACGGTACACATTACACATGCTTCATGTGTGCGGTACTGGGATGTGGACGCACTTCTATGGACTCGCCAATCTGGGGATTTATGTTCATATGTCCTGCATTTCATGGACACGTGTCATCAACCTTAAACACGCTGTTGGTGCATATGTCTAGCTGTTCCGTAGTCACGGCTGTCACTTATTTTGCGTCGATCGCAGCAGGGGTTGCAAATGGTGCAATTTTTGGAGTCCTACAATGGACACCAGTGTGCATCTGTAAAGTGTAGAACTTGTTGGACTGTCACCATCTGGCCAGTGGTTTTGACTGCTGCTGTATGTTCCCCGTTCGCGGATGTCTGTTTGACTACCCATATTATGTATTACTTGGCATATCTATATCCATGTGTCATATATACAGGCCGTTGGACTGTTGTGTGTAGATATATACATGTGAAACCCTCGTTTCATACCTTGCTTTGTTACTGTCTGTGGATTACCTGTGTACACACATCGATTACCATACCATACCTTTCCACTGTACAGGTTCTGGCAGGGTGTACAGCTGGTTGGCCCTTTATCTTGTTGTGTGTTACATTGACCTGTGTCTATCTGGCAATTCACTGACATGTCATGTGAGACCTACTTGATTCTATAGAGACCTGATCCCGTAATTATGACGTGCTTCCACTGGCCATATATTTACCTGTCGTCTGGAATCTGTATGTAACCAGTCCTTTCAGGACACTTTCTATTGTTGTTCTTTTTTGGTTACATATATGAGTACTTTGGTATGTTGTGCTATTATTGTGTGTGGAGCATTTCTCCACGGGCCTCTGCTGACACTGGACATATATCCAGCTAGCCTAGCCCGGTCAACAAGTGTGAGCCAACAAAACACAATTCGTACGGTGGCACCTTCTGACAAGTGGGTCGGGTTACAGATGCATAACCGTCGTCAATCCCTGCTACTAACACACATGTTATTCTATTCACATTCTATCTTGTCTTATCACATAGCATGTGTTTCTCACTATTTGTATCGGTACTTTGCATGGCATTGTCCGGTTCCATACTTTCAGAGGCTGACAGTTTTGAGACATGTATAACTAACGTGGAGGACACAGCATTAACTTTCCCTGCTGTGAGCAGATCACACACATTGCGGCGCACTTTCATTTCTAATTGTGGGTTACGTGCAGGCCATTACGCATATCAGTATTCTGGTTACATATGTTTACTGGGTCTGTGTGGTTACGTGGTCTGTATTAGTTGTGACTGTTCCAGTAACATATCTCTGATCCGGTTGATGGACGTGTGCGGAACACACTTTCACCTTTACACATGTAACTGTCTTTGCAGCACAGACGCATTACGTACACGTTCACATTTATATGTTCTATAGTCGTAATTCAAACGGGACTGCATTCACGTTTGCCGGTTGCTGTGACCACTGCACATTTGCTGTTCTGTCTCATTTATATGCATACCCATGGTACATAGCTACATTAACATATCCCCCCCACCCCCCCCGCACTCACGTACATCACAGGCATCCATTCTCCTGCTGGGAAAAGTGCAGTACTACATGTGACACATTCCTTATTCCCTACTGCTCATGGCCCAGGATGCATATGTCGTGACCACAGGGATATTCGGATCATGGGGGCTTATAGCCCCAACGCATACAGGCCTTCGATTGTCAGGGTGTTCCTGTGGTGCTTTGGGTTTGGTCTTGTCCGCCTAGTGTACGGAACTGCCCTGACCGTAACGAATGTCAGACGAAATCACATGAGCACAGTTTGTCCATGTCTATGATACCATAACCCCCCATTATTCCTAACCGTACGCTGATTGGTCCGTGGTGCCCGTTGTAGATCGTGGTTATAGTAATGGCACACGGTCTAGTCGAATCGGACCTATTTCCATTAGTATACCTCGGTATTTATAACCCGTCTCGCTATGTTACATGGGTTTAACATTGCGTGACAGCTTTAACTGAGCCACAGACATGTCCATTGCTTACTTTGGGGCAGTCCCACGGCTCTGCTACACACATTTAACATGGCGGAACAGGTTGAACAGCACAGCAACGGGACATCGGACTCTCCGTCGCTGTTTTGTATTGAATTGCTATGTTGACTTTGTTTCACATAGCGACACAGTGTTGACATTGACAGCGGACATTTTTAAGCGCAAGAAAGTACTTTCATTAACTCTGCCGCGAGGTGCCGTGTATATCTGTGGTGGGCGGGCGGACAGGCATTATGCTGTGCCATTATGTCTGGGAATATGGTTTCTTTCCCTAGATGATATGGCATACTAGCAATGACCCGTCTGGGTGTAGGTACTGCTGTATTTACCCATGGTTGCCTTTGTGTGGTCCCCGGGCATCAGGCCTCAGGACCGCACCACATCTACCGTGGTGTATATCCAGCATTACCCACATCTGGGCATGGGTTATTGCTATGGTATTCGATAATGTTAGCCCGAGAACACGTGTTTGGACAACCAACAATAGCTTCTGCTATTGGCATACAATGCTTTTTTTTTT
>NC_056735.1:149811308-149843917 GCF_019279795.1 Protopterus annectens | reverse complement strand
ATTAATAACAATAATCAGAAATTGAAAACTATGTATTACTTCAAGTTAAAATTGTTTTAAGGACAAACTCTCATTCTAGTATGAAATGAAGGATTTCAGGTCCTTATCTATTAACTTAATTGCTGTTGAGATAATTTTAGCAATAACATCAGATCTGTGACATTAATTAATTTTGATTTAATTTTAAAAAATAGTACCAGATCAAACCTAGAACTTAAACAAGATAATGTGCCTGTATCTAATCTGGTTTCTCAAAATGGCACTGTGAATTGCTGGAGGCTTTGAAATGAGATGAAATTAATTCTATTACTTTATTTTTGAGTTTGAGTGTCCACCAGTTATCCATGAACTGGCATCTCTTACAATATTGGTGTGATATAGCTGATGCAAAGGGTGATGCAAAATAGCAATTATCAACACATTCTCCCGGATTCACGAAGCTCGGCGCAAGGCCGGTGTAAGGCTTGCGCCGGCAGTGCAGTGTATAACCGGCGTAGCAGCGCCACATGCATAGTAATGAGTGTGTGCCGCAACCACAACCACGTGCAGAGGGCACGTGCGCGAGCCCAAGTAGGATGCGCCCTTAGCCGTGGCCAAGCCGGCAGGCGAGGAGCAACCTAAAGTGCTGACTGTCACAGGCCGCCTGCAATAGTAACTGCACCAACCAGTGTCCGTGGATAATGAAACGTACGCAGAGTATGCAACATAGTACCCGTCCACACAAAACAGAGAACCAAACATTAATCCACGAAGTCCAAATTGTACCCATCCAAGGAACAAAGGATACGTGTAATACCATGTCCATCATGCAATGCACTATCAGCAGGCATACCCAGTGAAGGTGTACTGCATCATGTCAGCGCGCCGCACCTGCACATGAGTAGCCCCATGGGCATGGTCACCAGCAGTTCCACAGTGGTAGTGAGAGTACACAGCTGGGCAGTCGTGTCTATATAACAACCAGAAAGAAACCAGATACCCTAAACACAGACAAACATGTGCATAGCAACATGTGCTAGACCCAGCAACGTACCCGTCGCATACACATAGGATGGCGTATGCCGAAGCGGAATATCCAGAAGCAGAACCCATGCATGCAAATGTAATACACAACAGCCCCGCCATAGCACGTAACCCGCACCCATGTACGACCGTCCACCCAATCCAGCTAGCAGCCTTGCGCAGCTGCACACCTACACAGTGGGTATACCCCAAATGTAGTATGAAGTATTGTCCTAGGCAGTGCCACGCGTGCAAATATGTACCCCACATGTCAACATCCCACCCCAGGTACTGATATCCAAATGGCCGCATGTGAATGTGTCGGCAGAATGCGTACATCACGCATGTGGTACGGACCTGTCGAAACCCCATAGGTGTTCACACGCCACGGTGTCCATAACTGTACACATCTGGACAAAGCAGTATGTGCAGCCACTGTACCGATGATTAGCTATGCAGACATGTCAAACACAAGACATAGGGCGGAACATCTGCCCACCAAGCAGGACACCCCAGCAGGGTGCCACATGCACAGAAGATGAAGGTGGGACATGACACGTAGATAATAGTGGTGCCATATGGCCAAACACCCATGGCCAATGCAAAGGATTGAATAACACGTATATGCCCAGGTGAATGGGTATGTCATAGCATGGGAATAGCCTAAGCTATCCAACATAATAGCCATGCATACCAGATACAAAATGCCAGTAACACGCAGTAGTAATGCAGGAAGGCATACACGACTGTGGGAATATCACAGGATATATGGCACGTGCCAAGTGTCGACGCAGGACACAAATGTCCAGGATGGGGCCCCCTGCAAAGAGGAACACGTGCCAACCCCACCCCCCACTGACGTATTGGCAGTAGAAACACAACCCAAACACACACCAACACCACCGTCCATCCCACGATAGCAACGGAGGCCGGACAAAGACCACCATGATGCGTGCACAAACAGGGACACGGGTAACCATCGCTCCGACAACCCCCCACAGGCCACCGAATAATAGTATGGACATACGCATGTAATGCTGCGAAGGATGTGTGGTAGTCCTCAGTATCACAGAGGTAGGTACACAGATACACTGTAACCAACCGTGACATATGTGCACTGTACACAGCATACCTGCAGGTAATACATAGTTCAATCATGTGCCACATAAATATCCACATACGAATGAGGACAGGGGATAGACAAGTGTGAATGGGACAAACGCAGAACATGGCATATGTATGATAACCGGCACCACCCACAGCATTGTATGCCAATAGCAGAAGCTATTGTAGGTTGTCCAAACACACATGTCTGTACACATGGAATACCATAGCAATAACCCACGCCCGGATGTGGGTAATGCTGGATATACCCATGGTAGACGTGGTGCGGTCCCGAGGCCAATGCCCGAGGGACCACACAAAGGCAACCGTGGGTAAATACAGCAGTACCCACACCCAGACATGGGTCATTGCTAGTATGCCATATCATCTAGGGAAAGAAACTATGTATTCCCAGACATAATGGCACAGCATAATGCCTGTCTGCCACCCATCCGCAGACATACGGCACCCGCGGCGGTGCAGACGTACTGCGCAAGATGTCCGTTGCCAATGTCGACACTGTCTCGCTATGTGAAACAAAGTCAACATAGCAATTCAATACAAAACAGTGACGGAGAGCCTGATGTCCCCGTTGCTGTGCTGTTCAACCTGTTCCGCCATGTTAAATGTGTGTAGCAGAGCCGGACTGCCCCAAAGTAAGCAACGGACATGTCCGTGGCTCAGTTAAAACTGTCACGCAATGTTAAACCCATGTAATATAGCGAGACAGGTTATAAATACCGAGGTATAGTAATGGAAATATGTCCGGTCGACCAGACCGTGTGCAATTACTATAACACGATCTACAACGGGCACGCCGGCCAATCAGCGCACATGGTTAGGAATAATGGGTGGGGATATGGTATCATAGACAAGGACAAACCGTGCCCATGTGACTCGTCTGACATTCGTACACAGTCAGGGCAGTTCTGTACACTAGGCAGACAAGACCAAACCCAAAGCACCACAGGAACACCTTGACAATAGAAGGCCTGTATGCGTTGGGGCTATAAGCCCCCGTGATCCGAATATCCCTGCAGTCATGACATATGCATCCTGGGCCATGAGCGGTAGGGAATAAGGAATGTGTAACATGTAGTACCGCACTTTTCCCAGCAGGAGAATGGATGCCTGTGACGTACGTGAGTGCGGGGGGGGGTGGTGTGGGGGGGATATGTTAATGTAGCTATGTACCATGGGTATGCATATAAATGAGACAGAACAGCAAATGTGTAGTGGTCACAGCAACCGGCAAATGTGAATGCAGTCCCGTTTGAATTATGACTATAGAACATATAAATGTGAACGTGTACGTAATGCGTCCGTGCCGCAAAGACAGTTACATGTGTAAAGGTGAAAGTGTGTTTCGCACATGTCCGTCAACCGGATCAGAGATATGTTACCGGAACAGTCACAACTAATACAGACCACGTAACCACACAGACCCAGTAAACATATGTAACCAGAATACGGATATGCATGTGCGCCTGCGCGTAACCCACAATTAGGAAATGCAAGTGCGCCTGTGCGTGTGTGATCCACTCACAGCAGGGAAAGTTAATGCTGTGTCCTCCACATTAGTTATACATGTCTCAAAACTGTCAGCCTCTGAAAGTATGGAATCGGACAATGCCATGCAAAGTTTCGGTACAAATAGTGAGAAACACATGCTATGTGATAAGACAAACATAGAATGTGGATAGAATAACGTGTGTGTTAGTAGCAGGGATTGACGACGGTTATGCATCTGTAACCCGACCCACTTGTCAGAAGGTGCCACCGTACAAATTGTGTTTTGTTGGCTCACACTTGTTGACCGGGCTAGGCTAGCTGGATATATGTCCAATGTCAGCAGAGGCCTGTGGAGAAATGCTCCACACACAATAATAGCACAACATACCAAAGTACTCATATATGTAACCAAAAAAGAACAACAATAGAAAGTGTCCTGAAAGGACTGGTTACATACAGATTCCAGACGACAGAGAAATATATGGCCAGTGGAAGGACGTCACAATTACGGGATCAGGTCCCTATAGAATCAAGAAGGTCTCACATGACATGCCAGCGAATTGCCAGATAGACACAGGTCCATGTAACACACAGCAAGATTAAGGGCCAACCAGCCCTACACCCTGCCAGAACCTGTACAGTGGAAAGGTATGGTATGGTAATAGATGTGTGTACACAGGTAATCCACAGACAGTAACAAAGCAAGGTATGAAATGAGGGGTTCACATGTATATATCTACACACAACAGTCTGACGGCCCGTATATATGACACATGGATATAGATATGCCAAGTAATACACAATATGGGTAGTCAAACAGACATCCGCGAACGGGGAACATACAGCAGCAGTCAAAACCACTGGCCAGATGGTGACAGTCCAACAAGTTCTACACTTTACATATGCACACTGGTGTCCATTGTAGGACTCCAAAAATTGCTCCGTTCGCAACCCCTGCTGCGATCGACGCAAAAGAAGTGACAGCCACGACTACGGAACAGCTAGACATATGCACCAACAGCGTGTTTAAGGTTGATGACACGTGTCCATGAAATGCAGGACATATGAACAGAAATCCCCAGATTGTCGAGTCCATAGAAGTGCGTCCACATCCCAGTACCGCACACATGAAGCATGTGTAATGTGTACCGTCGAGGGTTGCAGCCATGGGAACCTGGGTATGCAGAAATGGGCCTCGGTGTTGTTTGGCAGAGAATCCGTTGGCCTGCCCCGTGGGAGGGATGTAGGTATAGCACATGCCTTAATCCCCACTAATGATGCAAAGCATCCACCGGATAATGCGGAAAGCAGGTGTGAAATGTGTACAGCCCTATATCAGTGTCCAGTAGGCGATTCCCATGGATGGACACGCATACGACCAAGATGGCACCCATAACTGGAAACCTGGCGGAATTACACAGCTGCAGTAAGGCATAGCACAGGAAATACAGATAGGGACTACATTAGAAATTCCCCATGCAAAGTCAGACCGTCGTGCGAATACCGGCGTACATAGCTCTCAATCTGCCATCACCAAAATGGGGATCACTCGCCTCCATAATGCGGAACAAATGGGCGACCTGTGGAACACATACTAATTGCTCACTAACAACTTCAACTAGGAAGGTCATAGGATGGTTAAACTATGCCGTTCCCACTTATAAAGAAGATCCTTTAATGAATTAATATGATTAATGTCAATTGACCATGGATTACACCTAAACCATTCCTAACACTGAATGTGTAACAGATCCTTCCAATGTGGAACTTTGAGGGAGTTCAAGGAGCATGACCCATTGAAGACCCCAAATGAGGTACATCCCTCATAACCAGGTACACTGGAGAGGTATGCTGACGTAGCCATGAATACGGATGTTATGAGTGTCACTACCCATGCAATGGAAATAGCGATCCCTATCACCCACCGCCCAGTCCGGAATGCTTAGGCAGCAATCAGCTAGGAAGGCACAGCACTATGCGAAACGTAACAAGGGCAATGGCCGAACGTCAGGGTGTTTACACATAATGACAACAGGTCAGGGTATGCAGGAGCTACCTGTCCAGAATACATGTACTGAACCGGTGATCCTAGGCGGACAGGTGGGAAGAAAGATAGCAGGACAAATGTGCAAACATGCATATGTCCTACCCCGGTAACTGTGAATGACAACGTATGCCCCGCAAAGGTCAATGTGGAAGGTAAGCAGACACAAAGGTAACGTGTCCCCCAGGGTGCCATGAAGTGTCAACATAACAAATGTCAGGCCCCCATAGCCGTACGTGAGCCCTGCCACCGACGGGAAGCGCAAATATGACGCACACATATGGTACAGGAAAGAACAAGTAGTGTGGATAAGCAGATGTAGACCTGTGTGAGGAACAGAACTGTCTGCGTGGGTGTGCCGTGCAAATACAAAGTAATGCCATGTGGTCTGTCATGCCGCCACACACTGTGTGTGTATTGTAGGCAGACAGTAGGCATGTTGTAGTAGTCACATACCCTGCAACTGCACAGATGTATGCAGACTGAGTAGAAGTCTGCCTCATATGTCCGCTGTGTTCCACATAACAGTAGCAGTCCGGCGCCCACATGATAACTGACGACAGGACACAACGACAAACATGCGAGGAAGACACCACATCTGATGGAAATGCCATACGCATGCATAACATATCACTGTGCCCACTATCAATGTTTCTAAGAGAAACATGACATGACTGGCCCCGAGTGTCCCACTATCTCCTAAGGCCATGTCCAGATATACGTCCCTTGAAGTGGAGTGCTATGAACAGACACAGATACATGTGTGTGGAAACACTAGGATCCACTCCAAAATGATGGGATGTGCTCATAGCCGGCCTTAGGCATAGGCCAACCCGGCGGCTGCCTAGGGCGCCACACTAGCAGGGCCTCCTTTCCAGTATTTATGTCATGTAGGTACACCAGGATGGGGGCACCATGTGTTGTGGTGGGGCGCCATGGAGCCCTATCACCTAGGGCAGCGGTTGACCTAAGGCCGCTCCCGTGCTGCCATAGGAGGGGTAGTACGGTCCGCAGGTATGTGCTGAAGTGCACATGAAACAGCGGTCTACAAGGATTACCCATAGTGGCGACACCTGCACAGACGGTTATAGCGGGACATACACATGACCATGCACACAGCTCAGATAGACATACAAACACCATAAACAGGCAATGATACACAAGGTTTATGGCGTGTACGGGTACAGTGACAGTACAGCAAGGATAGCTGTCTGCCAAGATATACAGCAGATGTCTCTAGGGCGTGCCGGAATACGGACGTTGCATGGACAATGAGTGGATATGTATCGTACCACAGTTCTATGTGTCAGCCGTGCAAATATGCGATACATGGGACAGACAGCTGTCCATGCAAGAGCAGCGCTATGGGCATAACATATGTATGTATATATACATCGAGAGATACAGACGGACACATGTGGCAAGGCCGGGAGTGGAACGTACACAGCACTACCCCACCACACCACAGCAGGGCGCACGTGGAGAACACGCTACGGAGGTCGCCAACCACAGCAGGCACACAGGCAGTCCACTAGCCGCGTCTCAACATCCACAAACACAGAGATGTTGGCAGGATATAAGTGTTCTGCGGAACCTCTAAAGCCATAACCTATGAACCCATGCGGCTGGGAGCATAGACACACACACACAGCTGGCAGGCATGGGGATTGACCTTACCCCCACCTACCCAACCGCACAACAGTATGACACAGGTATGGAACGCGCTACGTGGACCACTGAACACAGCACCGTCAGAGGCATACGTTTAGGTGGGTGATAACATCCGTAAAGGAATAGATGCCGATAGCCAAGGTATGTGTTGCGAAGCGTCTAAAAGAATTACTCTCTCCAGGGGCAGCTGGAAACACACACACACGGGGAAGGGCCGGTAGTTGAACCTACGCCTACCTACATGAACACACTACAGCATGATGCATTTACAGAACACGCTACTGAGATTACTGAGCACAGCGCTGTCAGAGGCATACTTCTAGGCGGGTGACATCATCCGTAAAGGAATAGATGCCAATAGCCAAGGTATGTGTTGCGAAGCGTCTAAAAGCATTATTATCTCCCGAGGCAGCTGGAAACACACACACACACACACACACACACACACACAAACACACATGGGGAAGGGCTGGGAGTTGAACCTACGCCTACCTACATGAACACACTACAGCATGATGCATTTACCGAACGCGCTACCTAGATTACTGAGCACAGCGCTGTCAGAGGCATACTTCTAGGCGGGTGACATCATCCGTAAAGGAATAGACACCGATAGCCAAGGTATGTGTTGCGAAGCATCTAAAAGAATTACTCTCTCCAGGGGCAGCTGGAAACACACACACACACACGGGGAAGGGCCAGGAGTTGAACCTACGCCTACCTATATGCACACAGTACAGCATGATGCATTTACAGAACGCGCTACCGAGATTACTGAGCACAGCACTGTCAGAGGCATACTTCTAGGCAGGTGACATCATCCATAAAGGAATAGATGCCAATAGCCAAGGTATGTGTTGCGAAGCGTCTAAAAGAATCACTATCTCCAGGGGCAGCTGGAAACATACACACACACCGGGAAGGGCCGGGAGTTGAACCTACGCCTACCTACATGAACACACTACAGCATGATGCATTTACAGAACGCGCTACCGAGATTACTGAGCACAGCACTGTCAGGAGGCATACTCCTAGGTGGATGATATCATCTGCAGAGGCAAGGCAGCCGATAGGGAATGAAGACAGAGTGCGCAGTCACACAGCATGTTACTATCCCAAGGTGGGCGTACAGTAACACGGTAGTGCTGCACTCAGGAATACCAACTAACTACGGAGCACAACATCACGACATGGATACGGGATGCACCACAGACAGTATACCCTATGAGAGGGCAACCGCCGTGCATGATGTAGGCAGCCATTGTGGCATATCAACCACATATGACTCACCTGGACGGCCACCATGGCTATGCAGGATGTCATTGGCCATGGCTACACGCCTAGTAGCAGACGTCGGTGCCGACTGTACTGTGTTCCCACTAATGGCGTACTGGGCATGCCCTCACACCTAGCAGTCGCGAAGGGGAAACATACATGCACACGGGGTATAACCACAGATGTGCACGGTGTGCACTGTACTGTGTGTCCATCTACACAGCTGCTTACTGGGAATTCTCACACACTTAGCATTTGCAGAGTCCAGACATGCATACACATGGGGTGGAATCATGGAAGGGCAGAGTGTGGACCGTCGTGTGTGTCCACCTACACAACAGCAACCCGGGCATGCTCACTCACAGGCGGGCGCGTGTGCACTGTACTGTGTGTCCATCAGCACAGCTGCTTGCTACTGCATGCTCACACTTAGCATTTGCAGAGTGCAGACATGCATACACATGGGGTGGAATCATGGAAGGGCAGAGTGTGGACCATCGTGTGTCCACCTACACAACAGCAACCCGGCATGCTCACACACTTGGCGGTTGCAAAGGGGAATATACATGCACGGGTATCTTCACAGATGGGTGCGGTGCACTGTACTGTGTGTCCATCTACACAGCTGCTTACTGGGCATGCTCACACACTTAGCATTTGCAGAGTGCAGACATGCATACACATGGGGTGGAATCATGGAAGAGCAGAGTGTGGACCGTCGTGTGTGTCCACCTACACAACAGCAACCCGGGCATGCTCACACACTTGGCGGTTGCAAAGGGGGAACATACATGCACACGGGGTATCTTCACAGACGGGCACGGTGTGCACTGTACTGTGTGTCCATCTACACAGCTGCTTACTGGGCATGCTCACACACTTAGCATTTGCAGAGTGCAGACATGCATACACATGGGGTGGAATCATGGAAGGGCAGAGTGTGGACCGTCATGTGTGTCCACCTACACAACAGCAACCTGGGCATGCTCACACACGTGGCGGTTGAAAAGGGGGAACATACATGCACACGGGGTATCTTCACAGATGGGCGCAGTGTGCACTGTACTGTGTGTCCATCTACACAGCTGCTTACTGGGCATGCTCACACACTTAGCATTTGCAGAGTGCAGACATGCATACACATGGGGTGGAATCATGGAAGGGCAGAGTGTGGACCATCGTGTGTGTCCACCTACACAACAGCAACCCGGGCATGCTCACACACTTAGTATGTGCTATGCACCGTCTGGCATGCAGACGGAGTGTACACACCGCAAGTCATGGCCAGGTAAACCCGTCCACATGCACAGGGTGGATACACATGCAGTTACACGTACACACACAGATGACATCACAGGTGTCACGGGTGCAGGCCGAACATGTACACACTGCAGTGAACACTGTAGCTGCCATGCCAGCACCATGTCATCGGTGCAGCAGTATGCCTCACGGTCCAGCAACAGCATGTGACATATGTCCATAGGTCTATATAGCGATGTACACCCGTCATGCAGAGTACACATGTACTATCAATGATCCCACATGTGTGATGTAGTCCGCCCATATCGGTATACATAGACAGGCGTGCTCCACACATACCACGGCCCTGACACAGATATGACACATGACTGCTGCTGTACCACAGTGAAACAACGTCCGGATATGTCATATAAGTGATTGTCTGGCTGTGTGCATGGACTGCACACAGGACACATACGAAGCCTGTGATGTACCACATGCATAACACTGGCGTACATGGTAATACACACACGAATGGAAGGTGGACTCATGTCTGTGGTATGCTCCCCCTACAGGGTGTAGCGGTGTTGACTGTGACACATACCCTTGTACAGTTCGCCTGTGACAGCTGTGATACCATACCACAGTCCATGTTCCATGTATGTCGACACACATGTCACAACGTAGCAATGCATACACACATGGCAACAGGGGATACATGCGACACGTGTACCGTGCATGGTGCAGCCATGCATGTGTGGTGGCCGATGTCCATAACACAGTTGCAACCCCCTACCACATGCATACCCATCATGGGGGCCGTTAAATGGTGGCATAGTAACAGCACGCATGGCGGTATGTGTGTACATCATGTGTTTAAACACCTGTCCACATGCATGTGTGCAGGTGGTGGTCACAGGTGTGTCACACACCATCCTACCCTGCCATGTGCATACAGTATGCTATGTCGCCGTTACATGACAGTGCTGCCATAATGCATACCCATCGGTCAGGTGTCATTGACCGTATGTCACATGGCTACTGTAACACCTACCACCTCCCAAGTGCATATATCGGCACATCTGCCGGATACAGTGTTGGTACGCATAATGCACTACATACCGCTGCACGCCTGCACATGTCTCATATGGCGGGTGTGGCATTCCCAGCACCGACATGTGTGCAGGAATGTGTGCCCATGTATGCCACATATCAGGGGGACTATGTCCCACGTACCACACATCACTGTACACCATGGTAGAGATCTGTACATACCTCAGTGTGGGGTGCATGGATGTGGATAGTGCAGTACATGCAACACGTCGTCCCTCCGTGTAGACATGTGTGGTCACCACCATGTGAGTGTGTCAACATGTCTGTATGTCTGCTGCCTGATGTGAGGGTGTATGCAGATATAGTGTTGTGAACGGACACTAACCACACAGGGTGACCATCCCGTATTGGTGCTGCATTGTACGACCCTGTCAATGCCATAGGTGTGAGCCATACTGGCCACCTGTGCAAGTCCGCCCCCTGTGACATGGCGTGTGGGTGCATTGTATTGTGAGGGTGCTGACCACACAGGCAGGTGTCCCCATCTGCACACAATGGGGTGTGCGCCATAGTGGTGTACACCCCACAATTGCGGACATATTCCTGTACCGGTACAGCATCCTACTGCTGCACAGTGTGCACCACAGCTGACAGGTGACACCTGAGGTCAGTCGCCAGCACGCTGTGTACGACACCTGCAGAATGTCACCATACCTGTACTGTGTCATGCCATGTATGTGATGTCTCTGTCCACCGTAGCCTGTGGCACCGACCACAGGCATCAGGTGCAGTATATGTGTGGACATGTGTGTCATGTACTGTGTAAACAACGTTAAACTATGTCTGGCTCCGTGCTCCGCAGGTTTTCCCTTAGAACTCCTCTACTTGCAATCTAAACTGTCTGTTCTCTATCACAAAAGCTCAGCACTTGCTCCCAAAGTATTCTTATATAGGTAAAGTACATATATACTAGACGGAGTACTACACTAGCCTAGACTCCCCTTGGGTACCCACTTCCCTATAGGTCCCTTCTGACCCAGTTACACAGCAAACGCAGTCACGTTCTCTGGCATGTCGAGGGGTCAATTGCTAGCGACCTCTCCTGTTCAGCTGGTGAATCTGGGCATCCTGAGGCAATGTTACAATTGCCTCATGGACACGGACAACCCGCACCTCCCCCACAAAACAAAATACATGTGAGAGATGCAACTATATAGCCAAACAGGAGGCTGAGCTCTCTCAACCCATGACCGGCAAGACCAGACAGGAGGAGAAGGACACCACGCACACCACAAACCCAGTGTCACATGGAACTATCACAACTGCAAAACAAACACATAAACACACAAAGACATACTTGGAGGCACTGTTAAAACATGTACCGAACCTACTGAGGCCTCCAAAGCAGACACCCAAGCAACTGCCTCCACAAGACATAGGACATGCAACACATAGTTCTCAACGTCAGTGTGCTAAACAGTCACAGCCCTTAAGGCCACACACAATGCCAGACACACTTGTAATAGGTGACGCCATAGTCAGACACACCGACGTCCCACCCACCAGACTGAACAAGGGAATGATCACAGTAGGCTGCCTGTTGGGCACTGGAATCCACCACATAACACAAGCACTCAGGTCACTCCGCAGCATGTACAAGTATGACGCGGTCATTGTCCATGCCGGTGTCAACGACCGGAGACATACCTCCCTGGGATACATGAAAGGAGACATAGAGGGACTCTCAGATTGTGTAGCCCAGGCCAGCATGACCCTGACCCTGAGCAGTATCCCACCCTCATCAAGAATGATGCCACAATACAGAGTCCAAATGATCAGCTTTGATAATTGGCCTAATTACCAGTGTCAGTCTGAGGGGGTCCAATGTCCTCTTGCCTGGGATGACATGCTTGACACGCCACGCTCCTTTGCAAGGGACGGCTTGCACCTGTCACCCCTGGGCTTCCTGAGTTTGGCAAAGGCTCCTGCCACCCCATAGTGCCCACTGCAGGCAAGGCTCAAATGATAAACCTACCACCCTAGACTACAAACCTGGAAAGAACTAAGGGTAATACTGCTCAATGCCAGTAGAGTACGCCCAAGCTGCACGCCCTCAAAAGCCCTCCTCAGTATGGAGGACATCGATTTCAGTGCTGTGACTGAAACCTGGTTCAGGGCTCCTGAGAGCACCCCAGCACTATCAGGTCATACCTCATTTCACGCGTTCAGGACCCAAATCCGGACCGAACCACAGAAGGAGGGGAAGTCTCCATTTGCATGAAGGATACCCACACCTCCAGGTTGGCGGAAACGCACATAGCAGCGGAGACCATCCAGGTGCAATTAACCATGGGTAGGACTGCCCTACAGTTTGTAGCATGCTACAGACCACCCTCCCAAACCCAGGATACCCACACAGCCTTCCTGAAGACACTGGGGAGTATGAATGCTCTCCAAACACCATTATATTGGGTGACATCAACTACCCATACATAGACCGGGAACATTACCCAGGACCCAACACCGTAGACAAAAGGTTCCAGGTGTTCATACACCCGAATGCTGTGGAACAACTACGCACCATACCCACAAGAGGAGGAACTATACTAGTCCTTTTCATCACACATGGGGACGACATGCTCCACACAGGATGTACATCCCTCAACGGTGAGGTCAGACCATATAGTGATCTCACTGGAGATCCGCATCCCACCCCCAACACCGGCAAGGGAGACCACAGTGAAGACCTCTCCACAGCGAACCCCACACGTCATAAGACTGGAGTGGTACCCTACAAGGCCTCCGAGCCAGTGGAAAACACAGGCCACGCTGCTGAAACCCTTACAAATGCCTTCTACGAGCACCCCCAGGAATGTCTGGATCAAGCAATCCCTAATAACATCAGGACCTTGTCCACCAAAGGCAGGCACACGGTCTGGTGGACCCCAGCCATAAACAAACTGTACAACAAGAGGAGAAAGCTACTGCATGACAGAGCAATATCACTACCAGGGAAGACATCACTGATCAATACTGGCAGTAAAATACGATCACTCATACAATCATCCAAGGCCGCCTGTGGGAGCGGACTCGCGAAGGACACATAAGACAACCATAAGGCCTTCCTTAGCTATGGTAGGAACATGGGTGGAAGCTCACAGTTATGCTCGGAATTAGTTCAGAATGGTACAATGATCACTGAACCCACAGACATTGCCAACATACTGGCAGACAGGTTCCGTACATATATCTACCCTCCCCCCCAAGAGGGGAGGTATCTATCCCACCAGAGTCTAGCCTCCCAAACATCTTGAATGCCCAGGTGAAAGCTGCTCTCTCTAAAGCGGAAAACACAGCATCAATGGGACCAGATGGTGTCCCCGGCTGTGTGCTACACAACCTCAATGAGGACCTCAACCCGCACATAAGGCTGCTGTTTAATCTTAGCCTTACTACAGGTTATGTACCCGATGAATGGCGTACGGCAACTGTGGTCCCACTCCACCAAGGCGGTGCTCCTATGGACTCTGGACATCACCGCCCTATAAGCTTGACGAGCCTTGTCTGCAAAGCTATGGAGGGGATCATAATGGAGCCCATAAATGAAGACATTGGGGACCGACAAATACTGGAACATACCCACGTCGGCTTAGTCAAGGGCAGATCCTGCCTCCTGAACCTGGTCGACCTTTTCGGAAGAGTCACTAAGGCCATTGATGGGGGTAAGTCAGTTCGCACAGACTACCGTGACCTAGCAACAGCGTTCGACCCAAACCCCACGCGGGCATCATAGAAAAGCTCACCTGCGTAGATGTAGAGCCATATGTCACACGATGGGTTGCCAACCGGATCAAGGACAGAACCCACAGGTTTAGTGTTCCTGGTGCCATGTCAGACTCCAAGCCGGTCCTGAGCGGTGTCCCACAGGGCTCAGTCCTGGGCCCCCTCTTGTTCGGCATTCAACTTTCCAACGTGCAGGCAAACATAGGGGGATTGTGGCAGACAAGGTATGCAGATGACTGCAAACCGGCCACCATAATCGACACCCCATCAGACACAGACATCCACCTGAGGTCTCATAGAAATGGATAACTGGTGCCAGAGCCATGGCCTGAAGCTACATGCCAGGGAAGATATAGACCTACCCTTTTGGAAAGACAAGGTAACCCCGAATTACCACATAGGTGGTAATCCATTAAACACGGTTGACGTGATCAGGGACCTGGGGACCCAACTTGTCGGTAACCTCTCTTGACACTCACATTGCCAATGTGGTTAGGAAGACATTCCACATTGCCCACCTGGTCATGAAGGGATTCACATCCAGATCAGGGGAGGTCATTGTACCCCTGTACTCTTCACTCATCAGACCAATGATTGGGTACAACGCCCCATTCGGAATGTACCTAACCTGACACCTGCAGCAGTTGGAAGGACCCCAAACGTTCCCCAACACAAGGATAAAGGGGCTGAAACATATGTCACACGCTGCCCGACTGAGGAAACTCCGGCTCTATACATTCTTGTACCGTCTGCTCCGAGGTGATCTGTGCCTGACATACAAGGCCATGTCCAACCCGGGTTTCATGGACATGCTCCACCTCATAGGATCCGAACAACCAGAGGCATGAGAGCAACAGACACAAACCTCAACACGGATATAAATAGGACGTGCTGGAGGGACAGGTTCATCACCCAGAGACTCCCTACACCATGGAACAGAATCCCAGCCCTTGTGAGGCAGAGCCCCTTACTGACTCTGTCCAAGAGAAATCCTGACGTGTGGATGGGAGATCATAGGTATGCCCCGGGAATCATCTCTGTGTCACTGCTGGACAGAGGGACAGCAGACCAATGGGTATATTATCCTCATCCTAAGGGGTGGTGAAAGCCACACACACTCTGGCTAGGCTTATACATGCCATAGGGCACATAGCCTAGTATGTACCTATGCACCTATGTACCTATGTAGGTGTCCAGGCAGGTTGCGGGTACATGTGGTATGCTGATATTGCCGGATGTGCCTGTGGGTAACCCACAGCTACACGTGGGGGACTGATAACAGTGCTCCCAGTAGGCACATGCGAGTACACCATATGAGGCATACAGGTTAACAGAACCAACATGGTGCTACACATGTAACCGTCACACATACCGTGAACACAGCTCAATGCATGCTGCACCTGCACTACATGGTATGTCTGCTGCATGATGACAGTACACAACCCACGTCACATACGCACCTGTCAGTTTTCATACACAACCACTGCAACATACACATCACACGCTATGAGTACACAGGTATCACATACACCTCTCACCATCTTGTCCACCCTGTGCATCAGAATATATTTGCATAACCCTGCACCGATGGTGTGGATGACAGTGATGCGGCAGAAGCTTCATCATATGCACAGGGTGATATGTCTGCCAGGGGCATAGGCTGTACCAATGGATGACATCATCTGTGTGTGTAAGGGCCAGTGTGTTTACTGGGCATGACTGTGCAGAATGCATGTGGATGTGGTGGAGCCCTACAGTTGTGTCTGCCGTGTGTGGGTATGTGTGTACACAGTTCAGCCATACGTGATGCCTACACGGGGTATACTTGGCAGCCCCAGACTGTACAGTGCAGGTTGTACAGCTCACTGTGTCCGTCTGCGGCCACGTGACCCATGCCTGCCTGGGGTCGCACGGGCACTACCGGGTGGAGGTATGGAGTGGCCACTCTCCGATGACACATGTCCGCTGGAACCGTGTCCACACTGGGACTGGCCAGGGCCATGTCCACGTGGTCTGCTGTGTCCTGGTGTGGTCGGTGTAGCACCAGCTGCACTGCTGCTGCTACCGTCACTGTGTGAGTGGGCATGAGAGGTGGCACGCACACGTCGACCTACACTAAGTGGTGTTGCTGGCCTATGCCCACGTGTCCTATGCCTCACCCCTACCAGGTGTTCCAGCACAGACAGCTCACACTCGCGGATTGACATGCCTCGGTCGAGGATTCCAACCATCTCACCTAATCGCCTATCCAGTACATTAGCAATCTGCTGTTGAGCATTCGCCAATGACTGGATGTTGTCATTTAGGGAATGGATTGCGGCCCTCTGCAGCCTCTGCCCTTCTTGGTTCTGCCATTCAGCACGTGCCTGTGCCGCCATTACAGTCTGAAACATGCATCTGGTGATACCAGCTGCTGCGCCCTGTACAGCAGGGGCATGTCTGCCAGAGGTCCTCCTACGAGCAGCACCAGCCACATGCCTGTGTGGCACATCACCAGTCATTACACTGGCAACATGGTGTGTACGCGCACCTTCTGTAGCCACCACACATTCCTGCTCAATGCCAACAGACACTGACTGTCCTTCCTCTATGGGCAACGGTGATGTGGTATGTGTCGGCATCAGAACCGTGTGCGGGGATGAGGGGGACATAGGTGGGATGGTAACCAATGGCACAGCTTCTGCCCCTGACAACCCTGCCTGTACCTCATGCATATGGTCATCACCGCTAGTATCTGTAGGGACACTAACATCAGATGGACCGCAGGAGGGGAACGCACCTACACCACCTGTGAATACAAAGACATACTGTAAGGTACATTACACACACGCAGACACACACAGACACACACACACACACACACACACACACACGCAGACACACACACACACACACACACACACATGCATGCAGACACACACACACGCAGACACACACACGCAGACACACACACACACGCAGACACATCATGCAGGTGATATTGCAGATGGCATGCAGCATTCCCACACCACAGCACAGAGAATGCAGGCCAGACATTAATAGTGTTAGTATGCATACTGCCCTGGGGTGCACACTACATCAAGCAGGTGTCATATCAGTAGGCATGCAGTACACACATTCATGGTAGTTTGCATGCGTCACCGTGATACACCATGTGGCCACAGACAGGTTAACAGTACACATGGCTGGCATCACCTTGACATGTACTCCGCCGACATGTGCGATAACATGTGGACATGTGACAATGGTGTCCCACCACATGCACCGCATCATACTGGGCTTCACAGTGCAGTGTTATGTGTACAGGCTACGGATAGAATGCATGTGTAACAAAGATGTCTGTGCAGGTGTGGTTGGTGTGAGCCATGTACATAGCTATACAGTGGGGAGTACAGGCACTGTGCCACTGCATGGCAACAGGACACAGGTATGTTGCTGTGCGATGCATAACATGGACGCATTAAATTGCCATGTCTGCAACGCAGTCATGCTGTTCCACAGCACGTATATGGTAGACATCGGTGGCACCTCCGGTGGCTGCAGACAGGCATTCTGGTTGTCTGGTGTACCACATCAAATGTACAGGTGGTCCACTACGGCTATGATCGCACTATGTGTGGACAATGTGCAACAGTGTCTATCCACTTCAGACGTACTGTGTGGCAACATGCCTGTGGCTATCACCCATGGCCATGTTTGACTGGGTCTTGGACAATTGTGTGTGATGGGCATCGTGTACCCATCCCTGTGGTGGCCCATGTGACATACACCCATACATGTCTGAGGTGTCACAATCCAGAGGGCTATGCAGACAACAGTGTGGATGTTTGTTATGTCGGGCGTAGGTCATGTGATGGTGTGACAATATTGCAGACAGAACACCACGGGCGTGGGACATGTCGTGTGCCATGTCACAACGTGTGCACACAATGCAGGGGCATATGTCACATTGGTAACACCTGTGTGCTGCCCAGATCACAGTTCACTATGTGGTACTGTGTGCGTACCACAAATGGTGTTCCAATGCATACTACATATGCATCCATTGTAGAACACCTCCACCGTTGTATGCATAGCTGACCGCACATATCACACTGACAGGTACTGTGGTTTCATGCCGGTGTATAATAACGGTTGTATCTACTGCACATGGGTGGCATGTGTGTGTCTGGTGGTGCGACCTGTATACCTTGACTGGAGCAGAACCCAGGTGTGCATGTTATACCTGGCCACATGGAGAATAACTCTACACTGTAACATGCCTGTTACTAACAACAGTCTCACCTGCGACGGACCCATGGGTGTGCGACACACCAGAGGTACCTGTATAGGGTCGACACAACAGTATAAACATTATCCATGACTGTAGCCACAGTAAGCACTGTGCATGTCACATCATGTACCTGTGTGATAGCATGTGGTATGCACACGTCTGCAAACACAACGTAGCATACTGTAGTATGCGGCTTGTGTGCCCATATACCTGGCATGTGTTGGTACATTACGTGGTGTACAGTGACACCTACACCTACAGCAGATATCATACACATATGCAAGACTGACTTACCAGGCAGCTCCAGGCTCATTGGTTGGGAGACACCCACCTTCACGATGGCAGCTAGTGTTTCTGCATGCTGTTCCCTGGGTGTCCCCAGACTGGCCAGGAGCTCCTCCGTGTGTGTGAGTGGGGGCTGGGTTGGTGGCCCACCACCTGTTCCACCTTGTTCTCTGGCGATTGCGGCGGCACGCTGTTTCGCGTGCCGTATTAGGTCCATGCAGTGTCAGTGTATCTGCTGGTAGGTGCGGTTGTTGCCACCCACGTCATTCACCCTCCTGTGCATATCCTGCCACAGGTCATCCCGCTGCTGCGCTTGCTGTGGAACATGGCTGAATAGCAGGTCATAGTTGTCATGGAGCAACGGTATGATTACGTCATCCTCCTGGCGGCTGAAGGCTGGCAGCCATGAACGAGGCATTATCTGTAAGACATAATGATGGTGACAGGTCACATTTACACTGATGTACTGGCATACCGCTGGACATACATTGCTATGACATGTACGACATCTGCACAGTAATCTCTGCGATGCATCATGACACTGACACAGCTGACGTGTTGCTGTCACACCTGTCACACCGTTATGCAGCGGGTATCATATCATATCTGTGTGTCAACTCATCACACTGTACACACCCCATGTAGATGGTAACCTGCTGTGGACATGTGTACCTGCCTGCACCTGTGTTCATACCAGTCGGCACGTGGCCCGATGTGCGCACAGTTCTACTGTTCACCTGGATGCTGTGTATATGTTGCTAGGCATCACAGACGCAGCCATTATGGACGTCAGTGGTGGCACTGCACACATACACGTGGACACCTGTACATGCATGTGTTGTGCCATGTACATCTACACAGCACTGTACGGGTGTTGGACAACCTGCCATGGCTCACCTGTATTGCACATGTGATACACATGGGACAATGTGTAATCATATGACATTAGCAGGGATGGTCATACATAGCATGTGCACGCGCACGTTGTACATGCCAACACACAGCACCTGTGACACCACAAGGTGCATCAGTGCCACATTACTGCTCTGGACAGTTGATAGTGCAAGTGCCATGTGGCCATCGCACCATGTATGACTGTGATGGCACGTGCAGCCTTGCTGGACAGGGCTGCATGGTATGGCAGGGTATGTCACATACATGGCACAGGGATGTGTCCCGCCTGGCAGATAGTGGTATTGGGAGGGTGGCTGTCCATTCCATATGTCATTGCTATGGGTATATGGACATTACGCATGTCTATCATCATGGTGTGGACAATGGCCTTCTGCAAGGTAGGCAGCATGCTGCTTGGTGGGGGTGTGTATGGTGCATGCTGGTATCGCACATCCATGCATACACATTACCCCTGACAGGTGCTATGTGCTGTGATATTGTTCAACACAGTGCTGTATGTGCCCGCATGATGATAACCCATGCACATGGATGGTACCCCGGCCTGACATGGGTACCACATATGTCTACATCCAGTGCCTGCTGCCACCGCCATGTCGGCGGGTGCACTGCACAGCACCATCCCTCCCACAGGGACCGTGGTGTTGGGCACAGCATAGGTATCCATTTATGGGGACAGGGATGTTCACATAGCGGGGGCACTGCTGGTATCATCCATCAGACCATACACGTATGACGCACACCTCACACACCCAGCCCATTCAGTATGTTGTTCACAACACTGACACAGCTATACTGCTAGGCCAGGGACATTCCCAGCCGTACATACACAGATGCATGAACATCTGTCTGTGGCATGGGCTACAATGACGATGGGGTTCAACACATACCGTTTTCGACTGTGGCTGGCGCAGATGTTCTGTGCACATGTCAACACAGTAACCCTGTTCTACTGTAGCCAGCGGTGATGTGCTGTGCACATGTCAATGCTGCACATTGTGTTGGTGTCTGTCTGTCAACAGGCCAGTGGTGGAACTCGCAAGGGTATTAGTGATCAAATATGCATGCCGCCCTGTACAGCTGTACTGCTAACATCTCAGGTGCTAATGTGTCATGGACATGCACACCTTACCCGGACAGGTGGTAGTGGGTTGCCACCCATACCCATCACCTCTTGTGGGTTGCTATTATCCAACACCCTATTTGTATTGTATGTTCAGGCTATGCACCTGTGTGGGACATGTGGGCATGCAATGCGGGGACATGGTCGTATGTACAGGCATGTCCGACAGTCACGTACCACTGCTACCCCTATATGACGGATATGCAGTACATGTGGCAGTACAGCAACTGTCACATGTACTCGTGCAATGCCCCCCTACCAACATGGAGCAGTACTGCCTGTGGGGGATGTGCGTCTGCATCCATGCTGTGCCCATAGCTGACAGTTGTACATCAATATGTGCAACATACCTCATTTGGTGTTCTAACGGGTGCATGTTCAACATGGCTCTGCATTGTTTGGGTCTGTCACACAGTCATTGTTGTACACGGTTTACATGCCAGCCATGGCTTACTATATGTGATTCAATGTAATTCATTGGGATACCATAATTATACATTAGAGCGGTGTATTCCAGCCATCACATAGCCTTCCTAGATGACACTGTTAGCCAGCCAGTAGTAGGTGTTCCGCCATCTGCACATTAGTCACACAGTACGAGGGCGGCTGATACCCATTCTGGGGACAGGGTGCTGACAGCTGTGGATGGGTGTGATGCTGTCGACAACCATGACTGCACCTGATGGTCACATCTGGATGGGTAACATTCACAACACACACCTACCTTCACGTAGTAACACATCATCTACAACAATGGACATTCCTGCCAGAACAATGTATGCAGTATGTCTGTATGACCACTGTAGGCACCACTGGTGGCCCCCAGCATGGCAGCCAACAGCACCAGTGTATATCCCACGGACCCATGGGTTACACCATTCACAACACACCTGTCACAGATGACCCTGTTGTGGGTCACAGCGCAGTTCCACACATCATGTTACACTAAGCATCATGCACTGAGATGTTGCGGACATGTGAACAGCTCTGCAACTCAACATATGCACACATGACACATCACCTGGTACAATATATCTCTCATACAACGTGTTATTGTGACCGCCCTGTGATGGCATTACACAGGCTACGTGTACTGGGACATGCGATGGCTCACCGGTGTCATTACCCTCTGGGTGTGTGTCTAGCCAAGTGTACAGTAGGCAGTGGTCTGAACACAGGGACACTGTACATTGACCTACTGTGTCACTGCAACTGTTGCCTATGCTCATACTGTTATTGTACAGGCATGTGGTATCTGACCGCTATGACAGTCCTGGTCGACCACATTGCTGTGGCACTCATGACCTGCAGCCATCGGCCTGGGGTGTGGAGCACACATGTACATCTTCACATGCTATACTGCCTCTGTGGCGGTGTCACATAACTGTCTCCGGCAGGGCTGTAACAGGCAGGCACGGCATGGGGTCATGTGGGACAATGCTTGCATCTTCCACTGTGCTGCACACAAGCAAGGCACACACACTATTGCACCACTCACATTTCTCTGCAGTGACTGGGACCTGCCTCCATGCTCTGTGCAGCACGCCTGCGAGTATGGATTGTACACGGATCGTACCTCCCAGGCACATACCTGGACTGCAACACCCACAGGTGAGGGGATCACACATCACACAGTGTTTTGCACACATCCTGGATAGTTGCCTA
Organism: Protopterus annectens; assembly: GCF_019279795.1. Classification (NCBI taxonomy): domain Eukaryota; kingdom Metazoa; phylum Chordata; order Ceratodontiformes; family Protopteridae; genus Protopterus; species Protopterus annectens. The sequence goes on along the minus strand of NC_056735.1, from coordinate 149,820,976 downwards.
ACACAATGCATCATAGGTGCTCAGTATGCGGATACCTGTGTTTGTGACCGTTATACACATTGTAACACGCTATAGAGTCGACATTGTACACCACAGGTTACATGCCGTCTGTGTTGTTATACTGTACATTGGGCCTCAGACAGCTAATACTGCCATGTGCTGACAGCAACCCACACTTCCCTAGAATAGACACCCATGTACCTACACATGCTTGAGGCATGCACTCCGCGCAGCTGGCTGACACATTACACAACACATACCATACCTACACTACCCTCAGCATGCACAATACCTCCATGTGACTGGTGTGTTGCACCTGGGGTTATTCCCCCTTTGGTGGATAAATACATATGCTTCACGGCCCTGTTAGCCACACCCTGGAAACACACCCATCGCAGCATACACAGAACATGTGTACTACAACCAGTACTACTGACTTCTGCTGACAGCAGTTGTTAATGGCATGACACCCCGGCAGATGGACAGTGTACATACATATGCTGACACATACCACAGTGCGCTTCCGTAGCATGTACACAATTGTAGAGACCATGCTATTCCACACAGAGACATGGCGGTACTGACCTGTTCACAGACGCCATGGTGGTGGTCATGTTCCATGCACATATGATGTACGACCACATGTGCAGGCTGTTGCACGATGGTGTATATTCACATGTGTGGGGTGGATCTCTTGTCAGCCATGGTGGGTCCTCGAGGTCCTCACATACTCCAAGGCTAGCTACCTAAACATGACTGCCACACATTGCGGTGTGGGGCCTCAGGCAGTGTGGTGGTATGTATGTCTGTATTGTTTGGCTACATCCACATTCGATGTCACATACAATAGTCACCCAGGCATTGCAAACCGAGCTAATGTTGGCAACTTGCCAGGCGATGGCGTACTTACCAACAATACACACTCTCACTCACTACAGGGTCGCAATCCATACATGGACATCATAGTGTCCCTGTGGACACATACATGGTACTGACATGCACACGTTATGTCCTGGGACGCTGGCCCGATGTCACCTTCCGATGTCCCTGGCTGTTATGTCCCACCAACCTGTTTGGTGTATGTCTCCACACCAGCCCGCTATATTCACTGCTAGCCTGTTGTCGGACATTGTGTACCCTGACCGCCGCGCAGCGGCATCTCTCGCACTACCCATGGGTGGCACTGTGTTGCACGTGTGGGACTGCAGTCATAGACCCATGACTGGACCGTTCTGAATGGCAATGGGGCACATCCTCACAAACGTGATTCCCGCACACATTGAAGGCCTCCAGGCCTTTCCTAGCACCCATGTTGGGCTTGTGTATGCCACAGCACGCCACATACACATGCTGGCCACCTGTCATACCATTGCATGGGCGGTTGGGGTGGTACAGAGGCCAACACATCAGACGTTGTCCTCACATTGCCCTTCAGCACCATTCCACGTTCTGGTATTGGCAACGTACACATCCACCTGCACATCATACCCTGTGTCTCAGGATGTTATGCTATATGACTCGTGGACAGGACACACAGTGGTGCGAGTATATCATAGTACCTACTACATGTCAGGTACATATGGCATTACACAGTCCTCAGTCATGGGGCCCCTCATGTTCACTATTTGCTTACATACACAACATGCTGTCACAGAGTACTGTCCATGCCTAGATATCCCACGCCTACATACCTGGCACCATTATTGCTCCACCAGCTCATACCGATACCGACCATATGGGTGTCAGTGTGGCGGATACATCATATGAGTATCATGGCATCAGGATGCATGACACATGGTGCATGCACATCACCTTTGCATAGCAACATTCACCCACTGACTATCACATGGATACTGGCCCCGTACATACATATCACATTGTACATGGCTGCTGTACACACATATGCCCCACACAGTCCTGTGGTTACCGTATTCCACTGTGGCATGGATACCCTTCTGCAGGGCCACACCTATCTGTACTGTGTGTGATGCTGATACATAGGTAGCCATTGTACCTGTGGCATACACACATCTACACACAGTCATGGGTACAATACCACATTTATGGTGTACCTTCCACAACAGCTACAACTTTACATGGCACAGCATTGTCATGCCACGATGTGTACCAGGCTCAGACGGTTTACATATGCGGCTGACATACGGACAACACATCTGTACACATCTGCATACCACATACGCAGGGGTGTCTTCTGCTCTGACACGGACCATGTCCTCCGCATTACTGATGCATATACTCCTCATACATGACATTTGCGGTGGGCAGTGTGAACGGACTGCTCATGGATATGTGCACACACGCCACACTGCATGGGCTGGGCTTCTGTATTACTTCCGCAGACACAACACACACCATGCTGTGGAACATAGGTCCTGTGCACATCCCACAGGGACACACAGTAGCACTGTTCATGTGATACCTCCCTTGCTGTTTGGGTGACACATAGTCATGGTACCACCACAGCAGCGGTACTGTGTAGACATGCAGTTGACACCCGCCTCTGCTGTTCACAGGACACTACCATGGGGAGGTGACACTACTGTGTACACTGCACATGTGTTTACACATGGACCTGCCAGACTGCATTGTTGCCCACGGTGCACCTGCTACAGATCCTTTGGGCATGGTTACTTGGTGTCCCTTCCATTTCAGCTGGCTATAATGCTACTACTCTGTCCCATACCTACAGGCCATATGTATCCTGTTATTGTACATACCAATAGGCGATACCTCTGTTATGCATGATATGCCTGTGATACTGTGTATAATGTCTGTCATATCCACCCTGACAGCTTTACATTACACATAGTTGACATAGTATCCCCTAATGCAGGGCATACGTGCACGTTGGCCGCACATTACGTATGACATCAACGGTATATGCCCATACACATGCATGCTGTGACAGTATACATACATGTCCTATCCCCTGCTATGGCACTTCCTTGTTGGACATCCACTGCCAGCATCGGCGTGTGGTCTGGCATTGTTCTCTGTAATGCCCCCCTGTGGCAGCCCTTGTGGTGTCTCAGCTGTGTACATGATGTCCCACTGCTGTGCACACAGTGTCCACAGGCGTTGGTATGCTCAGCAGGATAGCACTACATAACCACCTTTCACCACTCTCTGCATTACGGACAAGTGTCATTACTTACAAACACCATTCCCATACAGTACAGCTTCGTCATACACATCATGCGTTACACAACCGTACATATCGTGTGTTCTACATACCTTGTCGGTGTTTCGTTCCGTGTTTCGTTCCGTGTATCGGTTTTCCTTTTTCTTTCGCTTTCGGTTGTACACTGCTGGGTCGGTATGAGCATACGGTTTGAATATCCTGAGAGTCATCCTTATATCCGTCGATACCTGCAACATGTGGGTTCATCCCACCAATTGCTGTTCCTCAGTGAGTAATTATGTGCATATCACCTGTGCATCTACTCCATTTGGAAATTACGCGTCGTAACTGGGGTATAATTGGATTCCTCATCTGGGCATTGGCTATTTGCCCTACCTTCGTGGAGATGGTCTGTATTGTGTTATGTTATGTTATGTGTAACTGCAGCCGCTATGTGTGGCGACAGGTATATTTCGCAGTGATGTTAGCCATGGATTGTGTGTGTAGGGTATAGTATTTGGTTCGACATGTGGGTGTCCCTGTCCTGACGACGTCTGTTGATGGCGTATTGCATTCAGATGTGTAACATGGCTGTTGTATTTCTTTAAACAACGCATGCAAGTATGCATCCGCCTTTGATTGTGTTTCCCACGCGAGATGTTGCGGTTATGCAGATGTCATTGACTGCCTGTATGTTTGTGCTGCTATTACAGTTTGTATTCCTTTAATATGTACGGTGGGGGATATTGGTGGTTGTAGGTGACGGATACGGGTTGTGGGCCTTGCATCTCTACATACACAGTATAGTTGTCTGTGTGCTCCATCCCTACCTGGAGAGTTGACAGTTAATAGTGTTTTGTTATGGGAGTGTAACTTGGGCTGTTGTTGATTGGTTCCAATATCGTCTGCAGGTGGCCTTGCTGCATGTATACCCCCGTACCCTCTGTGGTATATCAGTAGCTATGTGTACATGAGTGATTACGTGCATATCACCTGTGCATCTCCCCCTTCGGTAATTACGTGTCGATACTGGGTTATAATTGGATTCTCCGCCTGGGCGTTGGATATTCGCCCCATCTTCGTGGGGATGGTCTGTATTGTCTTATGTTATGTGTGACTGCATCTGCTATTCGTGGGGACAAGTATGGTCTGCATTCATGTCACCCATGGATTGTGTGTGACAGGTGTAGTATTTGTTTCAACAAGTGGGTGTACCTGTCCTTCCGACGTATGATGACGGAGTATTGCATTCCAAACTGTAACATGGCTATTGTTTGCATGTCTACAATGCATGCAATTATGTGGCTGCCTTTAATTGTGTACCCCACGCGATATGTTGTGGTTATGCAGATGTCATTGACCGACTGTATGTTTGTGCTGCTGTTACGGTTTGTATTCCTTTATTATGTACAGTGGGGGATGTCGGTGGTTGTACGTCACAGATACGGTTTGTGGGCCTTGCATCTCTACATAACCAGTATAGTTGTCTGTGTGCTCCATCCCTACTTGGAGAGTTGACAGTTAATTGTCTGTTGGTATGGGATTGTAGGTTGTGTTGTTGTCATGTGGTGTCGGTATCGCCTGCGGGTGTGCTTGATGCATGTATTCCTCCATCACATCTGTCGAAGGCAACAGGTAACAAAACAGCTATACACACAGCGAGCCAAGTCCAAACCACTCAGGAACGTAAAATATTGTTAACGTATTTTATTAAAACCGTTTTCGCTCCTCACAAACAAGAAGCTTCTTCAGACACAATAAAAGGCGCCAAAGCGCTTTTTTTAAAATACAGCAGCTTGTTACTTCTATGATGTCATTTCCTTAGCAACTAGTAACTTTTGCGGAACACTTTTTAATAAACAACAATAAGCCTAAACCAGCACTAGATAAATAGTTCAAAAGTTTTAAGTATATTTAACTTATTTTAAAAAACTATAAAATGCACTTCCCTGTAAACAATTATTAAGTATAGTTATAAGCTTTGGTCACTGAACAAATCCTTTTAATCAAGCACACATAAGCCTCAAGGAGGTAACAAATGAACCTAACCATTTAAAACATGGTTGCTTCATTATGATAATCGTGTTACGGAAATTTTTATGCTTCAAATTAAACTTCATAATTTATACCACGAGTTGGTCTCCCTCACTCTGTTAGTTTCCAAACCATTTATTTAAAATGGAATAAGTACATATAATGAACTGTTTAATTCCTTAGGTAGCTTTTATATTTTAAAATGACAGAGATGTTGCAGGCTTCATTCAACCCAGGAGGGGAAAAAGCATTTAATAGTAGCTACCATTCTAGTTCTTTAATTTCAAGAAGGAGAGACTGAGGGCCCCCCCTAATTCCAACTTTGACTAAGTCAATGCCCATGAAACAAAAACTATGTCCAGCATGGTCAAGGACATGTTTTGAAAGGGCATTGTCAGTTTTTTTATTTTTTATAGCGTAGTTATGTTGGTAAACACGGTCGCGGAACCTGCGATCCGTTTTACCAACATAAAACGCAGCACAACAGTTATACAGTGCAATGTAAACAATAGACTTAGTATCACAACAAATCTTGTGTTTGATGTAAAATTTTTCTTCTCTTATGACAAAAGAGTTTCCTGTTTTCAATAACCTGCACCAATTACAAAACCCACAGGAAAAAGTACCAATTTGTCTTGATGGGAAACCACTAAAGTCACTTGTTTGCAACAATTCTTTTAAATTTTTACCTCTCCTAAATACAAAGGAGGGGAATGAACCCAAAATTTCCAGTAAGTGGGCATTATTCACAATAAAATGCCAATTTTTCCTAATAATTGTACACATACTATCAATGTGTTTATTGTGGGTGATTATAAGACTGATCTTAAAGTCCTGTGTTGGACTATCTTTAATATAACCACTATTGATGTTCTCCTGTGGAATAAAGTTGGATTCATTGCTAGCACTAGGTGTTCCCATAATTTCTGTACTAAAAAAATTACACGTTTCAGTACTTTGAAGGAGTGGTTGGTAAAACCCTGATGCTCTTTTAAGTGACACTTCATTGATTAAACTATCAAGAAGTTCACAAGGGTACCCCCTATTTAGAAACATACACCTAAGAGTGGAACACTCGTCTTCAAAGGCCATTTGAGTGTTACACATACGAGTAGCTCTCACTAATTGGCCCTTGACTATGGACTTTTTCTGCTTCCATGGGTGATTGCTGGAGAAGTGTAGGAAAGCATTACAATATGTATGTTTCCTGAAAATACTGGAAAGGATTCGCTTATTGTCAAGATCTTTGACAAGTTTGACATCAAGGTAATCAATCTCACTAACTGAGAAATGGTAAGTGAATGTTAAAAAGGTGCAAGATGCATTCATTTTCCCCATTAAATTGATGACTGTATCTTGGTCTCCTTGTATAAGAATAAATACATCATCTAAAAAACGCGTGTATAATTTATTAACCTCTTTGAACAGAGTATCTTTAAACAGGAATGTCTTTACCCAATAGGCAACCACTAAATTAGCGACACTCCCTCCGCATGGGGAACCCATAGCGATACCTCTTTTCTGGAGGTAATAATTATTGTTGAAAATGAAGAAGTTGGACGTCAAAATAATGTCCAGGAGAAGGGAAACCACATCAATTTCATCCTTCGGAGCTCCTAAGTCAATTAACATCAATTCAACCCATTCCACAGCCTCACAGTGTGGTATACAGGTATATAAATCAACCACATCTATGGTTAAGAAGTTGTGGGAAGGGTCGAAAGGGATGTTATTGATGGACCCTAAAAAAGACCAAGAGTCTTTACAGATCTGGGGTAGCAGCTTAAGATATTTATTTAGAATATGGTCAACAACCTTGGCACAAGGGTGGGTGATACAACATCTCCCATCCACTAGAGCACGCATAGGTGGGTCCACAAGATTTTTATGAATTTTGGGAATCCCAAACATGACTGGCACTCTAGGGAAGGAGATGTTTATAAAATTGAAGGTTTCGATGTCAATCCTTCCTTCAATAAATAAATCCCTGAAGTACCCTTTAATTCGGTTATATTGACCTGACGTCTCATTAAGGGATGAAGTTTCATAAGCTGGTGAGTTAAGTACCTTAGACATTTTTGAATTGTAATCATCTTTATCAAGAATGACTAAGCCCCCACACTTATCAGGTTTAATCACCCTAATTGGTGAATTACCTAAATTTTTCAAACTAACCCTTTGCTCGGGAGAGATGTTATTTTTATTTTCAAACCATTTGATGTTCTCAAATAAATGTCTGAAATCAATTTCACAAGCATACTCAAATGTTTGCAAAATAGGGTGTAGGGGAGGGTTAAAGGTGCTTAACATTTTGAAAGGATGTTTGTCTTTAATAGAATCACCACTAAATAAAACTTTAAGATTTAAGCTGCGTACAAAACATTTCAGGTCCATCAAACACTTAGGCAAACTGATCTTCTGATCAGGAACGAAAGATAAACCGAACACCAACAACTCGATTAAATCTTGATCGATGTTTACTTCAGAAAAATTATAAATCATAAAGTCACCTTTTTTGTTTTTCAAGATTGTTGGTTTACCAGTAGGAAGAACAGAAAGTTCTTTTTCTAGTTGTTCTGGGTGTTTTTCCTCTGGTTGTTCTTCCGCCCTAAAAAAGGTTTGTTCTGGTTTTTGTAGTTGGGGTGATACCCATTTTTGTTGTAGTTAGTTTTTATTCTGTTACTTCTCCTGGGTTGATGAGATGATGAACCTTCATCACCATCTTCATTTTCAAGTTCATTCTCCTCTAATGGGTTTAAAGGAGAGGCAGCATCTCTGTCACTAAAATATTTGGTGTGTGATCCACTTTTATTTTGGAAACCATTTAATTTCTTGACCAAGTTTGGGTACGCCATCTCAGTGGCATATGCTTGCCGGTCTCTCAATAATTTTTTGGTTTTGTTAGTTTTTAATTTGACCAGTAGTGAATCTATACTTTCAAAAATCCGGTGGTAGTCATATTTATACCGGAGAAAATTTAAGTCTGTTTTAATTTTATCATCAAGGGCATTTGTTTCTGACAGTAAAAAGTCAATTTGTTTTTCATAGTGCTTCACCATGACTCCTAATAGTTCAAGCCCTTGTTTGTTTAAAACACAATTAAGTTCATCAGTAAACGAAGAATCAGAGAATAACCCAGTAGGGGCAAAAGAGCTCCTCAAGCCTTTAGGCACAATACTTTCTCTGATACACTGTTTAAAGTAGGAGACTTCAAGTTGAAGTTTCCTAATTTTTAACATGTTATTGTCTAAGAGCTTTAAGTTAATGGCAATGTTATCATCAGTGTTACCTGGCAAACCAAGACCCGTGGCCGACGGGCCCGATGTAGAATTAGGGCCAAAAGCAAACGCTTCAATATTATTAGCCCATTCTCCAAATGAGGGCACGCCAATAAGCCCAGGATCGAGGTTGTTACCATTCGAGATGTCGGTGCTGTTATTTACACCAAGCGCAGGTCCATTTTCAGCATGTCGACATGTACCATCCATTTGATTAAATAAGGAAGGCAACTTGGATCCTGCTGATGATTCTGCAGGATTAGAGGTCGACCCAAAGCTGGTCGTCCTCTGTGCTTGTCCTGGTTGAAGTGAAACAGAAAATCCACTGTCCGGTCTCATCCCATTGCTAGTCGGTTGAATAGATGAAGTGTTCCGTGTATTCAGTACACCGTTAGACTCGATCCGGTCTAACCGGGAATTTAAAGAATCAAGACGTTGGGTTAATAGCACAAGCAAATTCCCGACGTTAACTTGATCACCCATAAGAGGAACATCTGTGGAAGAGGTGTTCCCAGTCTCAAAAAGAACCGGAGTCCTTGGGCTTGACATTTCGCGAACACACAAACTAGCGAAGGCAACAGGTAACAAAACAGCTATACACACAGCGAGCCAAGTCCAAACCACTCAGGAACGTGAAATATTGTTAACGTTTTTGAGGAGCGAAAACGGTTTTAATAAAATACGTTAACAATATTTTACGTTCCTGAGTGGTTTGGACTTGGCTCGCTGTGTCCATCACATCTGTGGTATATCAGCGGTTGTGTGTACGTGACAACTATCCCTTGTCATTCTGTCCCAGATATTTACAGTCATTGTGGTCCTGTTGTTGGGATGGCCTGTTTGCCAGTGGTTGCCACCTATTCAGATGGGGATTGCTTGTTTGACACTTGTAGAACACACAGCGGTGTTTACGGGCCGACACGTGGCCACGGTCAGTACTGGGGTAGCACATACGTATTTCCGCGGTACATACCTATTGCTGTGTGACTTTGCCAACGTATCTTTTTGCAATTAACATATCGGTGTCATACATACGGGCATGAGTATTACATACGTCCTTTCCATTTCCTATGGGGTATATTCCTGTGCTACCATCTGGGACATTGTCACTTTGTATCGTTCTACGTCACAACATGCCTAGCCAGGGTGGGGCTCTCACTACTACTTTGGGACTACTGGTGTACATATGCCTGTGGCTAGTGTACCGTATGCCT
>NC_056735.1:149792066-149810808 GCF_019279795.1 Protopterus annectens | reverse complement strand
GGAACAAGAGGATGGTCATTTGAACTAGAGTGCTAGAAAACCCTTAACAATACCTCCAATTTTTTTAAAATTTACCCACAAGATATCTATTAATGCTGTACAATATTTAGATATTGAAATTTACAAGAAGGATGGTCATTTGGAAACTAGAGTGCATAGAAAACCCACCTATTTTAATTCCTTTTTACACTTTGACAGTGCTCACCCTATACATGTTAAAAAGAACATCATTAATGGTCAGTTTGTGAGAGGATGTAGAATGACCTGGATGCTGTGTATATGTCGCTAGGCATCACAGACGCAGCCGTTATGGAGGTCAGTGGTGGCACTGCACACATACACGTGGACACCTGTACATGCATCTGTTGTGCCATTTACATCTACACAGCACTGTACGGGTGTTGGACAACCTGCCATGGCTCGCCTGTATTGCACATGTGATACACATGGGACAATGTGTAATCATATGACATTAGCAGGGATGGTCATACATAGCATGTGTGCGCGCACATTGTACACGCCGACACACAGCACCTGTGACACCACAAGGTGCATCGGTGCCACATTACTGCTCTGGACAGTTGATAGTGCAAGTGCCATGTGGCCATCGCACCATGTATGACTGTGATGGCACGTGCAGCCTTGCTGGACAGGGCTGCATGGTATGGCAGGGTATGTCACATACATGGCACAGGGATGTGTCCCGCCTGGGGGATACTGTTATTGGGAGGGTGGATGTCCATTCCATATGTCATTGCTATGGGTATATGGACATTACGCATGTCTATCATCATGGTGTGGACAATGGCCTTCTGCAAGGTAAGCAGCATGCTGCTTGGTGGGGGTGTGTATGGTGCATGCTAGTATCGCACATCCATGCATACACATTACCCCTGACAGGTGCTATGTGCTGTGATATTGTTCAACACAGTGCTGTATGTGCCCGCACAATGATATCCCGTGCACATGGATGGTACCCCGGCCTGACATGGGTACCACATATGTCTACATCCAGTGTCTGCTGCCACCGCCATGTCAGCAGGTGCACCGCACAGCACCATCCCTCCCACAGGGACCATGGTGTTGGGCACAGCATAGGTATCCATTTATGGGGACAGGGATGTTCACATAGCGGGGGCACTGCTGGTATCATCCATCAGACCATACACGTATGACGCACACCTCACACACACAGCCCATTCAGTATGTTGTTCGCAACACTGACACAGCTATACTGCTAGGCCAGGGACATTCCCAGCTGTACATACACAGATGCATAAACGTCTGTCTGTGGCATGGGCTACAATGACGATGGGGTTCAACACATACCGTGTTCGACTGTGGCTGGCGCTGATGTTCTGTGCACATGTCAACACAGTAACCCTGTTCTACTGTAGCCAGCGGTGATGTGCTGTGCACATGTCAATGCTGCACATTGTGTTGGTGTCTGTCTGTCAACAGGCCAGTGGTGGAACACACAAGGGTATTAGTAATCAAATATGCATGCCGCCCTGTACAGCTGTACCGCTAACATCTCAGGTGCTAATGTGTCATGGACATGCACACCTTACCCGGACAGGTGGTAGTGGGTTGCCACCCATACCCATCACCTCTTGTGGGTTGCTATTATCCAACACCCCATTTGTATTGTATGTTCAGGCTACGCACCTGTGTGGGACATGTGGGCATGTAATGCGCTACTGCGTACCTTTGCACCCATTGCACAACATGTCACACAGGTACACTGGCAGCCATACACTTCACAGCCTGATGACAGTAAGACAGGTGTTGTACACACGTAACACATATCCTGTGGGACATGGTCATATGTACAGGCATGTCCGACAGTCACGTACCAGTGCTACCCCTATATGACGGATATGCAGTACATGTGGCAGTACAGCAACTGTCACATGTACTCGTGCAATGCCCCCCTACCAACATGGAGTGGTACTGCCTGTGGGGGATGTGCGTCTGCATCCATGCTGTGCCCATAGCTGACAGTTGTACATCAATACGTGCAACATACCTCATTTGGTGTTCTAACGGGTGCATGTTCAACATGGCTCCACATTGGTTGGGTCTGTCACACAGTCATTGTTGTACACGGTTTACATGCCAGTCATGGCTTACTATATGTGATTCAATGTAATTCATTGGGATACCATAATTATACATTATAGCGGCGTATTCCAGCCATCACATAGCCTTCCTAGATGATACTGTTAGCCAGCCAGTAGTAGGTGTTCCACCATCTGCACATTAGTCACACAGTAAGAGGGCAACTGATACCCATTCTGGGGACAGGTTGCTGACAACTGTGGATGGGTGTGATGCTGTCGACAACCATGACTGCACCTGATGGTCATGGCTGGATGGGTAACATTCACAACACACACCTACCTTCACGTAGTACCACATCATCTACAACAATGGACATTCCTGCCAGAACAATGTATGCAGTATGTCTGTATGACCACTGTAGGCACCACTGGTGGCCCCCAGCATGGCAACCGACAGCACCAGTGTATATCCCATGGACCCATGGGTTACACCATTCACAACACACCTGTCACGGATGGCCCTGTTGTGGATCACAGTGCAGTTCCACACATCATGTTACACTAGGCATCATGCACTGAGATGTTGCGGACGTGTGAACAGCTCTGCAACTCAACATATGCACACATGACACATCACCTGGTACAATATATCTCTCATACAATGTGTTATTGTGACCGCCCTGTGATGGCAATACACAGGCTACATGTACTGGGACATGCGATGGCTCACCGGTGTCATTACCATCTGGGTGTGTGTCTAGCCAAGTGTACAGTAGGCAGTGGTCTGAACACAGGGACACTGTACATTGACCTACTGTGTCACTGCAACTGTTGCCTATGCTCCTACTGTTATTGTACAGGCATGTGGTATCTGACCACTATGACAGTCCTGGTCGACCACACTGCTGTGGCACTCATGACCTGCAGCCATCAGCCTGGGGTGTGGAGCACACATGTACATCTTCACATGCTATACTGCCTCTGTGGCAGTGTCACATAACTGTCTCCGGCAGGGTTGTAACAGGCAGGCACGGCATGGAGTCATGTGTGACAATGCTTGCATCTTCCACTGTGCTGCACACAAGCAAGGCACACACACTATTGCACCACTCACATTTCTCTGCGGTGACTGGGACCTGCCTCCATGCTCTGCGCAGCACACCTGCGAGTACGGATTGTACACGGATCATACCTCCCAGGCACATACCTGGACTGGAACACCCACAGGTGAGGGGATCACACATCACACAGTGTTTTGCACACATCCTGGATAGTTGCCTAACACAATGCATCATAGGTGCTCAATGTGCGGATACCCGTGTTTGTGACCGCTATACACATTGTAACACGCGACAGAGTCGACATTGTACACCACAGGTTACATGCCGTCTGTGTTGTTATACTGTACATTGGGCCTCAGACAGCTAATACTGCCATGTGCTGACAGCAACCCACACTTCCCTGGAATAGACACCCATGTACCTACACATGCTTGAGGCATGCACTCCGCTCAGCTGGCTGACACATTACACAACACATACCATACCTACACTACCCTTAGCATGCACAATACCTCCATGTGACTGGTGTGTCGCACCTGGGGTTATCCCCCCTTTGGTGGATAAACACATATGCTTCATTGCCCTTCTAGCACACCCTGGAAACACACCCATAGTAGCATATACACGGAGCATGTGTACTACAACCAGTACTACTGATGTCTGCTGACAGCAGTTGTTAACGGCATGACACCCCGGCAGATGGACAGTGTACATACATATGCTGACACATACCACAGTGCGCTTCCGTAGCATGTACACAATTGTAGAGACCATGCTATTCCACACAGAGACATGGCGGTATTGACCTGTTCACAGACGCCACTGTGGTGGTCATGTTCCATGCACATATGATGTACAACCACATGTGCAGGCTGTTGCACAGGTGTATATTCACATGTGTGGGGTGCATCACTTGTCAGCCATGGTAGGTCCTCGAGATCCATCACATACTCCAAGGCTAGCTACCTAAACATGACTGCCGCACATTGCGGTGTGGGGCCTCAGGCATTGTGGTGGTATGTCTGTATTGTTTGGCTACATCCACATTCAATGTCACATAAAATAGTCACCCAGGCATTGCAGACTGAGCTAATGTTGGTAACGTGCCAGGTGATGGCGTACTTACCAACAATACACACTCTCACTCACTACAGGGTCGCAATCCATACATGGACATCATAGTGTCCCTGTGGACACATACATGTTACTGACATGCACACGTTATGTCCTGGGACGCTGGCCCGATGTCACCTTTCTGATGTCCCTGGCTGTTATGTCCCACCAACCTGTTTGGTATATGTCTCCGCACCAGCCCGCTATATTCACTGTTAGCCTGTTGTCGGACATTGTGTACCCTGACCGCCGCACAGCGGCATCTCTCGCACTACCCATGTGTGGCACTGCGTTGCACCCATGACTGGACCATTCTGAATGGCAATGGGGCACATCCTCACGAACATGATTCCCGCACACATTGATGGCCTCCAGGCCTTTCCTAGCACCCATGTTGGCTTGTGTATGCCACAGCATGCCACATACACATGCTGGCCACCTGTCATACCGTTGCATGGGCGGTTGGGGTGGTACAGAGGCCAACACATCAGATGTTGTGCTCACATTGCCCTTCAGCACCATTCCATGTTCTGGTATTGGCAACGTACACGTCCACCTGCACATCATACCCTGTGTCTCAGGATGTTATGCTATATGGCTCGTGGACAGGACACACAGTGGTGAGAGCATATCATAGTACCTACTACATGTCAGGTACATATGGCATTACATAGTCCTCAGTCATGGGGCCCCTCATGTTCACTATTTGCTTACATACACAACAGGCTGTCACAGAGTACTGTCCATGCCTAGATATCCCACGCCTACATAACTGGCACCATTATTGCTCCACCAGCTCATACTGATACCGACCATATGGGTGTCAGTGTGGCGGATACATCATATGAGTATCATGGCATCAGGATGCATGACACATGGTGCATGCACATCACCTTTGCATAACAACATTCACTCACCGACTATCACATGGATACTGGCCCCGTACATACATATCACATTGTACATGGTCGCTGTACACACATATGCCCCACACAGTCCTGTGGTTACCGTATTCCACTGTGGAATGGATACCCTTCTGCAGGGCCACACCTATCTGTACTGTGTGTGATGCTGGTACATAGGTAGCCATTGTACCTGTGAAATACACACATCTACACACAGTCAAGGGTACAATACCACATTTATTGTGTACCTTCCACAACAGCTACAACTTTACATGGCACAGCATTGTCATGCCACGATGTGTACCAGGCTTGGACGGTTTACATATGCGGCTGACATACGGACAACACATCTGTACACATCTGCATACCACATACGCAGGGGTGTCTTCTGCTCTGACACGGCCCATGTCCTCTGCATTACTGATGCATATACTCCTCATACATGACATTTGCGGTGGGCAGTGTGAACGGACCGCTCATGGATATGTGCACACACGCCACACTGCATGGGCTGGGCTTCTGTGTTACTTCCGCAGACACAACACACACCATGCTGTGGAACATAGGTCCTGTGCACATCCCACAGGGACACACAGTAGCACTGTTCATGTGATACCTCCCTTGCTGTTTGGGTGACACATAGTCCTGGTACCACCACAGCAGTGGTACTGTGTAGACGTGTAGTTGACACCCACCTCTGCTGTTCACAGGACACTACCATGGGGAGGTGACACTACTGTGTACACTGCACATGTGTTTACACATGGACCCGCCAGACTGCATTGTTGCCCACGGTGCACCTGCTACAGATCCTTTGCGCATGGTTACTTGGTGTCCCTTCCATTTTGGCTAGCTATCATGCTACTACTCTGTCCCATACCTACAGGCCATATGTATCCTGTTATTGTACATACCAATAGGCAATACCTCTGTTATGCATGATATGCCTGTGATACTGTGTATAATAAATGTCATATCTACCCTGACAGCTTTACATTACACATAGTTGACATAGTATCCCCTAATGCAGGGCATACTTGCACGTCGGCCGCACCTTACGTATGACATCAACGGTATATGCCCATACACATGCGTGCTGTGGCAGTATACATACATGTCCTATCCCCTGCTATGGCACTTCCTTGTTGGACATCCACTGCCAGCAACGGCGTGTGGTCTGGCATTGTTCTCTCTAATGCCCCCCTGTGGCAGCCCTTGTGGTGTCTCGGCTATGTACATGATGTCCCACTGCTGTGCACACGGTGTCCACAGGCATTGGTATGCTCAGCAGGATAGCACTACATAACCACCTTTCACCACTTTCTGCATTACGGACAACTGTCATTACTTACAACCACCATTCCCATACAGTACAGCTTTGTCATACACATCATGCTTTACACAACCATACATATCGTGTGTTCTACATACCTTGTCGGTGTTTCGTTCCGTGTTTCGTTCCGTGTATCGGTTTTCCTTTTTCTTTCGCTTTCGGTTGTACACTGCTGGTTCGGTATGAGCATACGGTTTGAATATCCTGAGAGTCATCCTTATATCCATCGATACCTGCAACATGTGAGTTCATCCCACCAATTGCTGTTCCTCAGTGAGTAATTATGTGCATATCACCTGTGCATCTACTCCATTCGGAAATTATGCATCGATACTGGGGTATAATTGGATTCCTCACCTGGGCGTTGGCTATTTGCCCTACCTTCGTGGAGATGGTCTGTATTGTGTTATGTTATGTGTAACTGCAACCGCTATGTGTGGCGACAGGTATATTTCGAAGTGATGTTACCCATGGATTGTGTGTGTAGGGTATAGTATTTGGTTCGACATGTGGGTGTCCCTGTCCTGACGACGTCTGTTAATGGAGTATTGCATTCAAATGTGTAACATGGCTGTTGTATTCCTTTAAACAACGCATGCAAGTATGCATCCGCCTTTGATTGTGTTTCCCACGCGAGATGTTGCGGTTATGCAGATGTCATTGACTGCCTGTATGTTTGTGCTGCTATTACGGTTTGTATTCCTTTAATATCTATGGTGGGGGATATCGGTGGTTGTACGTGACGGATACGGGTTGTGGGCCTTGCATCTCTACATACACAGTATAGTTGTCTGTGTGCTCCATCCCTACCTGGAGAGTTGACAGTTAATAGTATTTTGTTATGGGAGTGTAACTTGGGCTGTTGTTGATTGGTTCCAATATCGTCTGCGGGTGGCCTTGCTGCATGTATACCCCCGTACCCTCTGTGGTATATCAGCGGCTATGTGTACGTGAGTGATTACGTGCATATCACCTGTGCATCTCCCCATTCGGTAATTACGTGTCGATACTGGGTTATAATTGGATTCTCCACCTGGGCGTTAGATCTTCGTGGGGATGGTCTGTATTGTCTTATGTTATGTGTGACTGCATCTGCTATTCATGGGGACAAGTATGGTCTGCATTCCTGTCATCCATGGATTGTGTGTGACAGGTGTAGTATTTGTTTCAACAAGTGGGTGTACCTGTCCTTCCGACGTATGATGACGGAGTATTGCATTCAAAACTCTAACATGGCTATTGTTTGCATGTCTACAACGCATGCAATTATACGGCCGCCTTTAATTGTGTACCCCATGCGATATGTTGTAGTTATGCAGATGTCATTGACCGACTGTATGTTTGTGCTGCTGTTATGGTTTGTATTCCTTTATTATGTACAGTGGGGGATGTCGGTGGTTGTACGTCACGGATACGGTTTGTGGGCCTTGCATCTCTACATAACCAGTATAGTTGTCTGTGTGCTCCGCCCCTACTTGGAGAGTTGACAGTTAATTGTCTGTTGGTATGGGATTGTAGGTTGTGTTGTTGTCATGTGGTGTCGTTATCGTCTGCGGGTGTGCTTGATGCATGTAATCCTCCGTCACATCTGTGGTATATCAGCGGTTGGGTGTACGTGACAACTATCCCTTGTCATTCTGTCCCAGATATTTACAGTCATTGTGGTCCTGTTGTTGGGATGGCCTGTTTGCCAGTGGTTGCCACCTATTCAGATGGGGATTGATTGTTTGACACTTGTAGAACACACAGCGGTGTTTACGGGCCGACACGTGGCCATGGTCAGTACTGGGGTAGCACATACGTATTTCCGCGGTACATACCTATTGCTGTGTGACTTTGCCGATGTATCTTTTTGCAATTAACATATCGGTGTCATACATACGGGCATGAGTATTACATACGTCCTTTCCATTTCCTATGGGGTATATTCCTGTGCTACCATCTGGGACATTGTCACTTTGTATCGTTCTACGTCGCAATATGCCTAGCCAGGGTGGGGCTCTCACTACTACTTTGGGACTACTGGTGTACATATGCCTGTGGCTAGTGTACCGTATGCCTACACATATTATTCCACTCTGCCTCTAACGTGGCACCAACATACACATGTTATGGAGACACACACATTACATTCACACAGCAACGCACACGGCACACTCACCGCACATGTACACATACTACGGCACTCACGGGGACGATTGCACACAGTACCTGCATGGGCCGCAACACCGGCGGCGGTGTCTACCTCTCCCTTAATATCATCATACTATACCCACGCATGTACTGTTACCGTACTGTGGTCTGGCGATCTTTCCGCCTCGCGGTTATGCATTTCGGTATGTTGCCCGTTCCATGGTTGGCCTTATCCTCTTATGTTGAACCTCCCAGATGCTCAGGTTGTCGTTTCACTATGTATACTATGTACAGATATCGCATGTTACATTTCAGTCACCTTACATCCCTCTGATTCCCTGTCTTAACTGTAGTACTTATATAGAAAAATGATAGGCATAGTTTTTATTCAAACTAAAGGGGTGGCGAAAGCCACATAACTATGGGCTAGGCTTATAAATGCCCTTGGGCAGATAGCCTAGTATGAACCTATGAACCTATGAACCTATGAACCTATGAACCTATGTATATGTGTACATATATTTCTATATATGTAATTATATCTATCTACATATATGTATATACACATATATATATATGTTTATATGTATACACCTTGCGGCGAACGTGGCAGCATACTGCAACGCCGTATGCTGTAGGACCCACGTACTGTTTGGGTGTTGGTGTTACATGCTCCACTGGCTGTTGGGTGTACAGTGTTTGGGGGCTGCCTATGTTGGAGTCACACATGAGGCCACCCATACGGTACACTTTACAGGTGGTCATGTTTGTCTGCCGTCCATTTCACTGTGTGTGCAGGTAGGGAGGTGTCAGTCCATGGGGCCTACTCTGTCAGAGTATGTGCTATACGTTCCCTCTTTGCCAGGGCATAGGCATATTGGGTACACCTCCGTCTGCCTACTGGGGCTGGCACAGTGTGTTCCTGGTCCAGAACCCTCTGTGCCTGGACTGGCCTTGGCAGTTGTGGTGGGCTTTGTGGCCCTTCACCATTATGTCCCTGCAGCAGCTGCTTCCACAGGATCATATTATGTAGCATGGCACATACTATGAATATGTGGGCACATGTGCCTGGAGAGTACTGCAGGGCTCCACCAGATGTATCCAGGCACCGGAACCGTGATTTCAGCATCCCGAACACACGCTCTATGATTATTCTGGTTTGTGCGTGTGCCTCATTATGGCGTTCTTGCATGTGTGTGTGTGCATTTCTGATGGGAGTCATCATCCACGGCTCCAGTGAATAGCCAGCATCCCCCACGAGGTGGCCTTGTGGGATGTCCCCCCTGGCGAATACCTGGTACAGCTGTGAGGCATGCCAGATATGGGAGTCGTGGTAGCTTCTGGGGCTGCCAGCACACACATCCATGATAATGTCCTGAGCATTGCACACGACCTGGCAATTGATGGAGGGGAATCCCTTGCGGTTTATGTAGCGTCTACCCTGCTCCCCAGGTGGTGACTTGATTTGTATGTGCGTGCAGTCTATCGCACCCAGTACCTCCGGGTATTGTGCCACACGGTGGAAGTGGCACATATTGCTAGCCAAATCCTCCTGAGATCTGGGGAAGTATATATGCTCATTGGCATGTGCTAACATGGCATCCAGAAACTGGTGTAGTACCCTGGATGCTGATGCCTGTGAGATGCCCATTATATCCCCAGTTGGCCTTTGAAACGTACCTGTGGCCAGTATTCGCAAGCTTACACATACCTTTGTGTCCACTGGGATGGGTTCCCCTCTGTTGTTTCTTGTTCTCAGGCATGGCCGGCACAGCTCCACTATTTGCTGTAACGTGTCCCTATCCACCCTGTAACGCTCTACTATCTCCAGGTCTTGTAGCCCCTGGTAGGTTACCCTTGGTCTGAACACTCTCCTTCTCCTCCGAGGCCTACGGTGGTTGTTGGCACCCTCCTCCACAACACCGTCTGTCTCTAACACATGCTGATGGATCACAGCCACGGCAGCACCCAACATGTACATTTTAAAAGTTCCCCGTGTGTTTACACCTATGGTGCGGCATTTGGGAATACACAGCTGTGTGTTGTGTGCATTCACACTTTATACTATTGTGCTGTGCACCCGGTGATGTCATAGGGTGTGTCTGTACGGCCATATCTGGGGGTTATCTTCCGTGTTTTACCGTTGGCACTACAACGCTGTTGCCTTTGGTGTTGCATTACTCTTGCCTGCCATGGATTACCTTTTGACCTTCCCTTACTATTTCTGCACGTTGCCCTACTATTTCCTGGCATGCATCCTGCAGAGCACTGTCATGTGTTGTTTCTGGGGCATGGCATATCATGCGTTTTGTGTGCCGCCGTTGTGCTGCCTGTCTGCTTTGCTCTGCTGTGTCAGGTCTTCAACCTTTGCAATCTGCTACCTCCCCTACTTTCTTTGCATTCATATGCCTCCCCTATCCCGTTTTGCAGATTTCTGCATGCAGAGTTGTCAGCTGCCGCCGATTGGCCTTCGTGGGTTGATTAGTGTTGATTGCTCATTATTACTCCAATTACACTTCTTCCGCATTTCCTCATATTCTTAACATCACCTTCCTGTTTCCGATGTTGTTTGTGGGGCGAGCGTCACATGACTGGGTTAAGGGAACGTAGTCATCCTCGTGCAAATGCACCTCTGCGCGCATTGTGTGCTCTCAGCTCAACTATTGCCCCACACCCCGGTCCTGCAGCTGTGATGTGCGATGTACAGCCCAGGTTTGCTGAGCTCCAATGTGCTTCCTCCTACGGTGGCACACCCCTCTGCAGATGACATGTATTCCCTCTGATCCACTCCTCGGTGTATTACCGCTGCGCTGTTTGGTACAGCCTTATGCCGGCGGGGGGGTTGCGATTCAGTATTATCTGCCTCATTTGCATGGCATTGACTACTAATTCATAGTTACCACACCGAACACTGCCGCGAGTCCTTGGCAACCCTTGCACCATGGTTGTGGCTTTCCATGCATACCATGGTGTATTATGGCTGTGAAGCTGCTGTGTATTACGCTGCTGTTTTATAGCATTGTCATATTATTTCATTGTTTTGCACCTTCCACAAACATGTCCTGGGGTTCTGCTGTGAGTTGCTGTGGACATACCATTTATGTTATTTTTTACATGTTGTGCATGTTTTCTTTTGACATTCTCTGTGTATTTCGCCATTGGCATATGGTAACAGTGTGATACCTGAGGCTGATACGCTTCCGTTACTCCTATGTTATGTTTGGGAAAATGTAAACCGTTTTTTTTTTGGTTTACATTGCCGTGGCCTTATGCTACGCCTGCGCCACTTTGTGGGGTGTTTAGCATACCTACGCCAAGGGCGGCGCAGATCCGGCGCACGCTGGTAGTGCACGTGGAATTGGATCGTACCTGAATCGCTCGGTGGCCATATTTGGTGTTGTGACGCCTACGCTATGTGTGCACCTGGAGCAAGGTTCATGAATCCCGGGGTAAGAGTGGGATAGATTTATGAATTTAATGGAACTAGATTTTGGTAGTAACAGTCCAGTGAAGATTGTATATAAAAATTCATTAAGTATAAGAAACTTATTAGAGAGAAAAAATTCTATAAATCCACAGGATAGAAGGAGGAAAGGCACCTATAAATGTGGAAGATGTGCCCAGTGCACTTATGTATCGAATAGTAATGTCATAAATATAAGTAGTAGAAGTAAAACCATTATTAATGATAGACATTTCTATAATTGTGAGTCCTCAGGTTTAGTTTATTTGGCAGTATGTATAAAATGCCAGTCTTTCTATGTAGGGAAAACCGAAAGGAGACTTAAAAGGAGAATCTATGAGCACCTTAACGATATGAAGAATTGTAAAGAAACTAATGCTTTGTATAAGCATAGTAAGGAATGCACACAAGCTAGTTTTAGTTTCTCCGTATTAGAACATACAGAAAAAGATATAAGAGGTGGACCCTGGGAAGAAATGTTAGAGTATAGAGAATTGTGGTGGCAAATGACTCTTGAAGCTTATAATTCACCAGGGTTAAATGAATATATCAGCATTATACCCATTTTGAAGTTAAGGGCAGCTAAATTATAATAATGGTAACATCAATCTATTTTAAATATAAGTGTTATTAAAATGTCTTTTTCATGAATTTTAAACAGTTATATTGAGATTTATTTACAATATTTTTAAAACTGTTATCATAAGTTTATGTAGTTGAAGTTTAAGGTAGGATGTATATGGTATATGTTAGGTTTATAGTGTTTAAAAACACCATTTAATTAACTTTTAATAAGGGAGATTTTTTAACCTTTGAATGTGTTTTATTTAATTGTAATAAAAGAAATGGCCACTAGATGGCATTATAGGACAAGTGATACAGTGGTTCAAACAAAATAATTTGTTCTGAACATTTTATTAATTGTTTTAAAATATTTAAAATGCACACATTAAATTATATACAATTTTGATTTTATTGTATTCATGTATTGTAGTAAATATGAGAAATAAGGGATTTATTCATAAAATATATGAAACTAAAATGGAATATCGTTTTAAAAACCCTTTTTGAAAAAAAACGTTTTAAAGTATTCAATTGATTAATTAATTTCATTGAGATACATATAAAAGGGGAATAATTTGATGCAATAGAATTATCTGATGAAGTCCAGCTGGTTGTGACGAAAACGCAGTATTATTGAATAGCGTTAATGTGTGTTGGATTCTCTTGGTTGGTGCTACGTTTTTTATGTGACTTGAGTGGTTCGATTTAATAAAATCCTGGTTATTTTTCAAGTTTGGTTCCTGATTCAACGTCCTTTTCTTGGTTATTGGTTTTGTCTGCACCTTTGACTTGGTTTTCGTAGTAATTTGGTGCTTGATGGAGAATCAGGAAGTTCCTGCTAGTTTGCAGCAGGAGGACCTAGGACTAACGCGCAAATTGATTGGGCAGCTCACCGAGCTGATCAACCTCCTTACGCCAGTAGCTTCTTCTATCCTTTCTTCACGAGACAAGAACGCTGGAAACATTCCCTGTAGGACCGAAGGGTCGACCATCCTGAACGGAAAACCTAAAGAAGTAAAGGATTGTGAGCTTATGGGTGCCAGAAGAGATGCCGGCTGTATAGACGAACAAGCGGGGAGTAGTTTTAATCCAGCGGAGACTCCAGTTGCTTTAAAGGACTTTATACGAGGTGAATCTGGTTTGGCTATGGCTAAGGAGAAGCACGACGCTCGACCACATTCCACTGATAAACAAAAAGGTACTGTTACTCCTATTAAAGACTTAAATGCTTGGCTATGTCGCCAATATGCATTTAAAGACAATTCAAAAAATAGTTTTGTGCGCACCAACGATTTTACATACAAAGACAATTTAAATAATCTGTATAAGCTTATGAATAAGCATAGAGTGTTGAATGTCGAAAACACATATTTAAATGAATGTATCTCTAAGGAAATAGTACCAAAAGGGTTACGCATTTATAAATATCCTAATAATGTAATACCAGGTTCAAAATTTCATTTAGAACTGTTAGATATTTTTAATAAATGTGGTATAGAAATGTTGAAACTTATGGTAAAAGAGAATATAAGAATTCAGGAAGACATTTACCAGGAAATAGAAGCATTGGATAGAGTCATTACCAATGATTTGATTTTTTCCATTGAGGAAGAAAAAGTTAAATATTTTAATATTAGAACTGAAATAGATAAGAACATGGATGAGTTAGTCCAAAGGAAAGTTAAAAAAATGGAACGTGATCTGAATGAATATAAGCACAATACAAGTTATCCTAACCCCCCACCCCGGAGGAGGCAGAGGGAAACTTATTATAGAAACCATGACAAGGACATAGGTGAATTTATAGAAAATAATGATCCACAAGAAGTAATACCTTTTTGTGAGGAAGAGTTCCCACCTCTGAGGAGATCCGAAAGAATTTTTAATAAATATGGGGAAAGAGAAGGAAATTTTCCTTGGAGGGGGGGAGAAGAGGGAGGGGGAAATATTAATTAATTTTAATTTAACCCCCTTAACCCCCACCCTCCCCATATGTGATGAGATCACCCATATTGATAACAAATGGACATATAACAACTTTCACATATATAACTTTAGCCCATTAAACCTGGAAAAGGGACACTTTAATCTTTTTTCTAAGGGCCTTAAATTTATTCCCTCCACCAAAGGAGATTTGGCTAAATCCTTGTTGGAGATAAAAATATTTTTAAGGAAAATTAACTTAAAACTTCTTTTTCCTAACAATGTACAAGCTACTAGTTTAAATTTGAAGCGCAGGTCCACTTATAATCCACCTCTACACCCGCAATTAAGAAGCTTTGAAAGAGTGATTGAGAAAGAAATTAGAAAAGAGGAATTAAATGGTTCGAGGTACCACAACAATTTAGAAATGGATGAAAAAAATATTTTATATGCTCTGAAGAAAGATATGAACCTAAGATTCATGAAACCAGATAAAGGGGGAGGTATCGTAATAATGGAAAATATGGAGTATGACAGTAGGATGTATAAAATTCTGTGGGATGACAATAAATACCAACCTGTCTCCAAAAATGAGATAAACATAGCTTATAATAAAATAGATATTAATCTAAATGAGATGGTACTTGAAGGGTTAATTGATCTTGAAACTTTTAATTTTTTGAGAGTAGAAAAACCTAAAGTACCCTCGATATTTGGCATCCCTAAAATACATAAGAATGAGTTGGATCCCCCATTAAGACCAATAGTTTCGGCCAATGGTTCAAAAACTCATTCATTGGCCAAATTTGTGGATACTAAGACCAAAAAATTATGGGTAGAACGTGAACAAATATTGAAAGATTCCTGGGACCTGCTGAAAGTTATTTCAGATATAAAAGATATAGAAGATTTAATTTTTGTAACCATAGATGTTATAGATCTATTCCCATCCATTCCTCATGGAGAAGGTACAGAAATGTTTGAGGAAATAATATTTGAGGATAAAAATATGTCTAATAATGACAAAATAGTGAGTGTATGGCTGATGGAAATGGTGTTGCATAATAATTTCCTGTTTTTTAATGGTGAATTTTTTAAACAAGTACAGGGAGTAGCTATGGGGGCAGCATGTGCCCCCACATATGCTAACTTGGTATTAGCCAAATGGGAGGAAAAATGTGTTTTACAAAGTGAATTTAAGTCCTCCTGGGTTATTTATCGTAGATTTCTGGACGACATTGTATTATTTTGGACTGGAGGGGAGGAAAAGTTAAATGCTTTTTTGTTATACCTTAACAATACCTCCAATTTTTTGAAATTTACCCACAAGATATCTATTAATGCTGTACAATATTTAGATATTGAAATTTACAAGAAGGATGGTCATTTGGAAACTAGAGTGTATAGAAAACCCACCTATTTTAATTTCTTTTTACACTTTGACAGTGCTCACCCTATACATGTTAAAAAGAACATCATTAAAGGTCAGTTTGTGAGAGGATGTAGAATGACCAGTAGTGATCAAGACTTTGTTATTGAATGTGAGTTGCTAGAGAATATGTTCAAAGAAAGGGGATACCCGAATAGTTTTATTAAGGAAATTAGAGAAGAGGTGGTAAAAGCCAGGGGAACTAAATTTCCTCCTATAGTGATAGGTAAAGAAAAAGAGAAAGAAGTAGTTCCCAGTTTGAAAAACATTAAAAAACAGGAAAATTTTCATCTAGCTCTTACTTTGGAATTCAACACCATTAACAATAAAATAAGGAGTATTTTTAACAAAGAGTGGGATAGATTTATGAATTTAATGGAACTAGATTTTGGTAGTAACAGTCCAGTGAAGATTGTATATAAAAATTCATTAAGTATAAGAAACTTATTAGAGAGAAAAAATTCTATAAATCCACAGGATAGAAGGAGGAAAGGCACCTATAAATGTGGAAGATATGCCCAGTGCACTTATGTATCGAATAGTAATGTCATAAATATAAGTAGTAGAAGTAAAACCATTATTAATGATAGACATTTCTATAATTGTGAGTCCTCAGGTTTAGTTTATTTGGCAGTATGTATAAAATGCCAGTCTTTCTATGTAGGGAAAACCGAAAGGAGACTTAAAAGGAGAATCTATGAGCACCTTAACGATATGAAGAATTGTAAAGAAACTAATGCTTTGTATAAGCATAGTAAGGAATGCACACAAGCTAGTTTTAGTTTCTCCGTATTAGAACATACAGAAAAAGATATAAGAGGTGGACCCTGGGAAGAAATGTTAGAGTATAGAGAATTGTGGTGGCAAATGACTCTTGAAGCTTATAATTCACCAGGGTTAAATGAATATATCAGCATTATACCCATTTTGAAGTTAAGGGCAGCTAAATTATAATAATGGTAACATCAATCTATTTTAAATATAAGTGTTATTAAAATGTCTTTTTCATGAATTTTAAACAGTTATATTGAGATTTATTTACAATATTTTTTAAAACTGTTATCATAAGTTTATGTAGTTGAAGTTTAAGGTAGGATGTATATGGTATATGTTAGGTTTATAGTGTTTAAAAACACCATTTAATTAACTTTTAATAAGGGAGATTTTTTAACCTTTGAATGTGTTTTATTTAATTGTAATAAAAGAAATGGCCACTAGATGGCATTATAGGACAAGTGATACAGTGGTTCAAACAAAATAATTTGTTCTGAACATTTTATTAATTGTTTTAAAATATTTAAAATGCACACATTAAATTATATACAATTTTGATTTTATTGTATTCATGTATTGTAGTAAATATGAGAAATAAGGGATTTATTCATAAAATATATGAAACTAAAATGGAATATCATTTTAAAAACCCTTTTTGAAAAAAACTTTTTAAAGTATTCAATTGATTAATTAATTTCATTGAGATACATATAAAAGGGGAATAATTTGATGCAATAGAATTATCTGATGAAGTCCAGCTGGTTGTGACGAAAACGCAGTATTATTGAATAGCGTTAATGTGTGTTGGATTCTCTTGGTTGGTGCTACGTTTTTTATGTGACTTGAGTGGTTCAATTTAATAAAATCCTGGTTATTTTTCAAGTTTGGTTCCTGATTCAACGTCCTTTTCTTGGTTATTGGTTTTGTCTGCACCTTTGACTTGGTTTTCGTAGTAATTTGGTGCTTGATGGAGAATCAGGAAGTTCCTGCTAGTTTGCAGCAGGAGGACCTAGGACTAACGAGCAAATTGATTGGGCAGCTCACCGAGCTGATCAACCTCCTTACGCCAGTAGCTTCTTCTATCCTTTCTTCACGAGACAAGAACGCTGGAAACATTCCCTGTAGGACCGAAGGGTCGACCATCCTGAACGGAAAACCTAAAGAAGTAAAGGATTGTGAGCTTATGGGTGCCAGAAGAGACGCCGGCTGTATAGACGAACAAGCGGGGAGTAGTTTTAATCCAGCGGAGACTCCAGTTGCTTTAAAGGACTTTATACGAGGTGAATCTGGTTTGGCTATGGCTAAGGAGAAGCGCGACGCTCGACCACATTCCACTGATAAACAAAAAGGTACTGTTACTCCTATTAAAGACTTAAATGCTTGGCTATGTCGCCAATATGCATTTAAAGACAATTCAAAAAATAGTTTTGTGCGCACCAACGATTTTACATACAAAGACAATTTAAATAATCTGTATAAGCTTATGAATAAGCATAGAGTGTTGAATGTCGAAAACACATATTTAAATGAATGTATCTCTAAGGAAATAGTACCAAAAGGGTTACGCATTTATAAATATCCTAATAATGTAATACCAGGTTCAAAATTTCATTTAGAACTGTTAGATATTTTTAATAAATGTGGTATAGAAATGTTGAAACTTATGGTAAAAGAGAATATAAGAATTCAGGAAGACATTTACCAGGAAATAGAAGCATTGGATAGAGTCATTACCAATGATTTGATTTTTTCCATTGAGGAAGAAAAAGTTAAATATTTTAATATTAGAACTGAAATAGATAAGAACATGGATGAGTTAGTCCAAAGGAAAGTTAAAAAAATGGAACGTGATCTGAATGAATATAAGCACAATACAAGTTATCCTAACCCCCCACCCCGGAGGAGGCAGAGGGAAACTTATTATAGAAACCATGACAAGGACATAGGTGAATTTATAGAAAATAATGATCCACAAGAAGTA
>NC_056735.1:149767086-149791566 GCF_019279795.1 Protopterus annectens | reverse complement strand
TAGGCCCCTTGGAGTAGAGGACTTCTGTGGAATTTCTATGCTGCCTGTGGAGTGGATGACTTCTGATGGTAGAGGTCTGACTACTGGTACTTTTACTTTCTATGCTGCCTGTGGAGTAGAGGACTTCTGTGATGGTAGTGCTCTGACTACTGGTACTTTTTACTTTCTATGTTGCCTGGGAGTAGATGACTTCTATGATGGTAGAGCTCTGACTGACTACTGGTACTTCTCACTTTCTATGCTTCCTGTGGAGTAGAGGACTTCTGTGATGGTAGTGCTCTGACTACTGGTACTTTTTACTTTCTATGTTGCCTGGGAAGTAGATGACTTCTATGATGGTAGTACTGACTTCTCTGATGGCACTTGTATGAATTTCTATGTTGCCTGTGGAGTGGATGACTTCTGATGGTAGAGGTCTGACTACTGGTACTTTTACTTTCTATGCTGCCTGTGGAGTAGAGGACTTCTGTGATGGTAGTGCTCTGGCTACTGGTACTTCTTACTTAATATGTTGCCTGGGAGTAGATGACTTTTTTATGGTAGTACTGACTTCTCTGATGGTACTTCGATGAATTTCTATGTTGCCTGTGGAGTGGATGACTTCTATGATGTTAGAGCTTTTTTTTTTTTCAAAACAGGTTTATTGTTTTAACATACAAGAGAAATATCATAACAATTTTATGCAAGTAATTAAAAATAGATATGATTATAACGTTCAACAAAACAACTAAAGTATTTACAAAGACATCCACTACAATCAGATCAATTAATTAAACTAAAATACCATGCTTTTGAAATTAGGATTTTTTTAACAAATTTTGCAAATTATCCCATACAATATAATAAGATGTTTTTCTAGTTGTTCTTGACCTAATTGTGTTTATTTCCATATGGCACACTATATTCATAACATTTTTAATTCATTGAACGAAGGAGGTGTATCTGAAATCCAATTTCTGGTTATTATTTTCCTAGCCACTGCTAGAATAGACCATAACAAGGGAAGATTAACCTTTTTAACACTTTGAGGTACAGGTGTGTTGAATAATATAAGAGATTTAGAAATAATGAAATTATCTGTAAAAAGAGCCTGCAAAAATTCATTAACTGACTTCCAGTATTCTTTCAATTTTATACAGTCATAAAACATATGAGCCCAGTCAGCATTAATTTCTATATTACATCTCTTACATAGATTATCTTTATTATTTATTTTATTCATCATCAAAGGTGTATAAAAGATCGATGCAAAAATTTCCATGTATAAAGTCTCCAGACAATGGAAGACGTAGTTCTATAGGCAGATTCCAATATATATTGTTTATCTTGTTGATTTGGTGGGTCCCCATTAATAGAAGTGAAATAATTCCAATATGTATCTACACTGTAAAAAGTTTCTTGTCTGATAATTTTATGTATGTATGAAAGTTTACCTTTATCAGAAACTTTATGTTGTAAATTTAATATCAAGTAATCAATCAGTGTTGGAATAGATTCTTTAACTGTTATAGACATTAGATCTATTCTATCAATGAGATGTTGTTTAAAGGTCTGAACCTCTAACCAGCAAGTTTCTCTTAGATCAAATTCTTGTTTTAAGAAATCTAGATTTTTAACTTTATTATCAGATATCAACTGATACCAGTACTTTAGATCATTATCTATAGCTAAATGAGTTCCTTCAGAAGTAGATGACAAAAGCATACCCTGAGTATAGATTATAGGGAATATAATAAAATTCCATTCCCTATACTTAGGTGCATGAATATAAAGTTACGATAGCTAATAATAATATTTAATGGGTAACAAACCATATGTTTAGGTGTAATAGGTGAAGTACAAAATTCCTTTAGTAACCATAACATGGAGTTATTTACAATCATATTTTTTATGTGTTAAGGAGATTTTCATGAAGTGCATACTAATTAGCTCCCAATAATCTTTCCATTTTGGACATATGACTGATCTATTAATAAAGTAATAACTTTTACAATAGAAGAGATAGTATATAAATTAAAGTCTGGAAAAGAAATACCCCCTTGAGACCAGCTATTAGTATGTTTCTTTAATGCAATCCTAGGTCTATTAGGTGCCCATAGGAAATTTAACATTAGTGTATTCAGTTTCTTGATAATTATTTTTGTAGGTGGAAGTATTATTGATTGTATTAAGTATAAAATCTTGGGGAATATTATCATTTTAATAATTGTAAGTCTCTCCTCCATAGTAAAAAACATATTATTCCTGGTATTAAAAAGATTTTGTATATTAAGAAAACAGGTATTATAATTATTATATATAATAGATTTAATATCTTTAGATAGTATTATACCTAAATAAGTTATCTGACCTGAATTGGGTACATATTTAGTAAAATCACTAATGAGAATATTTTTTGTGTATATATATATATATATATAGGTAGTATTTTAGTTTTTTCTTCATTGAATATTAAACCAGAAATACTTTTAAAATTCATCATTTTATCAAATAGAGACTGCATGGAAGAATTAGATCCTGCTGATGTAATTAGAACATCATCTGCAAAAAGTTGAATTTTGGATGTTGTATTTTCATCTATTTCAAAACCCTCTATGTCAGTACTGTTTCTGATCAAATTAGCCCAAGGCTCCATTACTAAAGTGAATAATAGTGGAGAAAGTGGACATCCTTGTTTTGTACCTTTAAGAATGGGTATTTTTTGTGAAACATATGTTCCTACCTTAATATAAGCCAACGTTCCTTTGTATAAATGCTCAATTAGATTTACAAATGCATCAGAGAAGTTTGTGCACTTCAGTAAGGTAAACAGATAGTCCCAACTTACTGAATCAAATGCTGAACTTATATCAAGACTAATAAGTGTTAAATCTTTCTTTTTCCTATTTGCAAAATCAATTAATGTTAAAGTTCTTCTTATATTATCAAAAGTATTTCTATTTATGATGTTAGAGTTTTGACTGCTGGTACTTCACACTTTCTATGCTGCCTGTGGAGTAGAGGACTCCTGTGGAATTTCTATGTTGCCTGTGGAGTGGATGACTTCTGATGGTAGAGGTCTGACTACTGGTACTTTTACTTTCTATGCTGCCTGTGGAGTAGAGGACTTCTGTGATGGTAGCGCTCTGACTACTGGTACTTCTTACTTTCTATGTTGCCTGGGAGTAGATGACTTAGTACTGACTTCTCTGATGGCACTTTTATGAATTTCTATGTTGCCTGTGGGAGTGGATGACTTCTATGATTGTAGAGCTCTGACTGACTACTGGTACTTCTCACTTTCTATGCTGCCTGTGGAGTCGAGGACTTCTGTGATGGTAGTGCTCTGACTACTGGCACTTTTTACTTTCTATGTTGCCTGGGAGTGACTTCTATGATGGTAGTACTGACTTCTCTGATGGTACTTCTATGAATTCTTATGTTGCCTGTGGAGTGGGTGACTTATGATGGTAGAGCTCTGATTGACTATGTTGCCTGTGAAGAACATTACTGGTATTTATCTTACTTTCTATGTTGCCTGCGGAGTAGATGACTTCTCTGATGGTAACACTCCGACTTAATTAGTAGTCAGACTTTGTCAATATGTTATACCATCTAAACATATGTATAAAAACATTCTCGGATGTCTTTCTGCAAATATGGATTACAGAGGAGTAGTCTATCGGGATGTCCCTATGCATGAACAGCAACACTAAACTGTTAAGGCGCTCTTGTCCCATGGTACTCCGGAGTTCAGACTTTATCAGTTTTAAGGCTGAATTAGCCCTCTCTATTCCAGTTGTGACTGGAGTGAGCAAGAGTGTATTTAATACAAACAAAATGTTTGGGAACATTTTGACATTTGTTTGTTAATAGGTCTGCTTCAAATCATTTGGCAGTACAGAATTGTGCGATATAGCCTCCTATGTCCTTTTCCACAGTCTGAGCTCTTGGTGAAATGTTGTTGAAGGAAAGTCAAAAAAATTTTTAAGTGAACTCTAATGTTAAGCTGTTCAAGTTTGATGGAATTAGTGAGAGTCCTTGAATAGCTGTTGATGCCATTGTAGTGAATCGTCTGGACAGTTTATGAATGAAGTGATCCAGAAAGGGAATAAAAATTGCTCTTCGCCAGTACTCTTCTGAAGTCTCTCCAGCCACATTGTTCCTCATAGTCTGTTTGCTACAGACACGTGGAAGGGGTAATTCAGTATTATTGCAGAAGCTCCCCATTTCTGACATATCTCTGAAGATATTCCTAAACTCATTCTCAATGTTTGCACGAACAGCCTGCAGCTCATTAAGTACACAGCTGACTTGCTCATATGCATACAGTATGTCTTGTGACAATCCTTGCAGAAGTTTGCTAAGGGGCTTAGTAAAGCCAAACAAGAACCTTGCTGACTGGAAGGAAACAATAAAGCAAGACTTAGTAATTGAACTGCAAAGTCCACTGGCATCTGTCAAAGTTTTTCCATCCCAGTGTGGCCCTCTGTTATTCATAATATTGTCTAAACAGTGAATGAGTGCTTCATACATATGATAGAAGTCATCAAAGGCTGTATGTCTCTCTACCCATCTGGTCTCACACAGCAACTTCAGCTTTTGTTTTTCTATAGGTTTTTTGCCACTTGCCTTTTGCTGTAAGTTTATGTACTGCACTGATTCCTCTAGACATCTTTGCCTTTTTGGAGAGTATTTGAAAAACAAACCAACTTCCTTCACTATATTTAACATTATTCTTACTTCTGCAACTTGGCAAGCCTTTGAAAGTATGAGGTTCAACTGGTGGCTAGCACAATGGAAAAAAATAGCATGTGGTACTTTTTCTTGAAACAAAGCAGCACAGCCTTTCTGTGCTCCAGCCATGTTTCCAGCACCATCGCACCCTTGAGCTTTGCAGTGCTCAAGATTCAACGTTAACTTTGTTAGGCATGTGACCAACTTATTGCATATCTCCTCTCCAGTCACAGATTCACAGGCAATAAATTCTATGAATCTCTCCACAGGATGGCCATTCTTCACATATCGTAGTACTACTCCAAGTTGTTCCCAGTTGCTTATATCTGCAATTTCATCTGCTTGGATGGAATAAAAGGGTCCAAGAGGCTGTTGCTTAATATCCTTTTTTATCTGCTGTTGAATGTATTCTTTAATACAGTCTAGCAATTCATTCTGTACTGTTTTTGAAATATATGTTGCATTCTTTTGGCATGTCTGCAAGTGGGCTTCCAACTCTCTGTCATCAGCATCAATTCGGAAATCAACTAGAGATCTGAAGTTTCCTTTGTTGGTTGTACAGTCAGATGTGCGGTCATCTCTATGTCCACGGAGTGCTATCCCTTGCCTTCCACAGTACTCCAGCCTCTTTATAATAGAGTCCTTAACCCCAGCAAACCACACACCCCAACCCCAGACCCAAACATCCCAGACTTGGACTTAGCTATTCAGTTCAAATCCTTTTTTATCGACTCTATTAGCAAACTCACCTCCTCCTTCACATGCTCCCCCTCACCATCTACCACACCCCCTCCTCCTACCATAATCAACCCTATCCCCATTTCTACTTTACACTGCCCATCTTCCACCTTTTCCACTACTCTTACTACCCCACCACCTGAACCCTCCTCAAATTCTCCCTCTCTACTTCCCTCTCTATTCTCATTAAAACCTATACCCACTACCACTATTAAGAAACTCCTCCAGAAACTAAAGCCATGTACTAATGCCCCTGACAACATTCCCTCTTATTTCCTACAGATTGCCGCAGATGCCATTGCCTATCCCATTAGCATTCTAATAAACCACTCCATCCATGAATGCACTGTGCCTCAACTGTGGAAGCAAGCATTCATCATCCCCCTGCATAAAGGAGGCAACAATTGCAACATCAATAATTTTCGTCCTATTGCTATTCTATCCCCCATTTCTAAACTTCTGGAAAAGTGTATTCACCTCCAACTCTTGCCACATCTCTTAGATAACAACCTGCTAACCCCTACACAACACAGATTCAGGCCAAATCACAGTACTATGACTGCCCTCTTATCCTTTCTCGAGACTGTCAACATAGCACGTGATTCTGGCCACATTGTCTCTACCCTACTTCTTGACCTATCCAAGGCCTTCGACACCATCTCACACAATCTGCTCTTAACTAAACTGTCAAAACTTAACCTCTCTCCCTCTTCCATAAATTGGTACTCTAGCTATCTATCAAATAGACACCAAGCAGTAATATGGAAAAAGGCCACTTCCCCATTCCTTAGTACCCCCACTGGAGTTCCCCAAGGATCTATTCTTGGCCCCTTCCTCTTCAATATATTTGTCAATGACTTTCATAAATCTATCCCATTTGCAAACATCATCCAATATGCAGATGATTCCACCATTATCTGCTCTGCCACCTCCTCCTCACTGCTCCAAAAACTTACTCAGGAAGCCTTTTCAATAACTGAACATTGGATGAAAATAAACCACTTAGCACTCAATGCCTCCAAAACAAAACTTATGGTATTCACCCCTTCCAAATCCACCTCCTTCAATACCAACTCCTTCTCAATTACCAGCCTAAATAACTCACCCCTAGAACTAGTGTCTGAAACTAAGCTACTAGGTTTCCTAATTGACAATCGGCTTAGTTACAATTCCCATCTACTACTAAATATTAAAAAAACCCATCAAAAACTAGGTATGCTCTACCATCAGAACCAATACCTTACAAGATCATCCAAAATTACACTCGCTTCCTCTTTTCTCATCCCCTCCCTTCTCTATGGGGCTCCATTACTGACTAATCTTCAGACCTCCCTAAAAAAACAGCTTTCCTCTTGCTATAACAAAATAGCCAAATTCGCCAACAGCCACAGGTCCACCACCCACCATTGTTCTTCTCTTCAAAAATTAAATTGGCTTGAATTACCAAATCAACTCATATATATACAGCTGACTTTCGCTCACAAGCTCATTCTCAGCCCTTCTCTTTGTCCCTCCCTGTCTTCTGCCTTCAAAATGCACCTACCATATAGAGTCCTAAGGTCTAACAATCAAAACCTATTAGAAGTACACAAACCATGTCATCCCCCAGGCAAACACTTATTATCTTTTAACCTTGCCCGTCTCTGGAACTCACTTCCTCCATCCATTACACCACCACTAACAAATTCATGTTCAAAAAATCTCTTCATATATATCTAAGGTCCCAATGGGATTGTTCTTGCTCCCTCCCCTCATAGATCTATGATATTCCATCCTCCCCTCACACTTATGACACATAACTCAACCTATTAAAGCTTATGTTCCCTCAGAATAGTTATTTTATAATGTAATTTTGTGTTTCCTCCTGAACAACTTCTCTGAATGCATATCTCATTACTGTTTTCAACTTATTCCTCATCAGATTGTATTATTTTTTGAATGTTTCTTGAATTTTGAGCCTAAATGTTTTAATGTTTTATCTCTGCTCTGTATAATTATTATTGTAGCTTTTGTATGTACCTAATTTTTTTGTCTGTATCGGAGCTTTTCTCCCCAGGACTCCATTGAAAACGGGTTCTTTTGGCCCAATGGACTATCCTGGTAAACCAACTGCAAATAAATAAATAAATAAATAGTAGAGCTCTGTTTTTGGCCACCTGCAGCTGTGAAGCATTTGAAATTGCAAAGTCCACTCTTTGACTTGGATTGTCACTTGTGACTCGGAAAGCATGTAATTTTGCCTCAGATTTCTTGTGGTAATCTAATTCTGAATGTCGCTGAATATCTGCTTTGGCATGCTTCCAATTACAATATGGCTGCTCAATAAATAACTTTGCACGTTCTGTCTGTGCTGGTGTTGGAAATAACACACAGGCTAAACAATACAGCCCATCTTGTTTCACTGAATATGCCAGAAAATGAAACTGGTCTAGCCATGACAGCTGACATTGGCGAAGGGAACTTCCTGATTTTCTTCTTTTGTTTGTGAAGGCTTTGAGTGGGAAACGAAAACCGTCATGTGGTTTGCGATGATTTAGGACAATGACTTTCTCCTTATCTGCAGCATTAGTACATGTGATGTACTCACTAATATCTGTCAGTGAACACTTTGTGGCACTGACTTCATCCGAATGCTTCTTACTGACTTCACTAACAGTACTTCTGTTATCTGTTAAGCTGCTGACATCTGTGACAGTACTATTTTCACTGACTTCTCTGATGGCACTACATTCATTTACCATGTCTTCTGTGTCAAACACACATGAGTCTCTGACTGCTGGTTAAAAAAACAAAAACAAATATCAAGGGGAAGATAACAGTACAACAAATACAACTACATTTGCCTCCGTTGAATAGCGTACTGTTACACAAAAAAAAAGTTTGACTAACTAAAAAAAAAAATAGGGAAAGACTATATACACTAGATGCCTTCAAACCCACAAAAGAAATGCAAAGTATACAACATGGATTATTAAGATGTTCTATCTCACCGATGAGCTCCTGCCTTCATATATGACTTTTAGAGTACAGAACCTTTCAGTTCATTTTCCATTACATATCTGACTTTCCTTTCAAGACTAAAATCAGTAAATCTTAATACCCTCATTCATAAAATCCTAGACAATTACTTTAGCACAGGAAATAGTGTTACACACATCTGAACTATCTGACAATCATCCTGATAATAGGACATAATTCTGTACTTTACCACTACTCTCACCCACAAATGACTTACCCTCAGAGACTGAACCTTCTCCGTGTTTTATGACCTTTCTGAAAAATTTGAAGAGAGGCTGTTGATGTAGTTCTCGCTTGGCTCCTGAAGACATAGCAGCACTTTCTGCTGACATACTGCAGCTCATTTCAATACACAAAATAACTGCTTCGGTTATCTAATGTACAAAATAAAACAGTGTCAAGTACTAATCACTTGGCTAATGGCCACAACAACATGTGTTCATTATGCTGAACAAAGAACGCATATAAAACGCTTCACAAATGAATGCACAAATCTGTTCTTTGCTTTGGCATGTTGCAATTGCTTTACAAAACTGTCTGTCTGTGGGTGCTATACTTCTATCAGCCTTCACACATTCTGACATTACACAACATTTTCTGGACAAATAAAGGGCATAGGTCAAAACTATAAGCATTTTGTGAGCAATGAAAGATCAGAATGTACAAATAGCCTGAACTTTGACTGCCACGTGTCCACAGTGGTGAGGAAGTCATTCTATGTGGAACAACTTATAAGTAAATGTATGGCATCCAGATCCAAGGAAATTATAACCGCACTGTATTCAGCCTCATTAGACCAACAATTGAGTATAATGCACCATTTGCCATGTACTTGACTAGGCACTTATTTTCCATATAATGGAGTGGCTGGCATGTCCTCAGAGCTTCCTCACAAAGAGCATACAGGGTATAAACAAAATGTCTTATATGAATAGACTAAAAGGTCTATCCCTTTATTCTGTATCCTACCGATTATTAAAGGGTGACCTGTGCCTGCTCTACAAGGCACTCACAAATCCAAGTCAAACAGCACAAGGGTCAGCTGATCTCAGGATCTAAACTTAGTCAGTCAACCAAAACATGCAGGAGATACAGCTATGTGTCTCAGAGATTGCTCTTACTTTGGAACAGGCTTTCCATAGTAGGCAGTTCAGGGAGATGGGTACCCGGCTTTGAGGGGATCTACAAGAATGCTGCCAGAAATGTTTGCAAGAAAGAAATAATATGAGCAGAGACTACAGGTATGGAGTGAAGAAAGGCTAAATTATCTAATAGTCTCACCAGCTGCACTAGTAGTGATGTTCAAGATTTAGGATGCTATTTATAAACTAAGCACAATGCAATAGGGCTGATACCCTGTAAAGTAATGCAACCTATTTTTGATTCACAGAAACTAGTACACTATGAGTTAAAAAAACTGTACATAATCTTTCCCCATTATGTAGAAAGAATAACCTATGCAAGGAATAAACACATAAATGACCCCCATCCCCAGGATTACATGCCATTTCTAAACATTACACAAACTGCATATGGGCTGATCCCAATGAGGTCACTTATGGGACCCAAAGTGGGTACCTACAGAAATAGTTTGAGGCTACAGGGGATAA
The DNA here is from genome assembly GCF_019279795.1 of Protopterus annectens. Lineage (NCBI taxonomy): Eukaryota > Metazoa > Chordata > Ceratodontiformes > Protopteridae > Protopterus > Protopterus annectens. The sequence goes on along the minus strand of NC_056735.1, from coordinate 149,781,484 downwards.
AAGACTAACTACAGAAAATATAAAGATTTCATTTTTCTGCTTGTTAGTAATGCATTGTTTCCTCTACCCACAAGATTACTGCCAACAGCTTTCACCTCCTGGACATCTTGCTTCCCTACAACAAGATACAACTCTGCACACGATGAACGTACGTGCAAACTGTCATGTTTCAGTAAACAAACGTTCAGCTTTGGGCATCGAGAAATTCTGTAGTCCTGTTTCTTTCAGGCGCAGTAACTTGTGCTATTAGATATAAACATTGACTGTTCTGGTGAATTCAGAGTGGGGCGACAGTGCAATTTCATGGGAAACAGTAGTATAAAGATGGCTTCTTATTTTTTTTTTTTTTTATTTTATTTTTTCGTCACTCCAACTACACAATTGAACTCAAAGCAATAACCATAATGATGTCCTTCCCAGGTCCAGTTCTAATTATAATGGCTTTCAGAAAAATCAGGGAGTCACAGACTCTGTATTAAGGGGCAATGCATGTAGCAAGACCCAGAAGTGCACACGAGTTGTGTTTATGGCCTTTATGGAATAGTGAGGGAGAGTGTGAAACGCCACGTGCATGCTCTGTTTCATTCATTCATTCACATCTCGCAACTTCAGGGGAAAGTAATGTGGAACAAACAGGCAAAATGTGGAACACCTACTAACCACTTAAACTAGGAAGCTCATAGAATGGTTAAAATGTTGTATTTTTACTTATAAAATAGTTCTTTTAATGATTTAGCACTGTTACAGGTTAAAAAAACACTAACACTAAATGTGTGACAATGTGGAACTTCGAGGAACATTAACTTTTTAATACCCTAAATGAAGATGTTTTTTCCTCAAAATGAGGTACTCTTGAGAGGTATGGCAGCATCTACCTAACTGAAAACTGGCATCTGAATTCAGCAAAATAAAGGATAGTGTTCTGCAGTAAAAAAGAAGGCGATGGCTGCTTGTATTTTATTTGGGCATTTACACTGCGCAACTAGAGCAGAACTTTAGCAGGTGATCATGGTCATAAAAAATGCCCCTGAAGACTTTTCATATTGTTGTGCATCACAGTATCTCTGTTGGATGCCTACAAAGTAACGGAATTCCATGCTTGTAGTGCAACAGCACAGCCCACGCATTTCAGTGCACACCAAACCTACATGACGCCATTAATGACTTTGTCATAGCTCTCATGTTTCCCAATCATCCAGCCATAAGGGCAGCTGATAACTCTGACAAGTTTCATTTCCATTCTTCTGGAATTAAAATGGAAGCTGTTTTTACTGATGGCCAAAAGTAGCAAAATTAAAAAATAAATAAACTTCCAGAGGCATTTATTCTTACGATAATGTCACAATGATTCTTATGGTGCTAACAAACGTAGCTTTACTCCATGACAGGCACCGTTAATCCACACAAAAAGTTGATAATCAGCAGGGACATTTCTGTTCAATCAAGGCACTCTCCTTTGTTATCTACATACCTGAGGGGTATTCTAGTTATTATGCTATTATAATGCATTTTCAGCCCAAAAGAAAATAGCTCGAGGAGGTGTACAAATGTAAAGTTGTTATAAATCCCCTCTTTGTTATAAACAGGAAAGCACATAATATAAAGTTTTGGTCCTCTGTTCACAAATAATAAAATGCCTTCTCTTGCTTGCCAATCTCCCATTTTATGGTTTCAGAGCTTGCTGTCCCTAATCATAAGAGCACAATTGCATTAACACACCTCAGTCCACCGTAGATCAGATCACTAGAAATACCCAAAGAGCAAAAACCTTCCACAAGGGTAATGTGAAGAGACAGCAGAGAAATCTCTGAAGGCAGCGAAGACCTTGCCATAATGCCAGAAGCTCTATAAACTACACGTACATGTTTAAGTCTGCCTGTACTGCCACATCGTCTGCATACAGCAGCTATGTTGCTCTGCCCCTCCAACCTGTTTGCTGATGTAGTCCATTACCAGTATGAACAGCAGTGGGCTCAGAGCTGAACCCTGGTGTACACCCACTCCCACTGGGAACCCCTCAGTGAGGCCAAACACTGTTCGTACTTGAGTCACTGGTTGCTTGTACACAGCCTGTACTAATTCTATCAATGTTTCTGGGACTTCAAACCACCGCAGTACTGCCCAGATCAGCTTTCTTGGGACCTTGTCATATGCTTTCTCCAAGTCTAGGAAAGCCCAGTTTGACTCTCTCCTCTTCTCTAGTTTCTTCTCAAGTATCTGTCTCAATGCAAACATCGGGTCAATTGTGCTGCATCCTGATCTGAATCCGAACTGTTCATCTACCAGCTTACATTCTACTATTCTGCGTATCCGTTTATCAATCACCCTCTCCAAAACTTTCATGCAATGTAGTAGGAGTTTGATGCCTCTGTACTGTCCACAGTTGTGGATGTCCCCTTTGTTCTTGTACACTGGCACGAGTATGCTTATTCTCCAGTCATCTGGGATACGTCTTTCTCTCCACATTGCAATTAGTACCCTCAGGAGCCATTTCTCCCCTAGCTCACCCAGCATCTTTATCACATCTGCTGTGACCTCATCTGAGCCTGCTGCTTTCCCTGACTTCATTTTCCTTCGTGCTGCTCTTACTTCTTCTAAGCTGGGCTTCTCTTCTACTCTCATTGTAGGCTGTTTCTGGGGCAGTACCGCTTCTGTGTGGTTTTCTTCATTCAGAAGCTGCTGGAAATACTCCTTCCATCTGCCTTTGATGTCCTGTGGGCTGGTAAGCAGGTTGTTGCTGGAATCCCTTATGAAGGGTGTCTGACTGTCTTCTTTATTTTTCTGTCTTTGCCTTGCAACCTGGTATAGTTTCTTTGTGCCCCTTACTGAGTCACTTTCCAGAAGTTGGTAGAGTGCCTCTGATGCCTTATTCTTTGCTATTGCAACTTCTTTCTTAGTTTCTTTGTTAGCCAACCAGTAGTCCTTCCTAGCTTGGTCAGTCTTTTCAATCTCCCACTTCTTCCTGCACTCCTTCTTTCTTTTGATTACTTTCTGCACTTCTGCATTCCACCACCAGCTTTCCTTATGTACCTTATTTCCATACCTGGCTCGGCCACATATCTGTTCTGTAGTCCTAACACATGCTGTTTTTAGGCGCTGCCACTCTTCTTCAACTCCACCTATTTCCTCCTCTTCTTGGGGTGCTAGAGCCCTGAGTAATTCCTTGAACTGCTGTACTTTCTCTCCAGTCAACTTCCAGGTCTTCAGCCTGGTCTCTGCTGACCTTAGAGCCTTCTCTGACCACTGCTTGCAGCTGATTGTGGCAACTACTGGTTTATGCTGTGAACCGACTGTTTCACTTGGGATGACTTTGCGGTCATGGATTCTACCCCAGTGCCTTTTCCTTACTAGGAGGAAGTCTACCTGAGTTGCATGTTGGCTACTCTTGTATGTGATCTTGTGACTGTCTCTCTTTCTGAACCATGTGTTGGCTACTATCAAGCCATTTGCCAGACAGAAGTCCAGAATGGCTTCTCCTTCTTTATTCCTATTGCTCCACCCATGTGGACCCAGACAGTCCTCATATCCTGTTCTGTCTGTCTCAATATGTCACCCATTATCAACACCAATTAATGTTGTCCTGCTTTATCTAGTAGGTCCTGCAACTGCTGTCTGAATGCACTCTTTTCCTCACTATCACAACTCTGCTGTGGAGCATAGGCTGAGATTATGAATACTGTCCTATCATTACACTGGAGTCTGATTGCCATGAGTCTGTCATTAATTCTGATGATATCCCTCACTGACTTCTAAAACCTCTGTTTCACCACAATTCCTACACCATTTCTAGCCTGTCCACCACCTGAGTAGTAGATTCTGGATCCCAAGCCAAGTGGCTTTGTTGCTCTGCCCTTCCATCTCTTCTCTTGGATACATAGGATGTCCAGCCTCCTCCGCATCATCATGTCATCTACTTCTAAGCTGCATCCTGTTAGTGAACCTACATTAAGTGTAGCAATTCTCAGTTCATGTTTGGCAGGTTGGTTGGTTTTATGTCCAACTTTCACTCAACAGAGCTATCCCAGGTAACCCAGGCTGGGCAATTAGACACCGGCCAGCCAGTAGCCTATTGACCCAGGGCTGCTGGGCTTTTATAGCGGGCACACACTGGCCAATAGGGGCACATATACCCCTCCCACCATTAGCATGGGTCCCTGGCGTGGGTCAGAGAGTAGGCCGGGTCCTCAACCCACTTATCACCGGTAACTACCCATGCCCATTTTTGGCAACAGTCAACATGACTGAATCACCTAGAGCCATATTTTTACACTGTCGAGTGGCTAGTCCTGCTACGGTGCGCAGTTTGTGATTAGTGTTCTCCTATCTTGAGGAAACTGCGCACCACAATAGATGCCCAAAGCAGTTGGTGTTTTTTTTTTTATAACTTTTCCCCCCCATTGGGCACCTTGTAGAGTCTGTGCTGCTGCCCACAGCTCCATTCATTGGTGAGTTTGAAATGGAAACACTCAGCATGTTTTTTGGACATGGGAGAAACCCCACGGAGATACAGAGAGAACATGCAAACTCCAAACATGCATTAGTTGGAGGTCAGGATCAAACCTTGTACCTTGTGCATTGGAGGCAAAGACCTTAACCACTAAGCTATCTGGTCTCTGATCTAGAACTTCAGCAAAGGATAGGAGAATGGAATGCAAATCTGAAGGCACATGGGATGAAACTAAGCACAGATAAGACAGTGGTAATGGCAGCAGATTGGGGAAATCAGAAGAAGCTGAGAATAGAGATAGATGGGAAGATAGTGGAACAGGTAAACAGCTTCAAGTATCTGGGAGGGGTGGTTGAGGAGAAGGGTAGTCTGAATGAAGAAGTCAAAGCTAGAATCAGAGGGGCTGCAGCCAACTAGCATAGAGTATCAGGTGTAGTCTATGGCAGAAGAATGCCAAAGAAGCTGAAAAGTAAGGTGTATAAGACAGTGGTGTGACCAGTACTACTGTATGGTACAGAAACCTGGGCAGTAAAGGCAGAACAGTTGAAGAAGCTAGAGGTAATGGAAATGAAGTGCCTGAGAAAGGTGGTAGGATGCACACTGCGGGACAGGCGAAGAAATGAGGACATAAGAGCAGAAGCCAAAGTAGCTCCAATTGCAGAAAAGATCAAAGAGAACAGATTAAGATGGTATGGGCACATGTGTAGAAAAGCAGAAGACAATCTGGTGAGGGAGATTTGGGACAGACAGGATGAAGGTAAGAGGAAGCGAGGGCATCCAGCAAAGTGGTGGATGGATTGTGTGAAAGAAGATCTGCGACAGTCAGGCATGAGTGTTGAAGAAGGCAGGAGAGTGGCACTGAATCAAGAGAGTTGGCGACAGTTAATACGATACCCCGACCCCATGTAAATGGAAAAAAAGGGGGATGATGATGATGATGATGATGACATGTTTAAGTACAGAGCCATACATATCAGTCCAGAAGGCCTCTATATTTTAGCAGTAAAGGAGGGTTTCTGTTTAATATAAAAATAATTCACATGCAAGCCAATCTTTAGGTTTATAACTTAATGAAACAGACATCACTACAAACAGTCATCAGTATAACAGAGAATAACATAAATTTCTCTGAATCTAATTTTAAAAGCAATACGCAATAAAAAGAAAACAAAATTCAAAACAGAAAAAAAAAACAAGAGGCTGTTTAAATAAATATGCCATTAAATCTTCGTTCATTTTTACAAAACAGTACAAACCATTAAAGGTTTAACATAACCTCAGGGCTTCTGACAGTTATAACATAACTTGAAACCTTAAGGTTTCAACATTTATCGGAAACACATACAGATATTTCTAAATTATTAACAGTTCCCTGGTTACTGACCACAATTTTAAGAGCTTAAAAAGGATAGCAAGCTCTACCGATTCACCCACAAATCCATTTTTTTAGCGTAAGCACACCTTTCTCTAAAGTTCACATAAGCAAATCTGACAAAAGAATTACCAACTGAAAGCAACTATAATTGACACACACACACACACACACACACACACACACACACACACACACACACACACACAATGTATGCATCTATGTACCACCAAGCAGTAGTGATGAATTCTGTGTATAATAAACAGCCCGAGAAATTTAAACAGGGTACTGTGCAATATAATGCCACAGTATAGTCCTTATCAGAAAAAAAATACTCCACTAGCTGTATCTGTCTACGTATCTACCTCCATCTTCACTTTTGGTTCCCCAGGACTTTACAGAAAGGAAAAAAAATGGAATTTGATAGTCTCAAAATCCACACAAACAATTAATGCATGTGTACTGGACATTCAAGATTTCAGTTCTTCCAGGAATGAGAAATGCTGAACATTGGGACAACTTCACTAGTTACTGTCATTGGAGCAGAATGTTTTTAAACATACATTTCCATATTTGAAACTTTAATCTATTTTTTTTTTGTTACTGTGAGTGTATGAGAGAGAAAAGAGACTATTTGCAGTCCCAAACCACAGTTGCACTGGAAACATAATATTCATTTCAGATCCCGATAGTCCACCCACACAAATTTCATTTAGATTTTATATACGTTTCCCTTATGTTTCATTTACTACTTTATTCAGATCGTACTGCATACATACAATGTCCAGATATTGAAGACAGCCTCGACAAGCACCAATCTGCTGTTTTAAACCGAAGAAAAATATAATAAAAAAATTAGAATGTGCGAGGTGTCCATTCCCCATATTTTACTAGTTAATAGTTTCAGGGAAAACTTTTAGACGCATTTAGGATGGTTAAGCTGATGCAGAGTCTGCATTTCCTGCAATAGTTCATCTTAATTTGCTGTGTCTTGATCCCTCTTTGCGCATTCCAATTATTATCTCATTCTGGAAGTTAACTAACGGAATCTGATTTCCCACCTGTCATTCCTGAGAAAACATTTACCATCAGGGATGTATGTGATGTATAGTGCGCAAGAGTACTGCTTTAAATCATCTCCATGACTCAATGAGTACGTGAGGAAACTGCAGATCATGGCGCCATTTTAACGTAGTCTACAATGGCGCCATGATGCAATGATTTTCTAAGTTAGTAATCTTGGCAAATTGAATCTATCATCTTGAGGGATTTTAAAATCATTTGGGGGCAATTACTTGAATTTCACATATTATCATAATATCAAATTTCACAATACATGCGGCATCATACCAAAACAGTTGCTTCGAGTTCTAACATCTCTTGTTCTTCTTTTTATTAAAATTTTTTTTTGTCATGTTTAATACAGAAGTAACAGATAACTTATTAAGGATGTTAGAACTCATGCCGCATGTACTGTGGAATTCGAATTTATTATAATTATAGTTTAAATTAAATAATAATATTTATAATTAATAATAACTGTTCAACTGTTAACATGCTTAACTTAAGCAATCAATTATTGAATAAATTATTATTAACCAGCTACAAAACGGCATTAAGCTTTACACTGGAACACACAAGACACTTTATGATAAATATCAGATAAAGATATTATCTACGCTGAACCAAACAAACACTAAAACACAAACATTGCAAAAAACACCACTAAATGTAAAAGCACCACTTTAAATTTAGGCACTAAACACACATTACATTTCCGGAACACTTTAAACTACCTGACAAGTCATTTAAAACTTTTTAATTTAATATTTAATATCAAACTGGCTCTTTGGTACAAAAATAAAAAAATAAAATACTTTTCTGAGAGACTCACAGACTTGCTGAAGGGAGTTTGCTGGAGTTCGCTAGTCACTGCTGACTTTAGTAAATTACTCTGAGAGAGTCTCGTAAAGACTTTGAAAACAAGTGTTTACCAAAACGCGCCTAACTCAACTACAACAGAGAATTATTTGGAGGAGCAATTATTGAGGAGATTAAATCACCTGACTCTGCAAACCTCCAATCGCTTCTCCAATGTATTTGAGTTAGGTGCGATTTTTCACAGCATTGATTGGTTCAGGTCCTGAAGAACCCGAACTGAAAAAAAAAAATGTACGGTACTGTGACAGTGTCCACATTTTTTTTTTTAAACTGTTGTGGAGAGAATTGAGTGACCATATTACTAGGACTCAAACAGTGACTCCATACCTAATATATATATATGGTTCTACCTGACATAGTCGAAACCACACAACACCGACAACCACATCACCGACACCACATATTCGACAGTCCATAAACACGAAACCACACATAACCGACAACGAAATAACCGACGGTACACAAACACGAAACCCCATACACTGCACACACCACAATAACAATTAAAAACAAAACACATCCCCATTCCACAAACCACACACACAACACAAGCACACCAAAATCCTTACAAGCCCACACTAAACCTTACCCTAACCCTAAGGTCCGTCACTATCGCACTTACCTACCCGGCTCCCTAACCCTAACTCACTTAACCGCCCCTATCGCTCCCTAACCTAACTCACTTAACCCACCCCTATCCCTAACCCTAACTCACTTAACCCACCCCTATCGCTCCCTAACCCTAACTCACTTAACCCACCCCTATCGCTCCTAACCCTAACTCACTTAACCCACCCCTATCCCCACAGACCGTCAATCTCCACACTTACCTGCCTCGCACCCCTAACGTCCGTCACTACCGCATACTCACACAGCCTTTCCCCGCCTAGGCATCCTGTGGCGCTGGTGCTATGTCATTAACGCGGTCGGTCTTTCGTACCTCGTCGACAGTTCTGCCATCGCGATTCGCTACGTCTTCTCGATTTCGATTTGGAGCCCGAATCTGGCGTCGGGTCTTTCTGCGCTTGTCGACGTGACCATGTCGGCATCCTCGCGGCGGGTTTGTGCTCACGTCGTGTGGTCTGCACTCTTCTGCACTGTCGATGTTCTGCCACTTTCGCGATCGATTCGATCTTTCTTCGATTCGATGATCTGGTGGTCTTCCTAGCTGTCGACGTCTTCTGCAGCTTCAGGCAGAACCATATATATATATATATATATATATATATATATATATATATATATATATATGAGGATTTTGTCTTGTTGTCAGTTCAAAAAAAAAAATGTAACTTGAAAGAGTTATGGACAAAAGGAGGTGGCGCGCACCCCTGTGCCCATGCCTAAATCCACCACTGAGGTGGGAAACTATACAGATAAAGAGGAGATAGGAGAATACCTTAGAGTTGTGTGGAGGGGGTGGATTGGGATAAAATAAGTAATAGATGGGAATAAGACCAAAGTACACAGGTACAAGGATAGGGACAAGACTCTGAGAATGGGAAATGGAGAGAGAAAAAGGGGAGTATATACAGGTAGGGTGGAAAGAAAGTGAGTGAGGGCAAGGTGGAGTATATAACTGGCAGACCCAAGTCAGGAGAGTAGTGAGAAGAAACAATCAGTAAGGAGGAAGGTATGCATAGGAGGCAGTAATAAAGAAGTCAAGGTATAAGTCTGTGGAGAGAGGAGGTAAATAGAGAGGGGAAAACCTGGGAGAGTAAGGGGAAGCCTAGGAGGAGTGGGGGTAGTGAGGAGGACTAGGTAAAGAGATTTGTAAGAACTAAGGAAGGAGATCGGTACAAGGTTTAAGAAGACTGTGGCAAAAGAAAGGTTAAAGGGAGGAGTGCAGCAAGCACGAAAGGTTTGGAGTAAGTGGTAGGGTGACAAAATAAAGTGAGATTAGAGGTGGGTACTAGTGGCCAAAGTCTGTAAGAGCCTTGTAGAGATGGAAGCAGTGGGATATAAATATAAAGTAAAGTAGTGGAAAAGGAAGAGGATAGAGTGGTGTTCCAAAGCAGGAATGGAGCAACAGTATCTAGGGGCAGACAGTAGAGAACAATAATAGTAAAAGGGGGGGTGTATTGCTGCTGGCAGATATGGCAGGAGAACTACTGCACCTAGGAGGTGCAGAGGTCAAGTATTTACAAAAAGTAATCAAAGAGACAAAGGATTTGTCTGTAACATACAATATTAGTTGCTGTGGCTTTTAGTCCAAGGGCAATTTCCATTCCTGCTTGACACCGATATGCTTCTGCTAAAGAGCAAATTGGTTTATAGCTTGAATTTTGTTCCTAGATGTCAGTGCTGTTTTCAGGATTAATTTAAGTCTTTTGAAATATTCCTTACTAAGTTTTATTCACATTTGTTCATGTTTTATTGTTGATCCTTCATAATTTCCCAAGTATTTATACACTCCTTCTTGCTCAAGTTCTTTTATATACATTCTCTTCCCAAACTGATATTTTCCTGATGTTGCAGTTTTCCTGCTTTAAAGGTTGCTTTTGCACATTTATCAAGACTAAATGACATTCTTGTGTCATCTGAAGAAGTTTTGACAACTTGCAGTTGTGCTTTCAGTTCCTCATCTGATGAGCTATATAGTTTTAAATCATCGGCAAAGAGAAGATGAGAAGTCTTTACACTTTGTTTTTTCTAGGAGCCAAATTATAGTCATGGCCTAAGCTGTTAAGTAGGCAGCTTAATGGGTTAAGGGCAAGGCAGAATAGCAGCGGTGACAGAGTCTCCCTGGAATAAGCCCCCTTTGAATTGTTTTCCCTGGGATAATAATTTGTCCTTTATCATGGCTTAATTGCAAAGTGATCTGCCACTGTTTCATGGTCACTGTAATGTAGCCAATCAGTGTAGGATGTATCTTATACATTTTTAAGCAGTCTTTTATCCATGAATGTGGGATACTATCAACTGCTTTTTTGTAGTCAATCCATGTCATACTTATATTCGTCCCCTTTTTACAGTTCTCCACTATGACTTTATTTAACAACAAATGATCCTTTGTTCTGTATGACTTTCTTTTATTGCCCTTTTGTTCTACTGCCATAATTGAGTTTTCTTCTAAATGACTATAAACTCTGTCAGCATCAATTCCTGTGTATGGTTTATACATCATCGAAAGGCAAGTTATTGGTCTGTAAATTTTAGGCTAACTTGCAGGTTCACTCTTAAGTAGGAGCATTGTTTTTCCTGTTGTTAACCGTGTTGGTGTCTGTTCAGGGTGTGCATATACATAGTTCTTACTCATGGCTAAATCTTCATGCAAAGATGTTAATACTTTCAGTCAAAAGTTAGGTGCTGCATCTGGGCCTGGGGTTTTCCAATTAGAGGCTTTTCTTAACTGTGTTTCAATCTCTCTGGCTGTTACTTCATCCCATTTCATATCCTGTACCTTTAAACTTATTCTTTCTTTAACTTCTTCTATCCATTTAACACCTTTGTGATGTTCCGCAGGATCTTCATAGATACTTCTCCAAAATGTACTTCTCCCTTTTTGGTACTCTTTCAATTCTTTTACCTTATTTCCCAATTTTCTATAAATCTTTTTTGGATCATCAATAAATTGCTTATTTTGTACTTTCCTTGATATTTATTTTCATATCTTCTAAGTCTTTCTGCCTCTGCTGACATTTTTAGTTTATTTGTAATAGAAATAGTGCATGACAGATCCTGGTCTGTTCTAATACTTCGTATTACTTTTATCACATCTATCTTTCTTAGTATTTTTTTTATCTATTCCCATTTCTATAATCTTCTAACAGTGACACTTCTTGTCTTAACTGCTTAATAGTTTTCTCGATTCCATATTTCCATGATGGTATTCGATTTCTCCCCTTCCTTTCCCTCACTACCCAGTGTTCTTGTGGTACAACTTTATCAGTTATTAATTTAGCTAACAGTCCTAATTACTGTGTTTATTTGTTTTATCAAACTTCTGACTTTTTGGGTTTTATTAACCTTCTGCAGTCTATTTCTTTCATTGATCTTGTCATATCTCTCTATGTCTATTAAATTAAGCAACTCTTCTCTTATCTCATTTTCTTCCAAACTGAGGGCACATCTCTTGTTTTCCAATTCCTGCAGGCATTCTATAGAATGTTCTATAGCATCTTCATGTGGCACCTTCTCTTCAGTTTCATCCTGTGCCATCTGTTGCTCTGTCATATGGGAACTCACTGGCCCTTCACTCATCAACATTGACTATATCAGAGTTTCCACAGTTTCCTGTTCCTTCCCTTTCTGTCTAGCTTCGAGTGAATGTTTATAATGTTTCCTGTGGAAGGCTCCAAATTATCTTCATATGGCACCTGACAAATTGCTTCCAGTTCCACTGATTTCCCCTTAATTTGGATAGCCATTACTCTATCCTGTTGTGGTGTTTTCTGGATTAGATTTTCTATACTGAATCCTTCACTTTGAAGGTACTCCATGAACACAGTTTCTATTTCTTTAACTTCTCCATTACCAATCTCCTTTTCTACTTTTCCTCTGTCTTATTTTTTGCATTGTAAAGTTGTCCATGTCTGAATTCCTTTGCCCGTATTTCTCTTCAAATATCTTTAGTGCTGCACATACCTCTCAACCGTACTGAATACCTCAGTATTTACTGGTTTGGGGGGCAAAATAATGGGGTGCCATGAATTTCCGAGTGGCCCCTTCAATTCCTGTTTTTTTTTTTCAAGTTTTTTTTTTTTTTCAAACTTGAAGTTGCTGACATCATCACGCATACCCAGTGTTTCCCGCAAGCAGGGGAATGCATTCTGTTGTCTGTGTTATGAGTCAGCTGTCAGAAACTTGGAGGACTGGGACTGTTTGCCTTTGTACACTGCATTTATATGTACGTTCACGTTGTGTTGTGAAATAGCAGCGACTCTGGAGTTCATGCAGCAGCAACCAACGAGGGGAGGAGGATATTTCTAACTTCTGCCAGCCAAGTGAACCCAAGTAGCAAGCAAGCAGAGGAGTACAGTCCAGTCCCAGTCCACCCAGTGTGCACATGCCCAGGAATCTCAGATCCAGACCTAGTATGAGAACCTCGGAGACTCCACCTCCTCTCTGGCTACAGGTAAATGCAAAAGAAAAAAAAATCCATATCCAGACAGTATGTCTCATCTCTCACCCCATGTGAGAGAAATTCAAAGCCACCATAAATAGACTTTTCAATGGTGAAATTAAATGAACTGGTTTGTCATCATAGAAAAGTATATAAGTACAGAAGCATGACCGAGGTTAAAAATGAACAATAAAAAGTTTATTGAAGTAAACAAAACAGGTGGTTAGCGCTTTCATGATACAAAATTGCTTCTTCAGACTATGGTCTTTGAAAGTGCTAACCACTCATTTTGTTTACTGCAATAAAGTTTTTATGGTTCATTTTTAACCTCAGTCGTGCTTCGGTATATACTATTACTTATTGCTCATCTACAGTGGATCTTTTTTTTTTTTTTGGTTTGTCATGTCACACGTTCCAAATAAAATTCAAACTCAGTAATGATTATACTGAGTTTGCATGTCACTGCACTCACTTGTGTTCTCCTTCTGCCTAGGTGAGCTGCTGCCGGTCTTTACTCCTTAAAAAAAAGAAAACACACTTCCAAGTTCCATTCCTTCCATCGGCATTGGACTCACATAAAGCCCAGTGTAGGAAAAAGGAAAAGTATTCGGGGTCACGTCATGTACTTTATTACAAACAAGGACTTGAAAAAAAAACCTCAGTAGAAGCATTTATGTACAACTTCTACCAGCTAACAGGAAACACGGTTTCTCACAGCACACTTATTCAGCTTATCGGCTCCAAAACTGGGAGAGAGAAAAGGGAGAAGGTTTGACTGCCACTGTATTTAACTGGAATTAAGCAGCTCACCAAACACATCTGCAGCCAGTAACAATCACCCCTCTCCAAGTAAAGCAGGCAGCAAATAGAAAAGTGAACCAATTAATTTTTTTTTTGGTACCCCCTGCCCTGGCTGGTTGTAGTCTATGCTAGAGTGTATGTAGCATATGCAAGATAAAGCTGTCATCATGAAAACAAATGACTTATGTGGCCAAACACAAGCATGCTTTATCATTAGTGAATGCAGCACCAGTAATTGTGAACCTTCCACCATCAGCATTCTTGTTTTAGAACATTACTCTGGCCCAGCGAGGAGAGTGTGTTGAGTAGATGGAAAGAGTACTTTGAGGGGCTGATGAATGAAGAGAATGAGAGGGAGAGAAGGTTGGATGATGTGGGGATAGTGAATCAGGAAGTGAAACAGATTAGCAACGAGGAAGTAAGGACAGCTATGAAGAGGATGAAGAATGGAAAGGCTGTTGGCCCAGATGACATACCAGTGGAAGCATGGAGGTGCTTAGGAGAAATGGCAGTGGAATTTTTAACCAGATTGTTTATTGAAATTTTGGAAAGTCAGAGGATGCCTGAGGAGTGGAGAAAACGTGTTTTGGTACCTATCTTTAAGAATAAGGGTGATGTGCAGAGCTGCAGTAACTACAGATGGATAAAACTGATCAGTCACAGCTTGAAGTTATGGGAAAGAGTAGTGGAAGCTAGGTTAAGAAGGGAGGTGATGATTAGTGATCAGCAGTATGGTTTCATGCCAGGAAAGAGCACTATAGATACAATGTTT